>NW_024067974.1:0-349440 GCF_009389715.1 Phoenix dactylifera
CCACTTAGCCTAATGCCAATCGGCACAGTATTTAATACCCATCTTCGACTTGTGTTCGTCGAACTCTTTGATGCCGAGGACTTTGGTAAATGGGTCAGCCAGATTTTCTTTTGTGTCAATCTTCTAAAGATCAATATCATCTCGATCGACGATCTTCTGAACCAGGTGGTAGCGACGTAGAATATGCTTGGTCCGCTGATGTGCTTTGGGTTCTCTTGCTTGAGCTATGGCCCCAGTATTGTCACAAAATATAGGCACTGGACCATCAATGAAGGGTGTCACTCCAAGCTTGGTGATGAACTTCCGCAACCATACAGCTTCCTTGGTGGCATCAGATGCTGCGATATATTCTGCTTGGAACTTTTTCAGCAGATGACATACATCAGAAGTACAAGATCAATAAATCACTGGACCAATTTTTGAACTCATAATCCTCATCAAATAAGGTCTTCTAATTGATTTGGATCAAGCCCAATCCAATTGTGGTCAAGTCCCATCAATTGGGTCAAGCTCAATCTACTTGGGTTGAACCCAATCCAATTAGGTCAAATCTTGATGCAACCCAAATTGAATCCTATTCAATTTAGCTCAACCTAAGCCCATTACTCAATCAAATTGAGTTCATTAGCAATCTAATTGCTAATTAATCCTCCAATAATTCAATAATTATTTTAATGCAACTTTTGCTTAAGGATAATTTGTCAATCGAATTGACCAAATTACTCCGGAATGATTCTTAATCATCAATCAGCCATTGATCAACCTAGAAACTTCTATGCGTGTGACCTCATAGGTTCGAACCTAAGCCGGTAGTATAGGAACATCTTTCTATACTAATTGATGTGACCATTTAGCCAATGGTACCCGACGTCGAATAGGCCGAATATATGCGAAGCAATATTCTGGAAACCCTGGACTATGGTTTACTGTATAATTCAATCCCTTTGACTCCTAATGCCAGGATGACTTAGAGCTCACTATCACCCTATAATTCGTACATCCATTATGTGATTAACTTTAGATATTCCGTGACTCCTCACTGGGATTACCCTGGCCAAGTTTTGCTAAATTAATCACAAGACATTATCTTCTATTTCCAGGAGGGGTCAATTCCATCTCGACTCACAACTGACTACGCAAGTACTTGACTGCACCCAGTGACCTTCCGTCATTGAATTAGAAATTCAGGTAGTCCGGTACCAAAGTACAGTGAGTTGCTTGCTAGTCACAGATTGCGATCTCAGGTCAGAGGGCCAAACTTATACCCATATCCACTCGGAACATCTCTTGACAGTAGAGCGTTCCGAAATTGGTCACGTTCAGTGAAATGTACTCCTACACTTCACCTGTATGGCATACCAGTGTCTCCACACTCCTTGGTTAAGAGGACAACCAACGTATATGTCACACAACGACCTAATCTCGATAATATTGTCGTCCTAGTAACAACATATCATTGGTTCGCGAACAAGTTTAAGGACTCAAAGATAAATCCTCCTTTATCATAACATAAGTCCTAAGAACTTCATCATATAAGAGTTCATTTGAAGATGAAATGATGAATAATGCCAAATAATACTTTATTAATTTGTCAATTCATTTACAAAATTCAATCATCAATATGCTGACGATTGACATTTAGGATACAATTCCCAACAACTCTCACTTAGCCTAAAGCCAATCGGCACAGTATCTAATACCCATCTTCGACTTGTGTTCGTTGAACTCTTTGATGCCGAGGACTTTGGTAAATGGGTCAGCCAGATTTGTCTTTTGTATCAATCTTCTGAAGATCAATATCACCCTCGTTCTATAATCTTTCGAACCAGGTGATAGCGTCGCAGAATATGCTTGGTCCGCTGATGTGCTTTAGGTTCCTTTGCCTAAGCTATGGCTCCAGTGTTATCACAAAATATAGGGAACTAGACCATCAATGGAAGGTGCCACTCCCAGCTCGGTGATGAAACTTGCGCAACCATACGGCTTCCTTGGCTGCATCAGATGCTGCGATGTATTCTGCTTCACATGTAGAATCTGCCACTGTATGCTGCTTGGAACTCTTCCAGCAGATGGCCCCACCCTTAAGAGTGAAGATATATCCTGACACACTCTTGCTATCATCTTGATCTGACTGAAAACTTGAATCGGTATATCCCTCAAGTTTTAAGTCAGAATCACCGTAGACAAGCCACTGATCTTTAATATTTCTCAAATACTTAAGGATATTTTTTACAACCTTCCAGTGGTTGCTACCTGGATCAGACTGGTATCTGCTCACTACTCATAGTGAGTATGCCACGTTTGGTCTAGTACATGTCATGGCATACATTATAGATCCCACTGCCGAAGCATATGGAATTCTATCCATACTCTCTCTTTCTTTGAGAGGTTGTCGGACAATCCTTTTAGAGAGGTTAATTCCATGGCCCATTGGAAGATAGCCTTTCTTGGAATTAATCATACTGAACATTTTCAGTATAGTAATCAATGTATGTGGATTGGAATAATCCAAGCAATCTTTTAGATCTATCTCTATAGATCTTCATCCCTAAGATGTAAGATACTTCTCCCCAAATCCTTCATGGCAAATTGAGATGATAGCCATACCTTTATTCCTTGTAATGCAGGAATATCATTTTCGATTAAAAGAATGTCATCCACATACAAAATAAGAAATATAATAACTGAACCATTTGCCCATTTATAAATACAAGGTTCCTCTTCATTCTTAATGAAGCCATATATTTTGATTACCTTATCAAAACGTATATTCCAACTCCGTGAAGCTTGCTTTAATCCATAAATGGACCTTTGTAGCTTGCACACCTTAGACCTCATCTGTAGATGTAAACCTTCAAATTGTATCATATATACCTCCTCTTCTAAATCTCCATTTAGAAATACGGTCTTTACATCCATTTGCCAGATTTCATAGTCTAAATGTGCTGCTATCGCAAGCACAATCCGAATGGACTTGAGCATTGGCCACAGGAGAAAATGTCTCGTCATAGTCAATACCATAACGTTGACGATATCCCTTGGCAACTAGACGGGCTTTATAGGTCTCTACCTTTCCGTCTGCGCCCCGTTTTCTTTTGAATATCCACTTACACCCTATGGGTTTAATCCCTTCGGGTGGGTCAACTAATGTCCATACATCATTGACCTTCATGGATTCCATTTCGGATTGCATGGCTCCAAGCCATTTATCAGAGTCATACCTCTGCATTGCATCCATATATGTGATCGGATCCTCATCATTTTCATCACGTTCGATAGGATCCCCGTTCCGGACTAAGAAACCGTAGTATCTGTCCGGCTGACGTGGTACTCTACCTGATCGCCTTAATGGTGCATCTAAGATGGGTTCTGGATCTGATCTAATCAAATTTGACTCAATTGGTTCAGTGGATGGTATAGGATCTTCTACATGTTGAACTTTTCTAAGCTCAACATTAGAGCTTTTAGTTCCTTCACTAAGGAATTCTTTCTTCAGGAAAACAGTTCTATTGCTTACGAACAACTTTTGTTCTTCAGCAAAGTAGAAGTAATATCCTTTAGTTTCTTTAGGATAACCAACAAAGAAATATTTGTCAGACTTGGGTTCAAGTTTGTCTGTCTTCAAACGTTTGATGTACGCTGGACACCCCCAAACCCTAAGGTGAGAGAGCATCGGCTTACGTCCAGTCCACATCTCATGTGGTGTTTTATTTACAGACTTACTTAGAATCTTATTTAGAATGTAGCAGGCTAACTCAAGAGCATATCCCCAAAAGGATATGGGCAGATCAGCAAACCCCATCATGGATCGAACCATGTCTAACAGAGTTTGATTTCTCCTTTCTGATACACCGTTATACTATGGTGTACCAGGAGGAGTCCATTGAGAGAGAATCCCATTTTCTCCTAGATATGTCAAAAACTCACTGGTGAGGTATTCACCTCCTCGATCTGATCGAAGAGTTTTAATACTCTTTCCAGTTTGTTTTTCTACTTCATTACGATATAATTTGAACATTTCAAATGATTCAGATTTATGTCTCATTAAATAGACATAACTTTACCTAGAAAGGTCATCTGTAACGTAATGAAATATGAATACCCACCTCTAGCATTTGTGCTCATTGGCCCACATACATCAGAATGTACAAGGGTCAATAAGTCACTGGCTCGTTCACCTTTTCCGGTAAAAGATGATTTGGTCATTTTACCAAGAAGGCATGATTCACAGGTTGTCAATGATTCACAATCATTAACATCGAGGATTCCCCCTTTACTTAACCTGTTCATCCTGTTCTTGTTAATATGTCCTAGCCTATGATGCCAAAGGTAGACATCCGTGACATTATCTATTCTAGGGCGCTTATTGGACTTGTACATTACATGAACAGGCTGTGACAAAATGTAAATACTATTACTCAGAGTTCCAAATGATAATGCAATAATCCTTTTTTATTGATATTTCATAACCATTTTGGCCAAAAGGCCTACAGAAATGACATTCAATAAAAAACTTGGACAATAGTGACAATCACTAAGGACATTTACATGAGAGCTGAATTCAAGTTTAAGAATTCCTAAAGCTAGAACTGGAACTGATCTTCCATCTCCAACATTCAGGAACCTTTCTCCTTCTTCAAACCTCTCACTGACTTGTAGCCCCTGCAACAAATTGCAAATATTAGGTCGAATTATCACAAATAGAAAAATTGCAAAGTGTTATCATATAAGTACCTTGATTGGCAACTGATTGCCCACTTTTTTTAAGCCGATTCGGATCGAGGGATGCAATGTAAAGAGGACAGTTCCTCTTCCAATGTCCTTGCTTCTTGCAGAAGAAGCAGTCCACCTTGCTCTGATCAGCCTTTTTATTCTTTTTCTGACTAGGCTGAGCATGGTGCACCTGTTTCTTTTGGATTTTATTTTTCTTTTTTCCTTTCTTAAAGGGGCGACCCTTGGATGAACCTCCCACTAAGTTCACCGTCTTCTTAAGAAGTTGGTGATCATTCTCAAACATCTGTAGTAACCCCAACAATTGGTGTTAATTCACTACAGGTTTCGTCATACGAAAATGAGTGAGAAAAGGACGGTATGATCCAGGCAATGAGTTTAGTATGGCATCCTTCCCCAATTGATCATAAAGGAGAAAGCCAAGAGAGCTTAGACGCTCGATCAACTCAATCATGTACAGTACATGATCAGTTACCGAGGTCCCATCTTTCATTCGGGCGCTGAAGATGGCACAACTAGTTTTGTGCCTCTCAACGTCGTCAGGAACGCCGAATGATTCATTCAACACTTGAATGATATCTTCCGGCTGCGTATTCTCAAAACGCCTACTAAACTCATCACTCATTGCTGCCAACATGATGCATCGAACAGTGATCCGATCACTGAGCCACTTCTGATAAGTGTCTCTGGCCGATCTTGATGCATTAGCAGCGGGCTGCTCAGGTGCTTGATCCGTTATCACATAAAGGATCCTCTCATGCTCTAGCACTATTTTCAGTTTCCTATGCCAATTATTGAAATTTGGACCAGTCAACTTATCATTGTCCAACAATGAGCGAAGTGACAAATTAGTGGCCTTTTCTGCATAAAAAGAAAATTTGGCTATTAGTATATGAATTGACTAAACTCAATAGACTTGGACTTTAGTCTAAAGGTACTCCCACTATTTTATACAAATTGGTAGCCTCTACCTCCAATTCGAAAAATTACTTCTAATTCTTTAGTGGGCACTAGAACCCAATAGATCGCATATAGACCCGAGTGTGGCTCGGCTAATCCATATGCACGTATTGGTAGGTTCTTAACTAATTGCTTCACCAAGCAACTTCTAGTGATGATTTTGCCCTAGGTTCTTCGGTAGGCGTGTAGCGCCTCCACCGAATACCCTAGTAAGGTCCAACCATTAAATGATAGGGTTAAGTCTAATCAACTAATAGACAACCAAGCCCGAGTGTGGCTCGGCTCACCTGACTGTCTATTGAAGGTACACTTAACTCATCATATATTGAATGACAATTTCAATGCTTGATAAGTACCAGACATGTGGCGCCTCCAATAATTATCAAAACATTGGATCCATTATCACCCAACTTAATGGGAGGCTATGACCTAGTTATCCCCATAACCATTTCATTTTAAGGACCTAATAATTTTAGAAGATTTCATAATTAGGATAGATGAGAAGATCCGGTTAGTCTAATTTCTTCCACTGACTTCACCAAATCAGATTAGACTCAAACCGGTTAAGGAGGCACCTAAATCAGTCAAACTGATTTTTCTTATAGGCATGGGCTAACTCGAATCATTAAGTGATCCAATCAAAATGTGATTGACCATGTCGGCCAGGTAAGTGAGATCGGTGGAAGGGATATGCCATTAACTCGACAAAGACGAATCAGTACGAGTAGCTCCCAATTAAAAACCACCGGTCAAAACTGCCAAACTTACCTTAGACATCGACTGGTTAATCATTTTCGATTTGATTACTCAAATGACTTGGGCTGCACCTCTGAGCCTAAATCAAGTTCCATCTTGGTCTAATCAAAGACATGGACTTGATCCATCTACAACTATTGTAAATTGACCTAGAACTTTCTTGACCTAATCTAGTTACTACTTAATTAGATTTGATCAATTAATTCTATTTGTCCATGTATGATTCTAACCTTAGGTCTAACCCAATCCTAGGAACTTGATTCAAGCTAACCCATATGCCCAAAGAATTATGCAATGTCAATTAATTGAGTTACAATTATATTTCATAACACTTAATTCTCAATTAAGTTTAGACTTATAAAAGTTTTGATCATTGCATATTTCTTTTTAATTACATATTAATTACAATCTTTCAGTTCTTAAAATATATTTTCAGATCTGAGTTTTTGTAACTAATCACATGTAATCAGATTTAATTCATGTTTAAGTCATTATATTTTATGTTCATGCATCACATATACATAACAACATGAATTAATACAAACAACATACATCTTATGTATTTGTTTTTTCACTTTTATTTTCAGATCTGATTTGTTCATTAAAATCAGTGATCATATGAATCATAAATTTTATTTAGATCTAATCTAAACAATATTATGATTTCAGATTTATTTATGTTACAAATTTTAACACAAACATGCATCATATGCATCCAAAATTTCAGATCTAGTTAATCATACTTAATCAGCAATTAAATCAATCATAAAAATACTTTAGATCTAATCTAAGCATGCTCATGATTTCAGATTTAATTACAAAAATTAAAACATAAAAGTTTAAACATGAACCTGGCTCTGATACCACTGAAAGTGATTGCTAGGTTCTTCGGTATTAAGCATGCTGAATTTTTTTTTTTTTTTAAAACCATGGCTGAACCTGATCGGGTTGCCTACGTACCCCTTCATAAGGAGGATCAAGCCATACGTAGTTCTTTTTAAGTTTTAAAATGCAGCGAAAAAACCAAATCAAATAATTTAATTCATGCATGCTTACAAGATCAAATCTAGAAATCAACACCTTAAGAACACATAGGATTATGCCGGAATCGTTTAAACAATTATGCTAAAATATTCATGCATGATTAACTATCAGATCTGAAAGGTAAACACTCTATTCCGATTAATCTCCGAATATCCATCGAATGGATTCTAGAGATAAATCCGTGAGGAGCCCCAAAGGAGGGTAAAACCTCGGAGAATCAGACCTAGACCCTGACTCCAAAATAAAATATTGATGTGGGATTAATAACTTTTATGATAGAAGAAACTTGTGGATCTGATCCTTGACTTCACAGCCACGCACACAAATGGCCTCTATGAGAAGTACACGCGAAGCCCTAGGTAGATCGTCTTCCGCGGAAGTGCTAGCTCGCGCAGGAACGTTGCAATGGCTGAAGCTTTCTCCTTCTAAACACTCAACCTTTGATTGTTCTTCAAAAAGATGGAGGATGGATGTAAGGAAGAAGGAGAAGAAGGGATGGAGGCCCTCAGAGAATTTTTTTAGAATTTTTTGAAACATCTAAATATGGTATATCTTGAACCCAAGGCATGGGGGTCTTTTATAGCCAAAAGACCACCCCACGCCTCACACCTAATTTAGCCAACTAATTTGGCTGATAAAATTCCCAAAAAATTCTGGTGGTTTGGCAGCTAAGAGAAGATAAACATATCCAAATTTCGTACATTTTGGATCCCTAAAAGATAGGAATTCATGCGTCCAAAGTTCAGCCGCAGACCACCCTATTTCATGCGCCATGCAATCCCTACAAATTAGAAAATTCATCTAAATCTTTCTAGAAAGATTTAAGGTGCCATTTTTATAGAAAATATAGCCCCACGCCTCCTCTCTTTCACGTCAATTTTTGGCCAAAAATAAAGAGGATAGGTGTAGAAAATATTGGGGATAAATTAAGGTATCATTCTTCTCCAAGAAGATAAGGATGGGTTCCTAAAATTTAGGGATTCTTCTTCTTATCCAACTCTGATTATTTGGACTCATAATCCTCATCAAATAAGGTCTTCTAATTGATTTGGATCAAGCCCAATCCAATTGGATCAAGTCCCATCAATTGGGTCAAGCTCAATCTACTTGGGTTGAACCCAATCCAATTAGGTCAAACCCTGATGCAGCCCAAATTGAATCCTATTCAATTTGGCTCAACCTAAGCCCAATTACTCTATCAAATTGAGTTCATTAGCAATCTAATTGCTAATTAATCCTTCAATAATTCAATAATTATTTTAATGCAACTTTTGCTTAGGATAATTTGTCAATCGAATTGACCAAATTACCCCTGAATGATTCTTAATCATCAATCAGCCATTTGATCAACCTAGAAACTTCTATGCGTATGACCTCATAGGTTCGAACCTAAGCCGGTAGTATAGGAACATCTTCCTATACTAATCGATGTGACCATCTAGCAATGGTACCCGACGTCCGGATAGGCCGAATATATGCGAAGCAAATATTCTGGAATCCTGGACTATGGTTACTGTATAATTTAATCCCTTTGACTCCTAATGCTAGGATGACTTAGAGCTCACTGTCAACCCTATAATTAGTACATCCATTATGTGATTAACTTTAGAAATCCCGTGACTCCTCACTGGGATTATCCTGGCTAAGGTTTTGCTAAATTAATCACAAGATATTATCTCCTGTTTTCAGGAGGGGTCAATTCCATCTCGACTCACAACTGACTACGCAAGTACTTGACTGCACCTAGTGACCTTCCGTCACTGAATTAGAAATTCAGGTAGTCCGGTACCAAAGTACAGTGAGTTGCTTGCTAGTCATAGGTTGCGATCTCAGGTCAGAGGGCCAAACTTATACCCATATCCACTCGGAACATCTCTTGACAGTAGAGCGTTCCGAAATTGGTCACATTTAGTGAAATGTACTCCTACACTTCACCTGTATGGCATACCAGTGTCTCCACACTCCTTGGTTAAGAGGACAACCAACGTATATGTCACACAACGACCTAATCTCGATAATATTGTCGTCCTAGTAACAACATATCATTTGGTCGCGAACAAGTTTAAGGACTTAAAGATAAATACTCCTTTATCATAATATAAGTCCTAAGGACTTCATCATATAAGAGTTCATTTGAAGATGAAATGATGAATAATGCCAAATAATATTTTATTAATTTATCAATTTATTTACAAAATTCAATCATCAATATGCTGACGATTGACATTTAGGATACAATTCCCAACACTCACAACCAAACTTGTTGTTTTCATGAGATCACAACGAACTCGGTCGGTTTTCATAGGCTCACCGACTAGAACCAATCTGATTATTTTTTTCGGGCTCACAATCCAATCTAGTTGATTTTTTCCTGCTCACCAACAATAACCTTACAACATTGGTTTTTTCTAGATCACCAACAAACCTCAATCTCCTTGATTCAATCCCTTGATTGAATCAAGTAATAAAATTAGAGCTTAAATATTTCAGAGTTGCAGCTTCCAAAAAAGCAGATTTAACAATGTAAGCAATATAAAAAGAAAGAAGCTTTTAAATAGATTTTTGTTGAAGGAAGATGTGGCTTCTCCTTTTCTGGATCATCTCTTGAATATATCGGTGGTTGAGGATCAATAAATCGAGCCTTAAATGTGAGGAATACTTCTAAAATTGATGTAGGTGCAGTTATTCCTCTTTTCTTTTTGGAAAGGCTCTAACACTTCTTTGGTGGTTGTGAACTTTGAATCTTTTTGATTAATCTTTGTATTCTTATCTCTACTTTATTTGTAACCACTTTTCAGAGCTTTAATTTTCAAAAAATAGCCATTGGAATAGGTGAAAAAGCCGTTCTGACATGACTGTGCAGCCTGACAATATGACCGTTGAGATTGGAGTCGACTTGCGTGACTTGAAGATGGCTCGGTTGAAACTGGAGACGACTCGTATTCTTCGAGAGATGACTCGCTCACAGCATCTTTAGAAGTACTGGACAAACGCTCTTCCAGGAAACGGCTCGCGACATTCCGGAGTCGACTCGCTAAAAGCAGAGACAGCTTGCATCCTTCAGGTGTCGATTTGGCCTTAGAGTATCAGAAACTGACTTTCTATCTTTTCTCATTGGAGTCGGATCGCGACATTCCGGAGTCAACTCGTCAAAAGCGGAAGACGGCTTGCATCTTTCAGGAATCAACTTGGCTCAGTATATCAGAAACTGACTTTCTGTCTTTTGTCATCGGAGTCGACTCATCCACAGCTGGAGTCGATTCGGCATCAGAAGCTTTGAAAACTCGATCTCTAACTTGTTCCTCAGAGTCGACTCGTTATCAACAGGAGTCGACTCGACCTCAGTGCCGCAAAATACACTCCTCTATCTTTCTTATCAAAGTCGACTTGGTATCAGTTGGCTTAAAAGCGGATCTTTTGTCTTTTCATAGAAGTCGGCTCAACATCAATTGGAGACGACTCGGCACTGTGCCTCTGAAAAAGCTTCTCTATCTTTGCTCTACGATTCAACTCGGTATCAGGCGGAGTCGACTCATGCTCTGCACTCAAAA
Source organism: Phoenix dactylifera (assembly GCF_009389715.1). Classification (NCBI taxonomy): domain Eukaryota; kingdom Viridiplantae; phylum Streptophyta; class Magnoliopsida; order Arecales; family Arecaceae; genus Phoenix; species Phoenix dactylifera. The sequence continues at coordinate 11,043 of NW_024067974.1, forward strand.
ATTCTACTCTCTGCCAATTCGTCATGAGTCGACTCGCCCAAGCTAGGAGTCGGCTCGAAGGCGTGCCAGATAGCAGCGTCTGTGCCAGAGTTGACTCGAGAATCTTTGGAGTTGACTCGAGTGCAGGACAAAAGATCAAAATAGTTCCAAACATTATAAAGACTAAGCTTAAAATCCCTGAACTATTTTTCAAGGCATTCTTAACCATTTAATAATATATTCCCTGAAAAACTCACTTGAATTCATTAGTATAATATGAAATATACTCAAGTATTTTGGGCTCATCAAAATCAAATAGGGGGACAACAATCACTCAACAATTTTCCTCTTTTTGATGATGACAAAACACTGAGTATATGCAAATATTAATTTACAGATACTAAGAGTTGAGTCAAAAGAATTAAAATGAATTCAATATCTGATAATTTAGTTTTATCCAAAAGTTGAAAAGTATGAATAATAAACTTCAAACTTAAGGCTTCCCCTTTCGCTTGGAATTGTATAAGCATTCATAATATGCAAATAACTATTTTGCTTATACTTACTTAATGAATGTTTTTAGTTATATACTTGTAGTTTTGTCTTTATAGGATGTCAATATTCTTCGATTCTTTTTATTCTTTACTATTAAAAGCACCTCAATATGAATTTATGCTTTAATTCATTATTCATTCAATGTATCAGAGCTAGATTCAATTAATGCACTAAAGCTACAATTACCCAATGTATCGGAGCATGATAATTTTAAATTTTAACTAATACATGACCCCAACATACTTAATTCTTCTCCCCAATATACTTAATTTTTCTCTTAATGCTTACTTTGGCGTTGCATAATACTTCTTCCCCTCAATCATTGCATTCTTATACTAATTCTTCTCCCTCTTTTTGTCATTAGCAAAAGGAAGATTACATTGATAGGAAAGTAGATTTCATTCAAGTCAAGTATAAGTAAAAGGAATACACAAATTGAATTGCTCAGAAGAAAATTTCATTGCATTGCAGACGTATTACAAAAGAGTTGTACTATATAAAAAAAAGAAGATTACCTTGAGCACAAGTACATCAATGGCAAAAAGTCATCAAAATGTAGCTTAATTCAGTACATAATCATAATCACTCCGAAGAAGAAGATGAAGAGGTCTCATGATAGCGAGAGGAACAGTGTCTGCTGGTGGATGGTCTAGATGAAGATGTAAGATCACAAAAATAATGCTCCCACTCAAGTGTGACATGGTCCAACGAAGTCATCATGGAGGAAAACTTGTTCTTCTGAAGTTCATGAAACTCACCCATGTAATTTATGATCTGCTTAGTGGATCTTTCTACTCTACCTTTGAGCAATGCAGCTTCCTTGGCAAACTCTGAGATATCTATTGGCCTCTCTAACTCATTGAGCCTCTGCTGAATGTTTTAAGAGATTTGCTCCAGAGCAATCTGTTTCTCCTGCAGCTGAGAGATTTGCTAAGATAATCTTGTGAATTCAGCTTGATTTCTTGAGGCCACTTCATCTGCAATGCTGCTCACTAGGCTCCTTATCAGATCTTTATTCAATTGGAACGGAGTAGAAGCAGAAGTAGTGGATGTTGGTGGAGCACAGGTAGATGAAGATGGAATTTGTGTGGAATTAGAGCGAATATCAGTAGGAGCAGAAGAAATAACAAGATGTGGAGCAGAAGGAAAAACAACAGGGTCTATGGCTCTTCTAATCTAGTCACACTCTACTCGATGAAAGCCCATCCTATGAAGGGTTCCCTCATCTACAAAATCAGTAAAATGGAGTGGGCGAGAGGGCTCCCCCTCAGAAATGGGTACCCTAAACTCCCTAAAAATCAAGGTGAAGATCATCCCGTAAGGGAGACTAGTTCTAGCTTTGTTGAGGGCTTCACAAATATGAAGAAAGATGAGTTGAGAGAGGTTTAGAGGGAGCTCCTTAATGATGTAATACATGATAATAAGGTCTCTCTCAGAGATGAAGTCAAAACGGCCAGTTTTTAGAAAAATAATTCCATCAATGATGCTTAGAAGGAGCCGCATTTCTGCGTTTAACTGATTAGCGGACACCTCCTCTAGAGGACTCTCAGGTTCTCTATCTCGAATGGTCCTAAGAGTCTCATCCCTATCAGAATGCGATGAAGGAGAGGCACCTACATTGGAAAGGTTCAAGAGTCTAGAGAGTAGAGATTCAGTGATGATTATCTTGACATTTCCTACCCATCCTGTGATGCCGATGTCACCCCTACAAGCAGTGCTGGAGAACTCTCTCACAAGACTTGGTTATGTAGGAAGGTTTAGTGAACAAAGGAGCTCTAGACCTTGTGCCCTAAGATGATGCCCTAAGGTGAATCCTTTTCGGGAGAGAAAGTCGAAATCGACTTTCCTCCCGATCGTGACCACCCTTCCGGCGCACGAACGCAAGGGAATCAGTCTTGGAGAGGAAGGAGCCTTAGACTCGGTATGAGCCGGCTCGTTCCTTGCCTTAGACCGTCTCTCCTCATCGTTCGCCACAAGGGGGCGCTTCCCACAGGATGCGGACGCCTTCTTTGGAGCCATCACGAAGAAATCTAAGGAAAAAGGGAGAGAAACCCTAAGGGAATGGACTCTAGGGACGACTCTTGGGGATGAGTCGAAAGAAGCACAGAGAGACGAGAGAGGGAAGAATAAGACGGAGACATCTCTGCTAGGTTAAAAAGTCATCCGTCCATTCTCGAGATGACTCGTGCAAAAGCTCGAGTCGACTTGAGCATGAGTCGACTCGCAGTTCTACCTCGAGTCGGCTCGAGCCCTATCCAGTCCAAATATATTCAATAGTCTTAGGTTCAAACAATTCTAGATTGAGTTCAAATGATTCCAATAAACTTATATGACAAAGATAGGCTCATATCGGATTGAAATATAACATAGAAAGATTAAAATCAACAGAAGTAAAGGATGGATCATTGAAATGGGTCAATCACTCTTAATCTTCTTCTAATAGTACAAAATCTATCTTCACTCAAGGGTTTAGTGAGGATATCAGCTAATTGATCTTCAGTACATACAAACTCAAGCAATACATCACCATTCAAAATATGATCTTATGAAATGGTATCTTATCTCGATGTGCTTAGTTTTTGAGTGTTGAATTAGATTTTTAGTTAAGTTTATGCCACAAGTATTATCACAATTTATGAAAATTTTATTTTGTTTAATGCCATAGTCTTCAAGTTGTTGCTTAATCCACAAAATTTAAGCACAACAACTTCCAGCTGCAATATATTCGGCTTCCGCCGTAGATAATGCAATCAAATTTTGTTTCTTGCTAAACCGTGAAATTAAGTTTTCTCCTAAGAATTGGTATGTTCTACTGGTGCTTTTTCTATTTAATTTACAACCAGCGAAATCAGCATCAGTGTACCCTATTAAATCTATATTTGAGTGTTTTGAGTACTATAATCCTACATTCATTGTTCCAATTAAGTACTTAAAGATTCTCTTAACAGCAAATAAGTGTGACTCTCTTGGATTTGATTGATATCTAGCATACATGCAAACACTAAACATGATATTAGGTCTATTAGCTGTAAGATATAAAAGTGAGCTAATCATGCCTCTATATAACTTTTGATCTATGCTCTTACCTGATTCATCTTTGTCTAATTTGCACGAGGAGCTTATAGGTGTGCCAATTGCTTTGCTTGTCTTCATCTCAAACTTGTTTAGTATCTCCTTGATGTACTTTGCTAGATTGATGAAGATTTCTTTCTTTAATTGTTTGATTTGAAGCCCAAAAAAATAGTTTAGCTCACCCATCATGCTTATCTCAAGTTCTTCCTGTATGAGCTCAGCAAATTCTTTGCAAAGACAATTGTTAGTAGCACTGAAAATGATATTATCAACATAAATCTGAACTATTAACATGTCTTTGTTTTTCTTTTTCAGAAATAGAGTTGTGTATACATGTCCTCTTGTGAAATCATTATCCAAAAGAAACTTATTAATCTTTCATATGAAGCCGTAGGGGCTTGCTTTAAACCATATAAAGCTTTGTTAAGTTTGTAAACATGATTTGGATAATTATGGTTTTCAAAACCAGATAGCTATTCAACATAAACTTCTTCAGTTATATATCCATTCAAAAATGCACTTTTAACATCCATTTGAAATAGTTTGATATCTATATGATATGCAAATGCAAGTAGAAGTCTTATGGCCTCAAGTCTAGTAACAGGAGCAAAGGTTTCATCAAAATCTATTCCTTTTTCTTGATTATATCTTTTTACTACTAGTCTAGCCTTGTTCCTTATTACTGTTCCATTTTCATCAAGTTTATTATTGAAAACCCATTTAGTTTCAATAATAGAAAAATCAGTGGGTCTTTCAACTAAGTTCCAAACATTATTTTTCTTAAACTGATTTAGTTCTTCTTGCATAGCATTAATCCAAGTAGTGTCTTTTTCAGCTTCTTCAATATTTTTAGGTTCAAACTGAGAAACAAAAGCCATATGATTATTTGGATTCCTAAGACATGCTCTAGTTCTTACCGGTTGAGATGCATCACCAAGAATTAACTCCTTAGGATGACCATAAGCATACCTCCAAGTTTTGGTAAGATCATGCTTAGCTACTTTCTCTTGAATTGCTGGAGTTTCTTCAATTTGCCTTGATTCCTCCTCATAAATGCTTACCTTTTTAATTTTGTCCTCAAGAAAATCTGCATCATCATCAGCAACTACTTTCTTTCTAGAGGAAGTATCATTAGTCTCATTAAAGACAACATGTATAGATTCTTCAACTCTAAGAGTTCTTTTGTTGAAGACTCTATAAGTCTTACTAGACAAAGAGTAACCTAGAAAGATATCTTCATCTAATTTGGCATCAAATTTTTCTAGCTTGTATTTTCCATTATTATGAATAAAGCATCTATAACCAAATACATGAAAATAATTTAATTTTGGTTTTCTTTCTTTCCAACTCATAGGGAGTTTGTTTAAAATAGATCTTAATAAAACTCTATTTAGAATATGACATGAAGTGTTAATTACTTCAGCCCAAAAGTACTTTGGAAGATCGCTTTCACATGACATGGTTCTTGTTATTTCTTTCAAAGTTCTATTTTTTCTTTCTACCACTCCATTTTGCTATAGAGTTCTAGGTGCTATGGTTCTATTGCTCTTTCACTATAGAAATTTTCAAAATGTTGATTTTCAAATTTTGTGCCATGATTACTTCTTATAGCTACAATAGTGGTGTTTTTCTCATTTATGACTTTCTTATAAAATTTCTTGAAAAAGTTGAAAGCTTCATCTTTATGTGCCAAAAATAGAACCCATGTGAACCTAAAATAGTCATCTACCATCACAAGACCATATCTCTTTCCTCCAAGACTAGTAGTTCTAGCTGGCCTAAAGAGATCTATGTGAAGTAGTTCTAGCAACCTAGTAGTTAAAATTACATTTTTAGATTTAAATGAGTTTCTTGATTGCTTACCAAATTGACATACATTGCAAACTCTATCTTTTTCAAGTTTGAGTTTTGGTAAACTAGTTACTAAGTCCTTTTTGATTAGTTTAAATAGTGTATCCATGCTAGTATGACCTAATCTACGGTGCCACAACCAACTTGCCTCATTGACCTTTAGACATGGTAATGTATACATGATAAATCTAGATAACCTTTCTATGAGTAGTCATTGTCTAGTTACCACAGATGCTAAAGTTAATGAGGCTAGTTGGCTATGGCATCGTAGATTAGGTTATGCTAATATAGATCTAATGTCTAAGTTAATCAAAAGAGAGTTAGTTAAAGGAATTCCTAAGCTAAATTTTGAAAGAGATAAAATCTATGATGCATGCCAATTAGGTAAACAAATAAGAAATTCTTTCAAATCTAATAACATTGTTTCAACTTCTAGGCCACTAGAACTACTTTACACGGATTTTTTGGACCTACTAGAACCACTAGTCTAGGAAGAAAGAAATATGGTCTTGTGATAGTAGATGATTTTTCTAGGTTCACATGGGTACTATTTTTGGCACATAAAGATGAAATATTTTCTGCATTTCAAAAAATTTATAAGAAAGTTTTAAATGAGAAAGATACGACTATTATTTCAATTAGAAGTGATCATGGTACTGAATTTGACAATCATTATTTTGAAAGTTTTTGCAATGAGAATGGAATAAACCATAATTTTTTAGCACTTAGGACATCTCAACAAAATGAAATTGTAGAAAGAAAAAATAGAATCTTAGAAGAAATGGCCCGAACCATACTATATGAAAGCAACCTCCCTAGATACTTTTGGGCTTAAGTTGTAAATACAGCATACTACATTCTAAATAGAGCATTAATTAGGCCTATTCTAAAGAAAACACTATATGAACTTTGGAATAATAGAAGGCCAAATATTAATTACTTTCATGTATTTGTATGTAGGTGTTTCATTCATAATAATGACAAAGACAACTTAGAAAAGTTTGATATTAAGTCAGATGAAGGTATCTTCTTGGGATACTCTTTATATGGCAAAGCATATAAGATCTTTAATTAAAAAATACTTATTGTTGAAAAATCTATTCATGTTGTACTTGATGATCTTCTAGTTTTTCTTCTTTAAGAAAAGAATATCCTGAAGATGACATAAGTATTTTAGAAAATAGAATTAAAAAGATAACCATTAATGAATCTTCAAATCAAAATAATGAAGAAGAATCTGAACAAACTGGAAAAGATACTAATGAACGACAAGGTCATGATCTACCCAAGAAATGGAGATATGCATATAGTCATCCAAAAGATTTAATCATTGGTGATCCATCTCAAGGGGTGAGAACACGATGATCACTTAGAAATATAAACAATCATTTGGCATTCATCTCTCAAATAGAACCAAAAATAATAAAAGAAGTTGAAACTGATTCAAATTGGATAATGGCTATGCAAGAAGAACTAAATTAGTTTAAAAGAAATAATGTTTGGACACTAACTGAAAGACCTAAGGAATATCTAGTTATAGGAACAAAATGGGGATATAAAAATAAATTGGATGAAAATGGAGTTGTAATTAGAAACAAGGCTATATTAGTTGCAAAAGGCTATAACCAAGAAGAAGAAATTGATTTTGATGAAACCTTTGCACCTGTAGCTAGACTAGAAGCCATTAGATTATTACTTGCATTTGCATGTTTCATGAACTTCAAATTATTTCAAATGGATATCAAAAGTGCATTTTTAAATGGTTATATAAATGAGAAAGTTTATGTAGAATAACATTTAGATTTTGAAAATCATAAATTTTTAGATCATGTTTTCGAACTACACAAAGCTCTTTATGGTTTAAAGCAAGCACCTAGGGCATGGTATGCAAGACTTAGTAAGTATCTGCTTGAAAACAACTTCACTAAAGAAAATGTAGATACTACTTTATTTTTAAAGAAAAAGGATGATGATTTGTTAGTGGTACAAATCTATATTGATGACATTATATTTGGTGCTACTAATAGCTTTCTTTGTCAAGATTTTGCTAAGTTAATGTAGGAAGAGTTCGAGATGAGCATGATGGGGAGTTAAATTTCTTTCTTGGACTCCAGATCAAACAAGTAAAGAAGGGGATCTTCATTAACCAAATCAAATACATCAAGAAAATAATGAAGAAGTTTGAGATGGAGACTAGCAAACTGTTAGATGTATGCCCTAGAAGCCAATTTGGCTGACACATTGTTGATTCTAGGGACATAATTTTGTACTTGACTATTTATTATTGAATAAATAAAAGGCATCTTTTCATTCATATTGTTTATGTGTCTATGAATCGTCCAAGAAATTAATAAGATGATGATACATATTCTCAAGAGTTGAGAATTTGAGCCATGTATCATTGGTGATTAATTTCTAAATGCTCCTGATCAATGGATCATCACGAGGACGGTGATCGATCCGATCAGTGCACAGATCACTTTCCTTCTGGATGGACGAGACTTGAGTCCACAGTGTAGGGACACTGAAGTGATAGTGCAGGTGCTTGTTAGAGAACAAGGGTACTGAGCGTGACCAAGACAAGAAGTCACTTGGATGTCTATCCACTCGTCAGTGACTTGCTTGATGTTGCAGTAGTGTGACTGGTCCTTTGACCTGCGGTGCTTCGGCTACTCACAGTGAGGTTATTGTAGTTTGACTGCATACATATATGGTCTCTAGCCATATGGGTCCATGCAGTGTAGATTGGCTGCAGTAGGTTCACTGTAGGAGTAGGGTATGCACCTATAAGGAATCTATCGACCTTGATAGAAGAGGAGTGATCCTATGTGATTTGTTAGACTGAGTTCTAAGACCTTGGCCAGGGCAGTAAGTGGAAAAGAAGTTTTCCATTATCGAACTCAAGTCGAATAAATCTTGACATATGACAGACGATGGGGTTTGACGAGTTGTCCATGACCTCCGTCCTGTAGGGATCCACGATAGTAGGACTGTATCACACGTTAACTGCACCTAGAGGTTCATCATTCCATTCTGCTGGGTAGCCACTACATGCTGCTAGGTGTCACTGGTGGATGGTGGGACTCATAGGGATTATCTTGATGATCGATAAACCCTAATGAGTTGAGTTGGAATCGTTCCAACCCATTGAAAGGAGTTTTCAATGATATAGTGATAGAGATCACAATATATCTCACTACCAGTCAGAATAGAACCTATGGGGTCACACACACTAGAAGTATTGACCGATCCGATGGTTGAAATCGTGATTAGGAATCACAAGAAATCAATTTGATTGATAAGAAGTTGAAGAGAAACAAAGGGAATTAATTAATTGGACTTAAACACAAATCCTACTTCGGGTAGGATTCCTAGAGTCCTAATTGGATTAGGACTGGGAATCCTAGTTGGAGTAGGACTGGGATTCCTATTTGGAATAGGATTCCTACAATCCTAATGAGATTAGGAATTTTGAATTGGATTCCTACTTGGAGTAGGATTCCTAGAAATCCTAATTGGATTAGGACTTCGGATTCAAATGGAGTCCTAATTGGATTAGGACTAAAATTAAACAAATCCTAATTGGATTAGGATTCCTTAAGTCTAAATTAATTAATAATCTAATGAATCAACATGACTCCTAATTGGATTAGGATTGAAGAGTTCAATTGAGTCATGGTTCATTCAAGTCCTAATTGGATTAGGACTAGCGTAGATTGAACCCAATATGGTCAATCCTAATTAGATTAGGACTTAACCATAAGAGAGGCACCCAATCCTCTTTGGAAGAGGATTAGGGCAACACAAGAAGGAGGGATCACGCCCCTCCTCCTCTCCTTGTGTGCGGCATGAAGAGAGGGGCCGGCGCCCCCCCTTCCCTTTTTGGAAAATCATCTAGGGCTCCTACTTTGGAGGAGCCCTTGATGGCTATAAGAGAGGCACTAGGGCCGGCGCCCTAGATGAGTCTTCTCCTCCTCTTCAAGCCGTGGAAGCCCCCTCTCCTCCTCTTTAGTTGCAGCCGCAAGCAAGGGAAAAGATCTCCAAGTGTTGGCGGCCTCCTTCCCTTCCCTTCCTTCATCCAACGCAAGGAACAAGAGAAGGCTGCGTAGAGGATCATCTTCTTCCTATTCTTCATCCTTCTTCTTCCTCCTTCTAAGCACAATCAAGAGTTGATTGAAAGAGAGGAGATCAGCCATCAAAGGAAGTCTCTGCAAGGGAGCTAGCACCCCGGGGAGACAAGGAAACGTTGATCGGATCTCTACTTCGTGTGGATACCCGTAGAGGCCGGACGTTTGAACGGCTTCAAGCGAACCCTCTTCCTAAAACCACGAATTCAGATTCGCGGTGATCATCTACCCGCGCAAGGTGAAGATTTGATCTTCCTATTAGTTTTAAAAGTTTTAATTCTTACCTAATTACGAAAGGTCTCGAAACAACGTTCATGTGATGAACGTCGAACTCGCGCATGCCGATTCCGCTGCCATCTGAAAATTTTTGAAATATCAGCGGCATGGGCGGGTTTCCAACAGTGGTATCAGAGCCTAGGCTTCGTAGATTAAGGTAAGAATTAAATATCTAAAGGCATATTAGATCTGAAAATTAAATGATCATGCATGCTGAAAAATTCTGCATGCAGATTTTTCAGGGGTGCTGATATTTTGCATGCTGATTTTTATGTGATAAAAAGATGATTCTAATTGCATTGTTAATTGGATTACAAAGTTTAGAATCATGATTAGCATGATCAGCGACCTATGTCATGATATAATCAGTTAGTTTTCAGATCTGAAAATTATAATTGTAGCATACGGTGATGATCATAGGATTCAACCCCTTTTGGTATCAAATGTAATGACCTGCGATGTGATCTGCGATGTCATGTAATTTTTCAGATGCTTGCATGCATCTTATTTGATGTTTTGAGAGGCCTGCGTGCCTCCTAAAAGAAGATGTAAATTATTTTTATTTTTATTTTACATCTGGTTGTATTTCTGTGATGTGATGTACATCAACGATCAAGTTAAAGCAAAGGCATGAGATGAAAGGTGATCCAAGCGGTTGATGGCGATGGGATCAAGGGTTGATCAAGGATCGAATCAAGGAGGCTTGGAACCAATTCAAGAGTTGAAGACCACTTGATCGATTGATGTGCATGTGCTTGTAATACGACCTAATTAGAATCCATGATCATCACCTATTTAAAGTTTAACTTTATTTGATGCTGCGATTATAACTGCCTGTGATGTACCGTTTGCATGAGATGTGAATGCGAGTCGGGTAGATAGGTTTACATGTGATGTAGCAAACCCAATTGAGACCTAAATCAAAACCTCCTCAATCAAGTCGAGAGTGAACCGACATGAGCAAGTCATATTAGATTAATTGATCTAATTGGTGTCTAGGAAAGCATGAAAGGTGGTTACTTAATTAGGACCTTACTCTCTGAGTAAGGGGAGCCTCCCACCTGCTTACCTGGCCAATTGTTCGATTACCTCTTATGAAAGGCTCAAGTTGCAAACACTAAGACCTGATTAACCAATATTAAGTCAATAGGTCTTCCACTGTAGTAGAGCTGCTAAGGCCTTTCTGATGTTGACTTGTCTCGGCTGGATACAGTGGTCAAGTTGCATTGGGGGGCTGGACCTCTCTATAGACATGAGATGTTGTAGGGTAAAGGTGGGGTTGGGCACCAATAACTGTTAGGTGAGGACCCAATGACGACTTTATTCCTACGGTTATACAGTGGGTCTGACTTAACTAAGAAATGGGACCAATAATTGTTAGGTGAGGTCTTCATGGCTTAGAGACCAAGTTGCACTGCAACATGCTTGAGAAGCATTGTACAAGAGTTGTACACTCATCCATCTATGTGTCACCAATAACTGTTAGGTGAGGTGGCATGTAAATTGGTGGGACCGCAGTACCCACTAGAAACCCTAGTCGTGTGGGATTTCCGTTTTCCTACCAGGGGAGTGTGAGGAATTCGAGAAAATAGTGGGAGTCACAATTTGTTCTAAAAGACCTTAGGACAGATTAGGATCAAGTACAAAAGTCTAACTAGAATCTTTACTCTCTGCAGATACAATGTCGGCTTCAAACCCTTTGACCCGTATTCTTGAGACCAACCGACTGACCGGAACCAATTACAAGGACTGGCTTAGAAATCTCAAAATAGTTTTGGACTGTGAGAAGATAGGTTATATACTCGATTCAGATATCCCCACATTACCAGCACGTCCCACTGATGTTCAGCGTGAGATGCATAAAAAGTGGTTGGACGATGACATTAGAGTAAAATGCTATATGATGGCATCTATGTCTAATGAACTCCAATGCCAGCATGAAAATATAAAGACTGCTAGGGACATACTGGCACACCTACAAGAGTTGTATGGTGAGCAGAGTCGCACAGCTCGTTTTGAAGTGTCCAAGAGGCTTTTCAAAGCAAAGATGCGCGAAGGGCAGTCTGTTCATGATCACGGTCTGACCATGATCAAGGATCTAGAGGAGCTTGAGAAGCTCGGTATGGACATGCACAAGGAATTGCAAGTGGATTTGATCCTACAGTCACTTCCTGATTCATTTGGTCAGTTTATAGTAAACTACCACATGAATAAGATTGAATGCACTAAGACTGAACTAATCAACATGTTGGTAACTGCTGAGGGAGCCTTGAAAGGTTCAAGGGGCAATGTCCTCGCTGCTGAGTTGACTTCTGGTTCCAAGAGAAAGTCTACTTGGAAGAAAAAGAAGCCTGCAAAGAAGCAGAAGAAAGACAAGAAGCCAAAGAAGGAAGTTCAAAAGAAAAAGGCTAACGACAAAGGAAAATGTTTCCACTGCAATGTTGAAGGCCACTGGAAGAGAAACTGTCCTTCATACCTCGAGAGCCTGAAGAACAAGAAAGGTGACACACCTTCAGAAGGTATAGACTTGCTCATTATTGAAACTAATCTAACGGTTTCTTCTACTTCTAGTTGGGTTATAGATTCTGGTTCTAGTGCTCATTTGTGCACTACCATGCAGGGTCTAAAGGAAAGTAGAAGGCTGGCGGAAGGTGCGGTAACCCTTCGGGTTGGCAACGGGGCAAAAGTTGCTGCTGTGGCTGTGGGCACCTACCATCTGCGACTACCGTCTGGATTTAGTTTAATACTTAGAGACTGTTATTATGTACCTGTTGCTAGCAGAAATTTGATTTCTGTTTCATGTCTAGCACAGGAAGGTCATGTTTTTACATTTGACAAAGACTGCTGTTCTATTTATTTAAGAAATAAAATAGTCGCACGTGGTTTCATGATTGACAGTCTCTATCATTTACATATGGATGTATCTGTGAATGTTACCGAGCAAGATGTGAGTGCCAAATGATCCAAAAGATCCAGAGATGAGATAAACCAAAGGTATTTGTGGCACCTTAGGCTTGGCCATATTGGAGAGGACAGAATGAACAAAATGGATAAAGATGGGCTTTTAGGCTCATTGACTTCCGAGTCATATCCAGTTTGCGAGTCCTGTCTTCAAGGAAAGATGGCTAGACTGCCCTTTGTAGGACATGGGGAGAGGACCACCGAAATACTTACCCTAATACATACAGATGTATGTGGCCCATTCGATGTGCTAGCCAGGGGACGTTATTCATACTTCATTACCTTTACCGATGATTATTCACGGTATGGGTATGTGTATCTTATGAGACACAAGTCTGAATCCTTTGAAAAGTTCAAAGAGTTCAAGAATGAAGTAGAAAAACAAACTGGAAAACCTCTTAAGGCCCTTCGATCAGATCGAGGAGGAGAATACCTTAGTGGGGAATTCCGGGACTATCTCAAAGAAAACGGCATAGTCTCACAATGGACACCTCCGGGTACACCTCAACTCAACGGGGTGTCAGAGAGGAGGAATCGGACCCTATTGGATATGGTCAGGTCCATGATGAGCTTCACTGATTTACCTATGTTTCTTTGGGGAGATGCCTTACTCACAGCGATTTATTTATTGAATAGAGTTCCCTCTAAATCCGTTCCTACCACACCGTATGAGATATGGCATGGTAAGAAACCAAGTCTGGGTCATCTCAAGATTTGGGGGTGTCCGGCCCACGTCAAGCGACTACAGGCGGACAAGTTAGAGGCTAGGACCATAAGTGCTCGTTTTATAGGATATCCTAAAGAGTCATTAGGATACAATTTTTACGTCTCAGAGGATCACAATGTGTTTGTGAGCCGTCATGCCATCTTCTTGGAAAATCAGTTTATCCTTGATAGAGGCAGTGGGAGGAAAATTGAGCTTGAAGAGAAAGTCTCTGAAAAGCAACGAGTCATGGATCCTATAGAACCTATTCATAAGGAGCCAGTACACGATGTCCCTCAACCACCTCGTAGATCTAGTAGGGTCTCCCATCCTCCCGATAGATACTTAGGTATACTAGAAGAGGATACCGAGGAAATGTTCCTAGTGGGAGATAGGGATCACATACAGGATCCCAAAACCTACAATGAGGCGATATCTGATATCGATTCCGAGAAATGGCTGAAAGCTATGAAGTCAGAGATAGACTCCATGCATTCCAACCAAGTCTGGACCTTAGTAGATCCACCAGAAGGTATTGTACCTATTGGATGCAAATGGATCTACAAAAGGAAGATAGGTTCGGATGGAGAGGTAGAGACCTATAAGGCAAGGCTTGTGGCGAAAGGGTATAGTCAGCGCGAAGGTATTGACTATCAGGAGACCTTTTCACCTGTAGCCATGCTAAAATCCATCCGGACATTGCTTGCCATTGCAGCATTTCATGACTATGAAATCTGGCAGATGGATGTGAAAACTGCTTTCCTGAATGGATATCTTGATGAAGATATCTATATGGAACAGCCTTTGGGTTTCACTTCCAGTGATGGAGATCACAAGGTCTGCAAGCTGCAAAGGTCCATCTATGGACTAAAGCAAGCCTCTCGGAGTTGGAACACTCGTTTCGATGATGCAATCAAAACGTTTGATTTCATCAAAAACGAAGAGGAACCATGTGTTTATAAAAAGGTTAGTGGGAGTGCTGTCATTTTTCTCGTACTGTACGTAGATGACATTCTCCTGATTGGGAATGATATTCCCATGCTAACCTCGGTCAAGGTCTGGTTGTCAAAAGAATTCTCCATGAAAGACCTTGGGGAAGCATCCTATATTTTGGGAATAAAGGTCTATAGAGATAGATCTAAAAGGATGCTTGGCCTTTCACAGAAGATGTACATAGAGGAGGTGCTGAAGAGGTTCAGCATGGAAAACTCCAAGAGGGGTCTCTTACCCCTAAGGCATGGAATTCATCTCTCCAAGAAGATGTGCCCCAACACATCTGAGGAGATTCAACGCATGAGCAAGATTCCTTATGCATCGGCAATAGGAAGCCTCATGTATGCCATGCTATGTACACGACCTGATATAGCTCTTGTTGTGAGTGTCACAAGCAGATATCAGTCGAATCCAGGTGAAGAACACTGGACAGCTGTGAAGAATATTCTTAAGTACTTGAGAAGAACTAAAGATTTATTCTTGGTTTTTGGAGGATCATCAGAGTTAAAGGTAGAAGGGTACACAGATTCAGACTTCATGACTGATGTCGATGACAGGAAGTCAACATCTGGATACGTGTTCTTGTGCAATGGTGGTACGGTGAATTGGAAGAGTTCTAAACAACCGATCATTGCTGATTCGACTATGGAAGCCGAATACATCGCCGCCTCTGAAGCTGCTAAGGAAGGCTTCTGGTTCAAGAAATTCATTGCAGAGCTGGATGTGATGACATCAGATGCCATAACACTCTACTGCGATAACAATGGCGCCATAGCCCTTGCTAAGGAGCCAAGGTCTCATCAGAAGTCTAAGCATATAGAGCGGCGCTTTCACCTCATACGCGACTATGTGGAGAAGAAATATGTAGAGGTGCAGAGAGTAGACTCCGCGGATAACGTGGCAGACCCTTTCACTAAGCAGCTGAGTCAGCAAAAGACTGAAGCCCACCTTGAGAAGATGGGCCTAAGATATATGACCAATTGGCTTTAGTGCAAGTGGGAGATTGTTAGATGTATGCCCTAGAAGCCAATTTGGCTGACACATTGTTGATTCTAGGGACATAATTTTGTACTTGACTATTTATTATTGAATAAATAAAAGGCATCTTTTCATTCATATTGTTTATGTGTCTATGAATCGTCCAAGAAATTAATAAGATGATGATACATATTCTCAAGAGTTGAGAATTTGAGCCATGTATCATTGGTGATTAATTTCTAAATGCTCCTGATCAATGGATCATCACGAGGACGGTGATCGATCCGATCAGTGCATAGATCACTTTCCTTCTGGATGGACGAGACTTGAGTCCACAGTGTAGGGACACTGAAGTGATAGTGCAGGTGCTTGTTAGAGAACAAGGGTACTGAGCGTGACCAAGACAAGAAGTCACTTGGATGTCTATCCACTCGTCAGTGACTTGCTTGATGTTGCAGTAGTGTGACTGGTCCTTTGACCTGCGGTGCTTCGGCTACTCACAGTGAGGTTATTGTAGTTTGACTGCATACATACATGGTCTCTAGCCATATGGGTCCATGCAGTGTAGATTGGCTGCAGTAGGTTCACTGTAGGAGTAGGGTATGCACCTATAAGGAATCTATCGACCTTGATAGAAGAGGAGTGATCCTATGTGATTTGTTAGACTGAGTTCTAAGACCTTGGCCAGGGCAGTAAGTGGAAAAGAAGTTTTCCATTATCGAACTCAAGTCGAATAAATCTTGACATATGACAGACGATGGGGTTTGACGAGTTGTCCATGACCTCCGTCCTGTAGGGATCCACGATAGTAGGACTGTATCACACGTTAACTGCACCTAGAGGTTCATCATTCCATTCTGCTGGGTAGCCACTACATGCTGCTAGGTGTCACTGGTGGATGGTGGGACTCATAGGGATTATCTTGATGATCGATAAACCCTAATGAGTTGAGTTGGAATCGTTCCAACCCATTGAAAGGAGTTTTCAATGATATAGTGATAGAGATCACAATATATCTCACTACCAGTCAGAATAGAACCTATGGGGTCACACACACTAGAAGTATTGACCGATCCGATGGTTGAAATCGTGATTAGGAATCACAAGAAATCAATTTGATTGATAAGAAGTTGAAGAGAAACAAAGGGAATTAATTAATTGGACTTAAACACAAATCCTACTTCGGGTAGGATTCCTAGAGTCCTAATTGGATTAGGACTGGGAATCCTAGTTGGAGTAGGACTGGGATTCCTATTTGGAATAGGATTCCTACAATCCTAATGAGATTAGGAATTTTGAATTGGATTCCTACTTGGAGTAGGATTCCTAGAAATCCTAATTGGATTAGGACTTCGGATTCAAATGGAGTCCTAATTGGATTAGGACTAAAATTAAACAAATCCTAATTGGATTAGGATTCCTTAAGTCTAAATTAATTAATAATTTAATGAATCAACATGACTCCTAATTGGATTAGGATTGAAGAGTTCAATTGAGTCATGGTTCATTCAAGTCCTAATTGGATTAGGACTAGCGTAGATTGAACCCAATATGGTCAATCCTAATTAGATTAGGACTTAACCATAAGAGAGGCACCCAATCCTCTTTGGAAGAGGATTAGGGCAACACAAGAAGGAGGGATCACGCCCCTCCTCCTCTCCTTGTGTGCGGCATGAAGAGAGGGGCCGGCGCCCCCCCTTCCCTTTTTGGAAAATCATCTAGGGCTCCTACTTTGGAGGAGCCCTTGATGGCTATAAGAGAGGCACTAGGGCCGGCGCCCTAGATGAGTCTTCTCCTCCTCTTCAAGCCGTGGAAGCCCCCTCTCCTCCTCTTTAGTTGCAGCCGCAAGCAAGGGAAAAGATCTCCAAGTGTTGGCGGCCTCCTTCCCTTCCCTTCCTTCATCCAACGCAAGGAACAAGAGAAGGCTGCGTAGAGGATCATCTTCTTCCTATTCTTCATCCTTCTTCTTCCTCCTTCTAAGCACAATCAAGAGTTGATTGAAAGAGAGGAGATCAGCCATCAAAGGAAGTCTCTGCAAGGGAGCTAGCACCCCGGGGAGACAAGGAAACGTTGATCGGATCTCTACTTCGTGTGGATACCCGTAGAGGCCGGACGTTTGAACGGCTTCAAGCGAACCCTCTTCCTAAAACCACGAATTCAGATTCGCGGTGATCATCTACCCGCGCAAGGTGAAGATTTGATCTTCCTATTAGTTTTAAAAGTTTTAATTCTTACCTAATTACGAAAGGTCTCGAAACAACGTTCATGTGATGAACGTCGAACTCGCGCATGCCGATTCCGCTGCCATCTAAAAATTTTTGAAATATCAGCGGCATGGGCGGGTTCCCAACACAAACCTATGGGCACACCCATGAGCCCCTCATGCAAACTAGACAAATATAAAAAAGGTAAGAAGATGGATCAAAAGCTTTATAGAGGTATGATCGGATCTCTTCTTTACCTTACTACTAGTAGACCTGATATTATATTTAGTGTATGTTTATATACTAGGTATCAATCGGAATCTAAAGAATCACACTTACAAACTGTTAAAAGAATCATAAGGTATTTAATTGGAATACAAAATGTATGGTTATGGTATTCTAGAGACTCCACACTAGACTCAATTGCATATAGTGATTCCGATTTTGCTGGATGTAAATTGGATAGAAAGAGTACAAGTGGTGCATGCCAATTTTTAGGTGATAATTTAATCTCGTGATTTAGCAAAAAGTAAAACTCGGTTGCATTGTCTATGGCAGAAGCTGAATACATTGCAGCTGAAAGTTGTTGTGCTCAGGTACTTTGGATTAAGCAGCAACTTGAGGATTATGGCATCAAACAGAGTAAAATCTCCATAAAATGTGATAACACTAGTGCCATAAATTCAACTAAAGATTCTATTCAACATTCTAGAACAAAACATATAAAAATCTGACACCATTTTATTAAAGATCATGTTAAAAATGAAAATATAAAAATTGAGTTTGTAAGCACTGAAAAATAAATTGCAGATATTTTCACAAAATCCTTGAATGAAGTGAGGTTTAGTATTCTTAAAAGGAAATTAGAAATTTGTGATCCCTTTTTAAGAGATTTTTCATTCTTAAGATCCCTATTAGAACTCAATTTATTCAACTTAAATAATACAAATTGATCAAATTTTTTCTCTACTAAAAATTCTGTTAAAAAGGTGCTCGAGCCGACTCGAGAAGCTATTCGAGTCGACTCATGCTCGAGCTAACTCGTGCAGAAAGGCAAGAGTCGACTCGAGGTCGGGACAATTCACTTAAAAGAGAGCCGACTCTGCATTTTCCTATTCTTCTTCAATTCGTTCGAGCCCTAACTCTCCTCCAAACCATTTCTCCCAAATTTTTCAAGAATCCACACCAAGTTTTTCCCCCGTTTTCACCTGATTCTTGCAAGGATGGGACCTAGGAAGTAGTTAGCATTCCGAAGGAAGAGATCTACCGAATCAACTCATGAGGAAAGAAGATCAAAGTGTAGAAATGATGAACCAAGCCCTAGGAAACCCTTTGTAATAACCCCAAATATTTTTTCCTACATAAAGAAGGATAACATAGTCCTTAAAATTGATATAAGGGGTAAAATTGGAAGGAATCAAACATTAATGGTATAACAGTGGATGCGTTGAAGTGTTAGGAGAAAAATGGAAATTTAATAATTTTAAACAAAGGGTGAACAGTGCTTGATGTGATTTAAATGTGGGGTTTGGTTGCTGTGGCGGTGGAATTGAGCCGGGAGAGTCACAGAAAGAAAAGAAGAAAAAGAAGAGGAAATAAAAGAAGAAGAAGAAGAAGAAGAAGAAGAAGAAGAAGGAGGGAAGATGAGAGAAAGGAAGGGGGAATCGAGGTGGAAAGGATCCCGATTGTGTGTCGGCTGAAAGGAGAAGTGTTAGTCTCCTTTCCCTCGGTGCAAAGACCTCATTTTCAGAGGAAAAAAGTGGTGAGTACCCCATCCCTACCAAGTCTCCTAATGGAATTGAGGCTGTAAAGAAGTTAGATAGGGGTTTTAAAGGTGGTTAAGAGAGAGAGAATCGGATTTCGGCAAAGTTTTTCCGAGACTGCGGAAAATCTGTGTCGAAGTCCTGATTTCAGCGAATTGTTTCGGAGGTCAATCGGCCTCCGATGGTGATTCATATCACCATTTTGGAAACCCCTGTGAGTATAGAATATTAGGTATAAATTTCATAGAGTTTGGAGTTTCGAAAGTAGATCAAACCTGGGATGAAGTAACCGGCTGTCGGTCCGGGTTACTGTTCATCCGGGTGGGAAAGTAAGGAATTTCATGCCATAATAGGGTATTGAGCCCAGATTAGGCTAAGGGGACCTTGTACTCATGCAAGGGATTTCCTAATACACATAAATGGTGAGTTAATTAATAAAAAAAAGAAAAGAAAAAAAAATTAGGGAAGGGGGAAGTTGATTCAACTAAAGCTTTCTATGTTATGATTGATACATAGATAATAGGCCCTTGATACAAGACTAAGAGCATGATTAATGTATGTTTTAGTTAGGCAAGAAGTTAGGAAGCAAGAAGAAGAAGTTCCTTACCGCCTACCGTAAAGTTTTGGAGGCGTATCGAGGCCGTACCGGATTGGCAGATGGGTGGGAGTTATGTACTTTGCACCATGAGTATTCTTAATTCATTTTCATGAATGTCGCCAAGTATGAATTGATTCCACTTGAGCATATTGATTGATATTGTAGTAGATTCCTCTATAATCTTGTTTCTCCATGCTTGATTATTTTGTACATGCATTTGAGGGAACATTGAGAGGAATTACAAGGGAAAAAAGAGTAGTCAAATTAGTTCCGAGTTGTGAAATGACTTCTTTTGTAAATTGATTTCATTTTCTCTATTTCAAAGACTTGTAGAGCCCTTTTTAGTAGTATATTGAGTTGCATTGTACTTCCTTGACTCCTCGCTCCCAACCCTGATGTTAGTTTATAATTGGGTCGTGGTCGAGTGAGTAGTAGTCTTGATTATACTCCTTTATAGTTGAGTATTGGGAGGGTGCATTATGTCATTTATGCATGGCTTGGCAGTATCTACAGGACACTTATAGTCAATGGGGTTAGACATCGGCCTATGTGCACATAGTTGTCCCCTAGGTGGATGCAGCCCAATCCCTTTCTAAGGGGGGATATGCCTTAGACCTAGGATCGGCCAATCCTATGACATATATTTGCTTTCCGCCGGGCATAGTAAGTCCCCGCGAGGTGCTGTAGGCTTTCCGCGGATGTAGAATTTTCGCGAGGTGCCATTTAGTATTCAGATGTGAGATGAGTCTCACGGTTTTCTATGAATTTCTGTTCTGGATACTGGCCAGCATTTGTATTATTATGTGGTGTCATATTTCTGCATATGCATGTGACAATAGAAAGTTGTTGTGGTTCGCCTGAGGCGTAAGACCCACCTTCTGATAGCTGTCTTGTTGATGATTCAGCCTATTGACACCTAATTTATATGTTTCAGTATTATGACCTGTTGAGCATATTCATGTTATCATACATGCTTATTTGATTATTCTATATATGCTCCAGATGAGTTGACTATGACTATAGTGATATTGTGATGATTTAGTCCATATTTCATATGTTGAGTTTATGTACATTTGTTATTGACCACTATTCATATGCTCTTGAAATTTCATCTCGAGCCATAATTTATGTTTTGTCTCATGTGCATAGTACTCTCCACTCCACTCACTGAGTATTTATATACTCACTTCCCAGTTTGATGTTTTTGTTGCAGGCTAGGTGATGTATAGAGAAGAGCAGGATTAAAGGTTGCTTGCTAGCTGTCGCTCCATAGCATAGTATAGAATAGATTAGAGGTTTATATATGTTAGTGTATTATAAACCTTCAATTGTATATAGTGTACAGTTATAGACATAGATCCTGTTGTAGATATGGGTTTGACCATGGATGAAATGGGAACCAGTCTTTTTATATACATATGAGTTTATGCCTGTGATGATATATGTGTTGTCCAGGCTTATATTATGACAGGATATGTGATTGCTGCTCTGACAGGTAGTGTTGTTGTATGTATTGAGATAATCCTGACCGGTCAATATAGGAAAGGTGATCATTTTGTGCATGTATCATGCCAAAATTTTCAGGATTTATTGATGATTTTGATAAGTAAGTAGGGTTCTACGTGGTGGCTGATGGCCTTATGCCTACCCGCACCCTAGGACCGTCGCGGCCATCCGCCGGAAGTGGGGTGGGGGTCGTGGCACCCTCAATCCCTATTTCTCCTTCATCCTCTGCCACGATTGCTAGATCTTGTGCCGGAAAAGTAGTAACAACAAGTAAGAGGATTGATTTTAGAGTTTTTGATCAAGAAGGGTTTTCAATTGGAGAAAAATTAAAGGCTTTAGGTTAGGGATATCTTTGCTCATTAGATCTACCCACTTATCCTGATCTAGTAAGAGATTTCTATAGTTCTTTGAAGAGAGGGTCAGGTGGATTTGTATGCTTAGTGAAAGAGAAGGAGATGATTGTAAATGAGCAACTGATTGCTCAAGTTCTGAGATGACTAGAGAGGGTCTTTCCCCAACAGTCCATTCTGATAGGGATTCGGCAATTAGAGCGATTTTGGAAAGAGATGAAGTAAATCCCTTAGAAGTTATCTATGCAAATAAATTGTCTATAGAAATGAGGCTTCTTCACAACATTTTAGGGAGGATCCTATTTCTAAAGACAGGATGTTTTGACGCTGTAACAAAAGAGACATTTTAGTAATGCATTGTGTGATAGAGGGCTACCCACTGAATTTACCAAGGATGATGATGGGTTATATGGGTGAGGCGACCACTAAGGCCAAAGCAAGTATTTCTTATGGAATGGTCCTCACTTTACTATTTAGGGAGTTCAGTATTCATATTACTGAGGGAGAGCTAAAGAGACCACTTTATCACACTGATATCTACAATGCTAAATCTCTATATAGGATGCGATATACGAAAGTGGATGAAAGATGAGAACGGAGAGCATTCGAGCAACGTCCACTGGAGGAAGGTGAGCCTAGTAGAGCACCGCATGAGACTGCACCTAGATCACCCTCATCTTCAGATATGCCCATACCTTCTACCCCAGCTTCAGCATCAGCAGGTCAGCAGCTGCATCCTCAGTGAGATTGGATGACAATCAGATAAGGAGGATAGTTAGAATGATTGCAGATGAGATGGATGCCAGACTGTCTAAAAGGATTTCATTAGTTGAGTAGAGGTAGTCCGAGCAGCTGAAGTTAGTTTTGGATGAGATGAGTGTTAGGAATTGTATCCTAAAAGTCAATCGTCAGCCTGTTGATGATTGAATTGTATATGAATTAATGAATTAATAAAAGGTTATTTGGCATTATTTATCGCATATATTTTGTACATCTTCTTGAACTCTTGAAATGTGATGAAGTCCTTAGACCTCATTTAATAGGATAAAAGAGGATTTGTCTATGAGTCTTTAAACCTGTTCGTGACCAAACGATATGCTATTACTAGGACAATAGCATTATCAAGTATAGGACATTGTATGCCATATCGTTGGTTGTCCTCTTAACCAAGAAGTGTAAAGACACTAATGTGCACACAAGTGAGTGTAGGAGTATATTTTACTGAACGTGATCAGTTCCGGAACGCTCTGTTGTCAAGAGATGTTCCGAGTGGATATGGGTATATGTGTCCCTCCGACCTGAGATCACCACGGTGACTAGCAAGCAACTGAAGGAAAAATCTCCCGAGTTGTCCGATAAAATCGAACGCCAGGCATGAAAATCAGTTTTAAAATTTTTATTTATTTTATTTATAACAATTATAAATATTAAATTTAACTTTTATGTAAAATTACCTCAAGTCTGCAGCGGAAGTTGGTCGAGGTAATCTAAATCTGGATCTGGATCTGGATCCCTTAAAGGTAGCTCTGCAAGGCCTGGATCTGCAAGCCCTCTACTTCGCATGCACGTCAAGCTTCGCAAGAAGGTTGGATGATGTCTTTACTCGTGCAAAACAATCTTTTGCAAAAGGACCCTTGGAAGAAAGAAAATCCAGAAAAAGGACCTTCCCTTTTCTGTTTCTTTCTTTCTTCTCTTTCTTTCTTTCTTCGGTTTCTTTTTTCCTGTTTCTTCACAGCATGCCTAGGCCACAGACGCCCATCTCTTGATCCTGATCACAGAGAGAATGGAAGGGAGGAGAGGACACCGGGACCTGGGTCGAACTCCAAACCACCAGAGAGAAAGGACTCCTTCCTCTCTCTTCTTCTTCTTCTTCACAGAATCAACCTCTCTCTGTCTGACGGTTTCTTCCCAAGAAAAATTCTCTCTCTCCTTCCAAGAGGAAACGGTGGCCTACAAATAGGCCAACGCTGAGAGGAGTTAAGAGGCGTAAATGGTCGAGCATTTTTGAATTCATTCATTATCAAATATGAATGAATTTGATAACGATTGTTTCAAAAACAACCATGGAATAAAACGGCAATTAATGCCAATTACTGTCGGATTTCAAAAATCAAATTGAACTGGAATGTTGGCGGTTCAAAAGCGCACATTTCGGTCCAGTTGGCCATCTGGCCGGAGGCCGGTTGGCCGCGCAATCGCCGGTCCAAAGGGTCGCGGACGCGTGGAACAGAGCTTCTCTGTTTCATGCGTCCCAGGTGAGAGTCGCGGCTCACAAAAATGTGTTAAGGGTCCATGAGGGGGAGTGGTCCACGGGTCCATGAGTGATATTCACGATTAGTAGCCAATTCAAATGGGAAAAGTCAAAGTTAGCCTATTTGGTTCTAAACCAAATTTGCAGCCCATTTGATTGAATTTTTGATCCGAAAAAATTCCACATGAGTCCGGCTCATGGGAGATTCAATTGGGTCCAGTTTCGGCTCAATCCAAGTCCGACTTAGATCAGAACAAATACGAAATTAAATCCCAATTAAATCGTGATCGAGCCCAATTACACTAATTTAGACCCAATCAAATCCAATCTCAATAATTGAGTCCTAATCAAGTTCAATTACATTAATTGAAACTTGATTGACCCGAAATACAGACTTAATTAGTTGTTCATCTATGAAATTTAGCATATACCTCATGTTCAGTGCTAGTTGAACATAGACAGAACCAAATTCCAAATGACCCACAATTTAATTCTTAATTAAATTGGGTCAAAACCTTCCTACTTAGCTTGACTAATGTGTGTGACTCCGATAGGTTCGAACACTAAGCCGGTAGTACATGGACTACTCCATGCACTAATCGAGGTAACCATCTAGCAATGATACCCGACGTCCGGATAGGTCGAATATGCAAAGCAATATTCAAGAACCTAGACGTATGGTTATTGCATAATTCATCCCTATGACCATCGATGCTCAAGATGACTTCAGACTGGACTGTCGAACTCTGGATCCGATCATCCATAGTGTATTTTAAATAATCAAATCAAGTGACATATCACTTGGTTTACCCTGGCCAAGGTTTTACTGAATTGAAATACAGCGAGACATCAACTCCTAAAATCTGGAGCGGTCAATCCCATCTTGACTCATACACAGACTTCGCGAGTACTTGACTGCACCCAGCATCCTTCCGATCCCTGAATTAGAAATTCAGGTCATCCAGTGCCTAAGTACAGTGAGTTGCTTGCAAGTCACCGTGACAGTCTCAGGTCTAAGGGGTACTTATGCCCATACGCTTTGCGAGCTAACTCCTGACAGTGGAGTGCTACGCAGGTAAGTCACTGTTCAGTGACGATGTACTCCTACATCTCACCTGTATGCCATACAGTGTCTCCACACTCCTTGGTTTAAGAGGACAACCAACTAAATGGCACACAACGATCTATACTTGACATAGCTATCGTCCAATTGACAGCTCATCATTTGGTCGCAAACTAGTTTAAGGACTAAATGATAAAACTTCTTTTATCCACTAAATTAGTCCTAAGGACTTCATCACAATACACAGGAGTTCAATTTAAAGATGTAACACTTGTGATGAATAGAAAATTGCCAGAATAAATTTTTATTCATTTTAATAAAACATATACATAATCCAATTTCTTACAATTAAAAAAATTGGCTTTGAGACACAATTTCCAACAGCAACTCACTGTATTTTGGTACCAGACTATCTGAGTTTCTAATTCAGTGATGGAAGGTTACTGGCTGCAGTCAAGTACTTGCGAAGTCGGTGTGTTGGTCAAGATGGAATTGACCCCTCCTTGGTGACAGGAGAAAATATCCTTGTGTTCAATTTAGCAAAATCTTGGCCAGGATAATCCTTGTGAGCAGTCACAGGATTTGTAAAGTTGGAAACACATCTTGGATGAACTGATTAAAGAGTTGACAATGAACTCTGAAGTTATCCTAGGCATTTGGGAGTCATAGGGATGAATTATACGGTAATCATAGTCTAAGGATTCCAGAAATATTACTTTGCAATCATTGGCCTATCCGAACATCGGATATCATGCTAGATGGTCACTTCGATTAGTACAGAAAGTCATTTTTGTGCTACCAGCTTAGGTTCGAACCTATGAGGTCACACGTATAGAAGTTTTTAGGTTGATCAAATGGCTGATTGATGATTAAGAATCATTCAGGGATAATTTGGGTCAATTCAATTGATAAATTATCCTAAGCAAAAGTTGCAATTAAAAAAATTATTGAATTATTGAAGGATTAATTAGAAATTAGATTGCTAATGAACTCAATTTGATTGAATTGGATTGGGCTTAGGTTGAGCCAAATTGAATAGGATTCAATTTGGGCTACATCAGGGTTTAACCTAATTGGATTGGGTTCGACCCAAGTAGATTGAGCTTGACCCAATTGATGGAACTGACCTAATTGAATTGGGCTTGACCCAAGTCAATTAGAAGTCATTATTTGATAGGGATTATGAGTCCAAAAATTCAGAATTAGATAAGGAGAAGAATCCCTAGATTTTAGAAGTCTAGCTTTATCTCTTGGAGAAGATTGACACCTCATTCTTATCCCCTTGGTAATCCTTCGTAGAGAAGGAGTTTTCCACGAAATTAAGAAGAATTATTATCCACTTAGCTTTCGTATTTTTCAGAATTTTGGGGATTTTATCAGCCAAATAAATTATCAAAAATAGAGGTGTGGCGTGGGGGGTCCAAGGCTATAAAAGGACCTCCACGCCTAGGGTTCATGGTATGCTTCTTTGGGTTTTCAAAAAGTTTCTGAAAATTATGAGATTGGGCCATCCTCCTCTTCTTCCTTCCTCTCCTTCATCTCCATCCTTCATCCTCTCGAAGAACGATCAAAGGTTGAATGCTTCGAAAGAGAAAGGTTCAGCCATTGCAGCACCTCTGCGCAAGCTAGCACTCCCACGGAGGTAGATCTTCATGGAGCTTCGTAATGGACGATTTCATAGAGGTCGGACGCATGTGCGGCTACAAAGCGTGATCAAGGAGTCATCAAAAGACCTCCAACGAATCAGGTAAGAGATTTGATCTCATTAGAAATTAAGATTAGATTTTAAATATAGTTGTTAAAATTTTAGGGTTGCTGAAATTTCAGGATTGTATGTTAGACATACAATCATAGTTTCTTGTTTGAGGTAAATGTTTAAATCCTAGGATCTATTTTCATTGTAGAGATCTGTTCTCTAGCATGCATAGGAATTAAATAGTTTAATTCATACTTCTACTGTAAAATTTTTAAAATTATATGCATGCGACCACTAAGATTCCTAACAGTGGTATCAGAGCCATAGGTTCCAAGTAGTTTAAACATTTTTGCCTAAAACAAGTTTTCTAATCTTAGTAGTCAAGAATTCGATTGGAATGATCACTAGGCCATCCAGTCATAGGAGAAAGAAGGGTTCATAACCCTCTTTTTCCATTCAATGGGATCTCTTATGGCGTGTAGGGATGCCACTATGATCCAATCCTTGAAGATGAATCATGAAAAGAAGATTAAAAGTAGTTTTAATCTTTGTAATTAAATCTAAAATTATAGATTAAGCTTTCCCCCATCGAGAAAGAAAAAAGGAACATAGCCTTACCTCTCACCTCTCCTTCTCCTCTCTACTTATAGCAGGCAATCATAGACTGAAAATCGAGTGAATACCCGGCTAGCTCGGATCTAGGTATATTGTACAGCTTTCGCTTCGCCCCTTGACTTTGATCTTCCTCGGAATTGAAATAAATAGATCTTCTGCTGCTTTTGGCATTCCACTTGGGATGAAAAGCATGATTTTCGATCTTGTTGAAAAGGCCTTCAGGATGGATATATCCACTTTCAAAAAAAAAAATTCC
This sequence comes from Phoenix dactylifera, assembly GCF_009389715.1. Taxonomy (NCBI): domain Eukaryota; kingdom Viridiplantae; phylum Streptophyta; class Magnoliopsida; order Arecales; family Arecaceae; genus Phoenix; species Phoenix dactylifera. Next base: position 38,840 of record NW_024067974.1, read on the forward strand.
ATAGGAGTTATAGGAATGGTACAATATGTATTTTCTTTGCTTTCTCGTCTTCAATGGAATGCTGCACTGAAAGCTTCGTTCTATGTACCTATCGAGGAAGATTCAAGTTATCCCAATAGTAAAGACGCTACGCCCCTCTTAGTCTGCTATTCAAGTCTTCTCCTTTATTGTCGGCCTTACGAGGGCTAATTTCCACTGTTACAGAATGAATGGTCAATCAGTTCCTTGCCTTACTAATCTATTCTTTCTTGCGCATGGATCTAACTCTTTCTTTTTATTTAGATTGAAGAGACGAGAACGTAAAAGGAAAACAATAGGCAATAGCAAGACTGGATATCGCAGGAAGTACAGCAAGCGCGGCGAAGCTCAGCGATAACAGATCGGAATATCTTTTGAATGCTTTACGTAGTCGTAGAGATTCGGTTCTCCTGTACCATCTTACTGTTCTTCTGAAGGATTCCGCAGACCAGGACCTAGTAGGAAAACATACACCGCAAGCCGATGGCCTGATAGAGTAGTTGACGAACGGTCCCGACTAACATAAGTAGAGTAGTCTATTCTCTGGGCCCTTTGAATTTGTTCCCCTTTTTTTATCAAAGAGGAAAGAGATTTCTAAATGTGGATCTCTCCTTGGGTGCGTGGGATAGTATCTGCTAGCGACGCTATGCATAAGAAGGGAAGGAGCTCAATCTGCTCTCGTGTCTGTCTTGCCGGGATGGCATACTCCATAATGGACGGAAAGTCTTCCACCCTGAAGAAGACGGAAGGTTGATCTGGGAGCGAGATCTGGGTTCTATGCGCCCAAGGCAGACGGACCTGTGTATTCGTATTCGGGAACCTCTTGGGGTTTCATTGAACACTTTGGTGCCGCTAATTTGATTGTCAGCCTGGGGATACTAAGAATAGGGGTGTACCTTAATGGATGGCTTAGTAGATGGGGTGAAAATACGCTGGAGAAAGAAAGGTCGTATATTTCCTACTTTCAGGAATAGCGGGACGGGTCTAAAGAAATACCAGATATAAAGTACAGAAGTCAATACGGCAGTACTGAGCTACGGAAAGTCTTTCGACAGAAGCAGTCCTCTGTGCCTTAATAGCTAAAAATCATCGCTGAGCGGAGCTTCGCTTTGGATTGGGGGAATAAGGCTTATGGTATTGCAAAGCGAAAAAGTCTTATTCCACGAACGAGGTTTGTCTCTTTCTACCGGAATTGCTGCTTTCACTAATTACCCAAAAGAGGAACTTCCTTTTTCACGGAAAGCAAGGAAGGCAATAGAATTCACATTCCTAGGGCGGTCTACTACTTAGTACGTTTCCTCTTCTTTTCTCTCTCTTTCTTCTATGGATTCTAATGACATTAGAAATTGCCCAAGTGAAAGCTAGGAACTAGAACTACCTCCTTAGTTAGTGTTATACCGCTTTAAAGAAAGGTGGAAAATTTATCTATCAAACAGACGATTCGATTATCCGCATCTATAATGTAATAAAGAGTGTTATTCGTCATTTTTTTTCCCGCATTATCAAAAGGTTCACTCTTAACGAGTGATGGTTACACTGTCCTTTCCTTGCGTGGATTCCATTCCTTGAGATCTAATCTAGCTCTCCGCTATCTATAGGAATGTTCCTATAACCGGTCAAAAGTATAAGTGATCGAAGCATTGGTGAAATGAATCAATTGACTCTCCCTACTTAACACATGTAAGATCGAAAGGGCAGGGGCAGCTCTTGAGTAGAAGGAAGATCACATAGAATGCAAGTGGTGAGGAAGGGACTGATGTTAAGCTCTCCTGGTATTACTTAACTAAAGCACTAACAAAGGTCAAGTTATCATCTTTCTGTCCTTTCTTAGACTCAAAACCATCGACCCTAAAGTCTCGTTATCGTTGTACGTGAAGGGAGTTCTCTTAGCAAGCCAGTGATTTTACCCTGCGTGAGGGCTTACACGTCATCTTCTCTTTCAGCTTCCGGTTGATTAGATAGGGGTGGAAATCCTTTCAGTCGAGTCGAATGGTAGGGAATCGCAATAAAGCGCGTAGTAAGAAGGTCTTAGAGAAGTTAGAGAATGGTCTAGTTAGTTTGTCAGTCCCAGATTCGCTAGTAATATTCCCAACCAGTGTTAGCTCGCCTCTTTTCTTATAGCCAGGAAAAGGAATTGCTTACGGCTAGATGTTTCTCTTAATCATAGCAGCTTTATATCAAACTCGTACTCTCAATTCACGTTTAGTATAGTCTCAGTTTGAAAGCGGACAGTCTCCATGTTAGGAAAGACAGCCCTAACGACAGCAAGTCTTGTATGAATAAGCTCCTAAAGACTGTGCCCTTTGCCTTTTCCCGATTCCCGATAGTCTGTCAAGCAAATCAAGAAAGAGGCTCAGCTTACGTCTTCAAGTCCCGTCAGTTTTTGATAAGGTGTGGTTACGTTACCCATTCAGTAGCACGCGCCTTTCCGGTTCTTTATATGTTTCCTGTTCTTTTTCTCTTTCATGTGATTAACCAGTATACGCTATCTATCTAGTCTTCCCATTTCCTGCTCTTCTTCTGATGCCAGTGATTGTAGCCGTCTTGTCAAGAGGGGCGGGTGTCTTGTCTTTCGCATGGTGAAAGCTCCAGTGGTCCAAGGTTCCTTCAGTCAAATTAGATAAGAAAGTAAGGGGATGGACATCTGTAACAGACTGAGGGGAGGGTGTAACAATGCCGTCCTCTTTTTCCAGTTTGAGTAGCAAGTGGAAAGCTCGTAATTCGAGGGTTAGGACTTTACAGTAAAATGAGAGCCATTCAGCCAGAGTAGAGTCTCTCGTACTACAGTGCAGGAAGTTAGCTCGGTGCCATATTGATGGTAAGATCTTTTTTCTATTTGATATGAGATAGAAGGAAAAACGAACTGGCAAAAAAAAGACACTTAGAGAATGAGATTGGATTTCTATTCCTATTTTATGAAAGTCCTCAAGACTGGAATTGTCGCATATCAGCTGCAATAAGAGAGATTATAGATATGTCGCATATCAGCTGTTATAGAGATAGACATTCCCGACAACTCATCTGCGAAAACTGAATTGAATGCTCGGGGAAGGAGCGAAGGGAAGAGGATTTAGCTTTGGCTTTGGCGCATTTCATGTAACAGGTTTGTATGGTCCTGGAATATGGGTGTCCGATCCTTATGGACTAACTGGAAAAGTACAATCTGTAAATCCAGCGTGGGGCGCGGAAGGTTTTGATCCTTTTGTTCCGGGAGGAATAGATATGTTTAGATTAGATCTAAAAAATATTTATGATTGATTTAATTACTATTTTTACATGATAAATCAGATCTGAAAATCAGATGCATATGATATATGTTGTTTAGATTAAATTCATGTTAGTTTGTATATATGATGTATGAACATAAATCAAATAAGATTTAAACATGAATTAAATCTGAAATCAGTATGTTTAATTGACAAACTCAGATATGAAAATAAGTTTTAAGAACTAAAAATTTGTAATTAACATGTGATTCAAGACTTATGCAATGATCTGAAATTTTTCATAAACCAACAATTAACTGAGAATTAAGTGATTTAGAATTGTGAATTGAAATCTAATTGACATTGCATAAATCTTGGAGGTTTTTGGGTTAGCTCAAATCAAGTTTTAGTAAAACTGGGATAGACCTAGGGTTGAAATCAAAGATGGACTAATTGGAGTAATTGATCAAATCTAACTAAGTAGTAATTATATTAGGTCAAGGATATTCAATCAAATACAATAGTTGTACTTGATCAAGTCCATGTCTTTGATTAGACCAAATGGAACTTGATTGAGGCTCAGTGGTTGAGCCCGAGTTATTAGGATGGTCAAAATCAAAATTGATTAATCAGTCGGTGTCTAAGATAAGTTTGGCAGCTTTGACCGGTTGGTTTAATTAGGAGCTACTCGCACTGATTCGTCTTTGTCGAGTTAATGGCATATCCCTTCCACCTATCTCACTTACTTGGCCAACTTGGTCATACATTTTTGATTAGATCACTTAATGATTTTAGTTGACCCATGCTTGTAAGAAAAATCAGTGTGACTGATCTAGGTGCCTAAGAACTGGGTTGAATCTAGTTCCTTTTTTAATCTGACTTGGTGAAGTCAGTAGGAAGATCAAGATTAACTGGTTCTTCTCTTCTCTTCTCTCTATTAAATCAAATCCTCTAAAATTATTAGATCCCTAAAATGAAATAGTTATAGAGATAACTAGCTCAAAGCCTCCCATTAAGTTGAATGATAATGGATCCAATGGTTCGATAATCATTAGAGGCGCCACACGCCTGGTGCTTATCGGCCATTGGAATTATCATCCATAATATGATGATCCAATTATGCTCTCTGATAGGTAATCAGGTTAGCCGAGCCACACTCGGGTCTGGCTATTTGTTAGTGGGTTACATTGAATTCTATCATATTAATGGTTGGACCTAATCAGGACTTTCAGTGGAGGCGCCACACGCCTGCTCAAGAGGTGCTTGGGGCAAAATTGACACTAGAAATTGTTTAGATAAAATAATTGGTTAAGAACCTTTTCATTGATGTACATGGGTTAGTCGAGCCACACTCGGGCCCATATGCGATCATATGGATTCTAGTGCCCACTAAAGGATTAGGGTAATTCTTTAAATTGAATATAGAGGTTAACAATTTGTATAAAATAGTGAAAGAACCTTTAGACTAAAGTCCAAGTCTTTGGGTCTAATTAGTTCATATACTAGTAAGGTTCATGATTTTTCTTTATGCAGAAATAGCCACAAATTTGTTGCTCCGATCCCTATTAGATAACGACAAGTTGACAGGACCAAACTTTAACAACTGACTTAGAAAGCTTAAGATAGTCTTAAAGCACGAACAGACTCTGTATGTTTTGACAGATCCGACACCTGAGCAGCCCGCACCCAATGCCCGAAGAATGGTTCGAGAAATTTATCAGAAATGGCTCAGTAACCGAGTCACAGTCCGGTGCATCATGTTAGCTGCGATGAGCGATGAGTTCAGTCATAGATTTGAGAACGCTCAGCCCGAAGACATGCTTCAAATGTTGAACGAGTCTTTTGGCATTCCTAATGACGTTGAAAGGCATAAGATGAGTTGTGCCATTTTCATCGCCCGAATGAAGGATGGGGCTTCAGTTACTGATCACGTACTGTATATGATTGAGTTAATTGAGCGCCTAAATACTCTCAAATTTCTCCTGCACGACTAACTGGTGAAGGATGCGATTCTTAATTTTCTCCCAGGATCTTACCGCCCATTCCTTACTCATTATAGAATGACAAAGCCTGCAGTTAATTACCATGGATTGCTGGGAATACTGCAGATCTTTGAGAAGGACCATCAGCTCCAAAAGGAGTCAGTGAATATGGTGGGAGGATCATCGGGAGGGCGTTGTCCCTTAAGAAAGGAAAGAAGAACAAGAAAAATAAGAACAATAAAGTGCAACATGCTAAGACGTCTAAACAGAGTCAGACCAAGAAGAAAGCTGACTAGAGTTCGGTAGAATGCTTCTATTGCAAGAAGAAGAGGCACTGGAAGAGGAATTATCCTCAGTACATTGCCTCACTTGATCCGATCAGATCTAGCAAGAGAAAAGAGCAATCGGTTGCTGATCAAGGTACTTATATAATAACACCTTGTAATTTTTCTATTGGTGATAATTTGATCTGGATATTGGATATTGGAAGTTCGTTTAACATTTGCAATTCAATGCAGAAATTTCAGGTCAGTGAAAGATTTGGAGACAGCAAAAGATTCCTGAATGTTGGAGATGGAAGATTAGTTCCAGTTCTAGATTTAGGAACTCTCAAATTAGTTTTCAATTTTTATTTAATTGTCTTGAGTGATTGTCACTTTTGTCTGACATTTTTATTGAATGTTATTTCTGTAAGCCTTTTGGCCAAGAATGGTTATGAAATTTCAATAAAGAAGAGTTATTGTGATATCATTATGAATGATGTTACTATAATGAATGAACAATTGAGTAATAACATTTACATATTATCGTAATCTGTTAATGTAATGTACACGTCAAGCAAGCGCCCTAGAATAGATAGTGTCTCCGACGTCTACCTTTGGTATTGTAGGCTAGGTCATATTAACAAGAAAAGGATAAACAGTTTAGCTCAAGAGGGTATCCTCAATGTTGATGATTGTGAATCGTTGACCATCTGCGCATCCTATCTTCTTGGAAAGATGACCAAGCCACCTTTTACTGAAAAAGATGAACGAGCCAATGATATATTGAGCCTTGTACATTCTGATGTATGTGGGCCAACGAGCATAAAAGCCAGAGGTTGATATTCTTATTTCATTATGTTTACAGACGACCTATCTAGGTATGGGTATGTCTATCTTATGAGATATAAGTCTAAATCGTTTGAAATGTTCAAACTATTCCATAATGAAGTAGAGAAATAAACTGGACAGAGTATTAAAACTCTTCGATCAGACTGAGAAGGTGAATACCTCACCAGTAAGTTTATGACATATTTAGGAGAGAATGGGATCCTCTCTCAGTGGACTCTTCCTAGTACACCTCAATATAATGGAGTGTTAGAAAAGAGAAATGGAACCTTATTAGATATGGTTCGATCCATGATGGGGTATGCTAGTCTGCCAATATCCTTCTGGGGATATGCGCTCGAAATAGCTTCCTATATTCTTAATAAAGTTTCGAGTAAGTCTGTGACTAAAACACCACATGAGATGTGGACAGGGCATAAACTGGTGCTCACTCACCTTAGGGTTTGGGGGTATCCGGCCTACGTCAAACGTTTGAAAGTAGATAAACTTGAAGCTAGGTCTGATAGATGTTTCTTTGTCGGCTATCCAAAAGAAACTAAGGGTTATTATTTCTAACTTACTGAAGAACAAAAGTTGTTCGTTAGCAATAAAGCTGTCTTCTTGGAGAAGCAACTAATGGCTCTAATGTTGAACTTGAAGAAATTCAACAGGTAGAAGAACCGACATCACCCACTGAACCATTAGAGCCTGATTTGATTAGATCAAGTCCAGAACCCATTATAGAAACATCCTTAAGGCGATCTGGTAGAGTACCATGTCAGTCGGACAGATACTACGGTTTCTTGGTCCGGAACGGGGATCCTATTGAGCTTGATGAAATGATGAGGATCCGATCACCTATATGAATGCTATGCAGAGGAACGACTCTGATAAATGGCTGGAAGCCGTGCATTCCGAAATGAAATCCATGGAGATCAATAATGCATGGACATTGGTTGACCCACTGTAATAAACCCCAAATTTTTTTTTTTATATAAAGAAGGATAGAATAGTCCTTAAAAATTGATATAAGGGGTAAAATTGGAAGGAATCAAAAGTTAATGGCATAACAGTAGATGTGTTGAAGTGTTAGGGGCAAAATGGGAAGGAATCAAAAGTTAATGGCATAATTGTAGATCCGTTGAAGTGGCAAGGGCAAAATGAAAAATTTTGGTATTTTGATGTGACTTAAATGGGGTTTGGTTGGCTGAGACGTGGGATTTGAGACAGAGAGGGAGAGGAGGTCTCCTTTCCCTCGGTGCAAGGACCCAATCCTCCGAAGAGAAAGAGGTAAATATCCATCCCTACCTAGTCCCCTAATAGAATTGAGGCTGTAAGAGGTTAGATAGGGGTTTTAGAGGTGGATAAAAGAGAGGAAATCGGAATTCGACAAGGTTTTTCCGAGACTGCGGAAAATCTGTGTCGAAGTCTTGATTTCAGCAAATTGTTTCATGGGTCAAACGGCCTCCGATAGTAATGCATGTTACCTCTTTGGAATCCTCCATGAGTGTAGAATGTTAGGTAAAAAATTTCATAAAATTTGAAGTTTGAAAAGTGGATCAAACCTGGGATGAAGTGACCGGCTATTGGTACGGATTACTGTTCATCCGGGAGGGGAAAATAAGAGATTTCATGCCATAATAGGGTATTAAGCCTAGATTAGGCTAAGAGGGACCTTGTACTCATGCAAGGGAGTCCCTAATATACATAAATGGTGATTTAATTAATAGAAAAAAAAGAGAAAGGATTTAGAGAAGAGGGAATTGGACTTCAACAAAGTTTTTCCGAGACTGCGGAAAAAGTGTGTCGAAGTCCCAACTTCGGTGAATTATTTCAAGGGTCAATCAGCCTCTGATGATAATGTATCTTATTATTTTGGAAACCCCTATGAGTGTAGAACTTTGGGTATAAATTTCATGAAAATTGGAGTTTGGTATGAGGTTCAAATCCAGGATGAAGTAACCAGAGGTCAGCTCGGGTTACTGTTCATCTGGATGAAGAAAGATGGAAAAAAAATAGTGTTGGGTCAACTCAAAGTAAGCCGGAGTTGAGTCAGGGCTGAGTGGGGTCGACCCAAGTCTGGTAGGGTTGACTCTCTCAGAAAATTTCAGAGAATGGAAATTTTTTTGGCTCGATGCTTGGGGTCGACTTAGGGTAAGCTGGGGTCGACCCAAGCGGGGGTCAACCCTCAAAGTTGGGGTGTACCCAAAGTTTAGTAAAATTTTGGATTAAAAGGGATTTGATCCTTTCACACACCTTGACCTTATAGCATTGGTACAAGGTGTGTGTGGGATACTCTTGCATCATAATACATATAAAGGAAAGATTAATTGATAGGAAAAAGAGAAAAAGGAAAGTATTTAGAAAAGGGGAGAGTTGAATCAATTAAAGTTTCCTATATTTATGATTTGGCATGTAGATTATGGCCCTTAATACAAGACTAAATGTAATATAAATGCATGTCACAGTTGGGCAAGAAATTAGGGAGCAAGAAGAAGAAGCCCCCTACTGCCTACCATAAAGTTTGGGAGGCGTATCGAGGCCGTGCCGGATTGACAGGTGAGTAGGAGTTTGTACTTTGCACCATGAGCACATTCCTTATTCATTTTTATGAATGTTGCCAAGTGTGACTTGATTCCACCTGAGGATGATAGTGTTATTTTGATGATTAACAAGCAATTATCTAGAGTATGTTATAAGTTAAATCGATACTACATTCTTAAGTCTGTTACTCTCAGTATATTTGTTTAAATTGATATAGATACATTTCATTGTTTATTTGAATGAATCTAACCTTGAGATGCAGCAAAGTGTGGATTGAGTCGACCCAAAGGATGATTGGGTCGACCCCGGCACATCAAGAAATCATTTGGCACACTTCTGCAAAAATGGCACAGATGAACAGTGTGTTGGGTCGACCCAAGGAAAGCATGAGTCGACCCAAACATCAAGATCCTCAAAACAACTCAGAAAATGGTTCTCTGGATTTACTGAGAGGGTCGACCCAAGAAGAAGTTGAGTCGACCCAACTGAATCTTGAGTCGATCCAAGGAAAGGTTGGGTCGACCCAAGTGAAGGAAAGCTGAATTCCAAGTTTCTGTGTTTCTGAAGGTTGGGTCGACCCAAGAAAAAATTTGAGCTGACCCAAGGTTTGGGTCGACCCAAGAAAAGTTTGGGTCGACCCAAGCACGGACAGAAGCATAACGGCTAGTTGTGCAGAAGTGCTTTTTGGACTCCCAACGGCTATAAACGGCTAGTTTCTTCAATCCAACGGTCAGGAAGGACTATTTGGAGGTTGGAGAAGTATTTAAGAGGGAGTATTCATCAGAGGAAGCAAGCTTTGGAAAAATACATCAAGTGCATTCAAGAGAGAACCCTAGCAAGACAAGCTTCATCCAAGAGCTTCATTCAAGAGTCAAAAGAAAGTGGTTGAGCAGATTCCAAGAGTCATTAAGAGCTCCATCCACCCTTGAAGAGTGAAGCATCCTTGACAAAGAAGAGAGAAGTCACATCAAGCGATAACTATTCTCTAAACTCTTCTTTGTAGATTATATTGTTATATTTGCTCATCTAGGAGCTTAAATCTTCTTACTTTGTTTATTAAACTCCTTGTTGTAAGGTTTGTTGGTAAGCCCGTAAAACCAACATTGTAGGTTGTTGGTAAGCCCGTAAAACCAACGTAGGTTGTTGGTAAGCCCGTAAAACCAACATAGGTTGTTGGTAAACCCGTAAAACCAACGTAGGTTGTTGGTAAGCCCGTAAAACCAATGTAGGTTGTTGGTGAACCCGTAAAACCAATTGTGAAGGTTCGTTGGTGAGCCTGTAAAATCAACATAGGTTTTTGGTGATCCCGAAAAACCAAAGTGTAAAGGTTTTTGGATTGTGAGCCCGGAAAACAATCCAACTGTAATCCGCGGGATTATAGTGAATTCCCAAGGGGTCGCTTGGAGAGTGGACGTAGGTGCTAAGGAGAGCACCGAACCACTATACTTCTTGTTGTTTGTATTGTGATTTGTTTAATTCCACTAACTCATCATTTAACATAAGTAAGATAGTTAAAATTAAGAGAAACCAATTCACCCCCCCCCCCCTCTTGGCTTGTCACCTTGGGCAACAAGTGGTATCAGAGCAAGGTGCTCCAATAGTACTCATTGATCTCACAATCAAGAGTTAAAGATCATGACAACCCAAGTGGGATGTTCTATGAGTGAGGGACAATTAATTGATAGACCTCCACTATTTAATGGTATAAACTACACACATTGGAAAGCACGCATGCGCATTTTCATTCAAGCACATGACTACGATTTACGGAGTATCATAGTCAATGGGCTACATACAAATGCTAATCATGATAAGAAAATGGCTCAGCAAAATGCAAAAGCCATGAATATTCTATATTGTGCGTTGGATGATAGTGAACTTAATAACATATCTTTTTGCATAACTGCTAAGAAAATATGGAGTATGCTTGAAGTTAAATATGAATGCATTAACATTTCTAGTGAATTTGAAACTAGCTCCGAAGAAGAAGAGCAGCAAACTGAAATTGAAAATCTATGCTTTGTGGCACATGAAGATGAGGTATGTACTCGAATACAAAGTGATTTCTCATTCAAAATCAAGTACATACTGAAGCTCAATCTGATTTTACATTTGATGAACTTCATGATGCATTTTCTGATTTATACTTAGAATACAAGAAGCTTAATTTAAAGAATAAGAAGCTTAGTTTAAAGAATAAAAAGCTACATCTGAAAATGTCAGAGGAAAGAAATTCTACTGCTGAAATGAAAGACAAATTAAATTCTGAGAATGAACGCTTAAGATTAAATTCAGAAGAATTGATTCAGAAAAATCAGAATTTAATTAAAGAAAATCAAAACTTAAGTGAAGAAGTTAACCAATTGAAATCTTTTATTAACAAATTCACTGTAAGTTCAGAAAGATTGAAAATGATGTTTGAAAGTCAACATGCTGTTTTTGATAAATTAAGACTTGGCTGGATTTCTTTGCTCGACAATAAACCCCTAAAGAAAAAGGTTATCAATTCGCCAAGCAAACCATTAAATAAGATAACTTATTTCAAACATAAAAAGATTGGACATAAAAACTTTACCTATGGTTCCAATACGAATAAATCAAATGGTAAAGTTATTACGTTTAAACAGAATTGGGTTCCAAAAGGAACCATATGCACTAACCCTCAAGGACACAAGCAAGCTTGGGTACCCAAAATGAAAATATGAGGGTGTAGATATAAGTGTGCCAAGCTACCCATGGAACAAATGAAACCTTCATACAAATGGGTGCATTGACACATAATTAAAAATAAGTCTCAATTTATTCATTAAATCTAGTATAAGGTTTAACATTCTACATCGTGTATCAAAATTATCTTTTTATGAAATTACGATACTCTCTGCATCAAAGTTCTTAAATGCCTCATATGTTGAATTTTTATCTCAACGATCTTAGCATAAAATTTTTCTAGTGCTTGCATGATAATAAGAAAACAATGAATGAATATGTATAACCTTCTCCTTTAAGTTTTTCAAAATCTAAATTTCTTCTCTAATATAAATGGTTGATGCTGATTTCATGCTAAAACTTTATTGAGCATAGTACTTATGAAATCTTAGGTTATCCTTCGTGAAGGTATGAATGTAATTCATCATGTTATTATACCATTCTTTCCTTATATGATTATCTGAAATGTATTATGATTTGCTTTATAAGTCTCATATATGCATCATAGGTTAAATCATAATCATTTCAAATTGGTTCAATCATAAATGATTAATGTGTTATGATCATAATAAGAAACTTACTTAAAAGTTTCTATAATAACAAATCGTCTTTCCTCTTACAAGTAATGCTCAAGACTATTCTAAAATTCAAAATCAATAAATCTGATCATTAAAAAAAAATATTTCATTGAGCATAATCATTGTATCCATGATTAATATCTTTTCCTAAAAAGATCTCAAATTCCACTGATTAATTTTAACTCATCATGTTTAATCTGAGCATAAAAATCTGTTAAAGCATGAATATTAATTTTCTTGAGCTATCTCTCATAAGTCAAAAATATTTCTTATTCTTTTCTACAAGAAGATTGCTTGTCTTCCTGAAACAAGAGTATCTGTGTTGAAAGCTAAATCATAATCATAATTTTGATGGAAACAACTACTTAAGATAATCTGATTAAAATTCAACTTGTATACTTTATTGATAATTATCTTATGCAAATAGAATCTAAGTTAAATTGATTCTGAAAACAAAAAAATTTTGATTTAACTTTAATGAATCTTTCTATTGCCTCACATGCTTGTCCTTGAACCATTTTACTTAATGAAGTTATCTCTTTAGTTCAAGTGACTTGTGCTTGCTTATACTTAGGCAATCTCTTGAGTAAAGTGACTCAAATTCAATTATTGTCATATCTCATGTTGAGTCATCTAGTTAAGAAATATGTTGTATGAATGTTTTTGTATCCTAGAGAACCTAATGAATTGCCTTCAAGAAAAGAAAAAGAATTTGCTAATGATACAGAATTTATGAGCAAGAAATTTCAACTTGAAGGATACATCGATGAAAGATACAATAAACATTCCCTTGCAAACAAAAAAAAAAGGAGAGATTTTCTTCAGCCAAGGATGTAAAGAATCTAAAAGGTATTTGGCTTGAAGAATGCTAAATGCACTGGTAATCTAAACTCTTCTCTTGTGAGTTAGTTGAGCAAAATTAATAGTCTGAAAGCTGATCATCTTGATATCATGCTTCATTCTCATGCTAGTGATGATTGTTTCATGGTGTGATTAAATTGAAGTTTACTTTTTCCTATATAATGCATAACCATGAAATACACAAGTTTATGCCTCAAATCTCTAATTCAAAATAACTTGTGATAAGCTATGAATCATTGGGCATAATGAAAATGCTGTTTGCATGATATACATTTATATGCAGCATATTAGATTAATTCTTTATTCTGTTCTTTCATGTAAATTACTTGAGAATAACAAAAAGAGGGAGAGATAAAGAAAAGAAAATGAACAATTATTCAAGGAAAGTAAAATCTAAGTAAAGGCAAATACTCCAATCTTTAGGAAAAGCAAAACAAGCATAATATATTTGGCACATTTGTGAGACTAATATGAACATTCCTTTGGAAGAGATAAAATTCATAATTAATTACAGGAAAAGTTTGAAGTGAACATTTTAACCCTTCTATATTGCTCATCATAGGGATGGTGTCAATGGAAAGGCTAGTGGTAGTACCCGACACTATTTGACCCAACTATTCGGTGTAGGGCAGATTAGGGACGGCACAAGAGGGAGGCTAGTGGTAGTACCTCGTGCCCCTTCCAACTCCACCGGATAGGGAGTAAATAGAGTATAGAGCATAGAAAAGTAAAACCAAAAGAAATGAAGATTAGAATGTTCACTAAGTGGTTAAAGGAAGAAATTCAAAAATGAGGAAATGAATGACAAGATAAATGAAAGTATATAAAAAGCTTGTGAAAAGCCAAATGAAGTTTCGATCACTTGAAAACACACCTTAAGGATAAAATCAGTGTAGAATTATATATAAATAAGGAGAGTTTATTTGAAAAGAATTAATTTTGATCCTTGACATGCTTGCTCTTAATGTTTTAATACATGATATTATGACTTAATGCATATTATGTTTTGCATGTGACATGATATTTTGAATTATGTGTTTTCAATATTCAAATAACAAAGATCTTTCCTAAATATAACTTGTAATGCTTCATGCCTATAAAATTTGATTGAAACATGTTATTACCAACAACAACATCATTCTGTTTTAATGAATATATTTTGAAAAATAAAAGAAAAGCATAATTTGAATTTGCAAATTAGGCAAAATGAATTGATTCTGATTTATCTCTTATCTTGCCTAACATTGGTACATAATATCCTGATACTTGTTAAATTGCTCCAATTTGTGCCCAAATTAAATATTAATTAAAAAGATTCTGAATATGTTCTAATACTTTTGAAATATGTGTTTTCAATCTTAATAACTTAAGATGAGCTACAATGTAGAAGATGCATATCTCAAATTATAATTCTGAAAGCTTCCTTAAAAATTTTTATGAAATTCAGAATCTGATTTTGTATAAAAGTTTAAACTTAATTTTAAAAAAAAAATGCTTCTATCATTGCATTTTTGTAACTTTCATTATATGCTTCAATGATTGCATCATTTTGGAGAATAACTCAATAGGATTCCTGGATGAAAACTACGGTCTAAGAAAAATAGAATTAATTTTGATGCCTTAATTGTTTGCTCCGATACGCATCTGAAACATATCATTTTCTATCTTATAAGTTTATTAAAATTGGTCTAAATGATGTATTTTTCAATGATCTTGATTGCAAATAAATGGTTCTAAACATATGATATTATTTTGATATTAAAAAGATTTATGGTGCTTCATATATACTTTGCTAAAAACTATGACTAAGAAATTAATATTTTGAATATACACTCCTACATAATTAAATGCTTCTATCATTAAAAAGAAAAGCTGTTTTTAAGAAGAGAGTTAATGATCCTAAAGCTTAAAATATTTCAACTCACTTCAATAATTCTTATAGGAAAGAAAATATAATTACTTTTGAAAGAAATTTGAGCTTCAAAAGAATTATTTTCTGATTAATATTTCCATACATATTCAAAAAAATAAGAGGAAATATAATTTATTCTTGAAAGATTAAAAAGAGTGATTGCTATAAATTTTGAAAAATTCTGGATCACTCTACATTCTTGATATTATAGAAGAACAAAAAGAAAGGTTTGAAAGAAAATGCATCTTTTAAGGGGGAGCTTTAAATACTCAATCTCTTTATTGAAAATTATCTTCAAACTCTAAACTCTCAAATGGAATGATTAATTAAGGGGGAGAAAGAAAATTTTAGAGTGAGAGATCATATAGAACTTAATCGTATAAATTCGCATCTAAAGATGAGACAAAGAATACTAAATGTAAAGTGGTATTAAACTTTGTGCTTCATTGAATATCTTTTGAAAGTTGGATTTCCATCTGTATTCATCGGTAAATCATTTATTTCTGAAAATTAATTGAAAAGGATTCCATCTGTCTCAATTTCGAAAATTTATCTTGGAATCTACTTATGAGTTCTTATTGGCTTGCACTTTAGTGTTTCAATCCTGAGCCAATTCATTTTAATTGATTTTGATGCTATGATCTTTAACGGAGTAAAAGAAAGTCTTTAAGAGAGCTCTAAAAGAACTTTCAAAGCCTTGAATTTTATGTATCCTACACTGCATAAATTCATGTTTTGGTATCTATGCCCCAATACTTTTATATCATGAAAGAACTTTGAAGTCATTAAGAATTAAGGATTCAACATAATCTTATGTTTTTCGAGTATATAAGGTTTGATCTTTATTTGCTCTTATACTATACTCTGAAAATTAATTAGATTGCTCTCATCTTGCTATATACTTAATATATATATATATATATATATATATATAAAGGTGTTGAATTTTCATTCGTGCCTTCTTTGAATATTATTCTTGATACTCCTTGAAATAACTTGAAAAAGATTCCATCTACACTTGATTTGAAAAATATCTTTGGAATCTACAGTTAGAGATCTCTTTTGGCTCACATCTTAAATATCTCATTTCTAAAGCCAAACACATAGAAATAAGATATCATTTTATTAGGGATCATGTGCAAAATGGAAACATATGTATTGAGCATATATGTACTGAAAAACAATTAGCTGACATATTCACAAAACCCTTGAGTGAAGATAGATTCTGTACGCTAAGGAGGGAATTAGGCATATGTGATCCTTTTTATTGAAGAGATATAAAAGGGAGCAAGCAGTCTCATGATACATTCCTCCCATTTCTAAAAACCCATGAAACATGAGTCAAACTAGTAATCTATAGATTCCTTACTCATGTATCATTGTCCCAGAGAGAATTTGTAAGGATTGGAAGCAAGGAAAATTTTTAGAAGCGAAAAGGAAGAGAAAGGAAAAATTTCTGAACTTGGGTCGACCCAACCCAGAATAGGGTCGACCCAACGTTGAGTCGACCCAAGAAAATTCTTGAGTCGACCCAACGTCGGGACCCTACTGTTAAAAGGGGGACCCGTGAGCTTTTTTAGGGCACTGTTTACCCTTTGTCCTCTTCCGAAAACCTTATTCCCCACTCTCCAATCTCCTCCAATAATCTCCAAACACTAGATTATTTCACGATCTTGGAGAAATGGGACCCAAGAGAGCCGTAGCCAAGCGATCCGGGAGAGTCTCACGATCTTGTTTAGAGCCTAGGATATGTATCTAGTTCTCATATGTATTTTGTGTTTATCATGTATCTTAAACTTTGATTAAGGAACATTGTATTTGCTTTTGTTTTTGGCATGAATGTACTAAAATATTCCTATTTTGATCAATGAAGTTTGAATGTTTGTTATTTATTGTGTCTCTTCCCATGCACCTATTTGATGATAACAAAAAGGGGGAGAAGTAAAAAAAGAGTAATAGAGGAGAAGTAAAGAAAGAGTAATAAGAGGAGAAGTAAAGAAATTGTGTAAGAAAAGAGAAATAACTTGTAAAACAAATTGAAAATCATATAGGAAAGCATATACATTTAAGGGGGAGCAATTTGTAATAATGAAAATGATCAAATAAAAAATTTCTATCAAATTTCAGAATTTGGCACATAGAATTTCAGAATTTGGCACGCACCTTTCACACCTCGATACATAATCTGAAACTCATGTTTTATCTCAAATTTTTGGAGTTTCATCTTTAATGAATTATAAATGAAAGGGGGAACAATTCAAAAAGTCAAACTGGCAACATTTGAATGATATAGGGGGAGACTTCACTCTTATATATGAAAAGCTGAAATTCAGTAAGTTAAGCCCTTTCAAAAACTGATTTTAAGATAAGTATCAATAGGCTCATACTCTTTATTTTGTAATCATCAAAAAGGGGGAGATTGAGGATGATAGTGTTATTTTGATGATTAACAAGCAATTATCTAGAGTATGTTATAAGTTAAATCGATACTACATTCTTAAGTCTGTTACTCTCAGTATATTTGTTTAAATTGACATAGATACATTTCATTGTTTATTTGAATGAATCTAACCTTGAGATGCAGCAAAGTGTGGATTGAGTCGACCCAAAGGATGATTGGGTCGACCCCGGCACATCAAGAAATCATTTGGCACACTTCTGCAAAAATGGCACAGATGAACAGTGTGTTGGGTCGACCCAAGGAAAGCATGAGTCGACCCAAACATCAAGATCCTCAAAACAACTCAGAAAATGGTTCTCTGGATTTACTGAGAGGGTCGACTCAAGAAGAAGTTGAGTCGACCCAACTGAACCTTGAGTCGACCCAAGGAAAGGTTGGGTCGACCCAAGTGAAGGAAAGCTGAATTCCAAGTTTCTGTGTTTCTGAAGGTTGGGTCGACCAAAGAAAAAGTTTGAGCTGACCCAAGGTTTGGGTCGACCCAAGAAAAGTTTGGGTCGACCCAAGCACGGGCAGAAGCATAACGGCTAGTTGTGCAGAAGTGCTTTTTGGACTCCCAACGGCTATAAACGGCTAGTTTCTTCAATCCAATGGTCAGGAAGGACTATTTGGAGGTTGGAGAAGTATTTAAGAGGGAGTATTCATCAGAGGAAGCAAGCTTTGGAAAAATACATCAAGTGCATTCAAGAGAGAACCCTAGCAAGGCAAGCTTCATCCAAGAGCTTCATTCAAGAGTCAAAAGAAAGTGGTTGAGCAGATTCCAAGAGTCATTAAGAGCTCCATCCACCCTTGAAGAGTGAAGCATCCTTGACAAAGAAGAGAGAAGTCACATCAAGCGATAACTATTCTCTAAACTCTTCTTTGTAGATTATATTGTTATATTTGCTCATCTAGGAGCTTAAATCTTCTTACTTTGTTTATTAAACTCCTTGTTGTAAGGTTTGTTGGTAAGCCCGTAAAACCAACATTGTAGGTTGTTGGTAAGCCCGTAAAACCAACGTAGGTTGTTGGTAAGCCCGTAAAACCAACATAGGTTGTTGGTAAACCCGTAAAACCAACGTAGGTTGTTGGTAAGCCCGTAAAACCAACGTAGGTTGTTGGTGAACCCGTAAAACCAATTGTGAAGGTTCGTTGGTGAGCCCGTAAAACCAACATAGGTTTTTGGTGATCCCGGAAAACCAAAGTGTAAAGATTTTTGGATTGTGAGCCCGGAAAACAATCCAACTGTAATCCGCGGGATTATAGTGAATTCCCAAGGGGTCGCTTGGGGAGTGGACGTAGGTGCTAAGGAGAGCACCGAACCACTATACTTCTTGTTGTTTGTATTGTGATTTGTTTAATTCCACTAACTCATCATTTAACATAAGTAAGATAGTTAAAATTAAGAGAAACCAATTCACCCCCCCTCTTGGCTTGTCACCTTGGGCAACACCACCTGAACTTATTGATTAATTGTTGTAGTAGATTTCTCTATATTTTGTTTTCCATGCTTGATTATTCTGTACATGCATTTGAGGAAACATTGAGAGAAATTACGAGGGGTAGATGAGTAATTAAATTGATTCCGAATTGTGAAATGACTTCTTTTGTAAATTGATTTCATTCCTATATTTCAAAGACTTGTAGAGCCCTTCTCATGGTATATTGAGTTGCATTGCACTCCCATGATTCCTCACTCCCAACCCTGATGTTAGTTATGATTGGGTCGTGGCCGAGTGAGTGGTAGTCTTGATTATGCTCCTTTTTAGTAGAGTATTGGAAGAATGCTTTATGGCATTTATGCATGGCTTGGCAGTATCTATAGGACACCTATAGTCGATGGGGTTAGACATCTGCCTGCGTGCATATAGTAGCCTTCTGGATGGGCGGAGCCCAGTCCCTTCCTAGGGGGGACACGGTCCTAGGCATAGGATCGGCCAGTCCTACGACTTATATTCTGCTTGCCGCCGGGCATAGTAAGACCCCGCGAGGTGCAGTATGGCTTTTCGCGGATGTAGAATTCCCGCGAGGTGCCATTTAGTATTCAGATGTGAGATGAGTCTCACGGTTTTCTATGGATTTCTGTTCTGGATACTGGCCAGCATTTATATGATCATTGTGGTGTCTTATTCTGCATATGCATGTGATTGTAGGGAGTTGTTGTGGTTCGTCTGGGGCGTAAGACCCACCTTCCGATGCTATTTATCAATGTTTCAGCATATTGACACCCGATTTGTATTGTTGCCCAAGATGACAACCCAAGAGGGGGGGGGGGGTGAATTGGGTTTTCTAAAAAATTGTGTTTCCTAATTTTTTACTTTAAATTGAATGTAGCGGAATGATAAGATGTTACTTACTTAAGCTCTAGATAATTATAAGTAATGCAGTGACAAACTAAGCTAGAGCAATTATACTATGGCTTTAGGACGCAATTGATCCTAAATTAACTTATAGGTGTATGATCAATTTAATCTATGCGAATTGTAAGAATAGAGTGAAAGCTAAGCAAGTTCTAAACAATCTCTTATAATCAATTAGGAAATAAAGCTAGAGATATTACACAGTCAAGTATGTATGTAAGGCATGAAACGCAAGAAATAAGGCATCACAAACACAAAGATATATAGTGGTTCGGTGCACCCCAGCACCTACATCCACTCCCCGAGACCTCTTGGGAATTTCACTATAATCCCTCAGATTACAGTCGGTTGTTTTACAAGCTCACAACCCAACTTGTTGTTTTGCGAGATCACAACGAACTCGGTCGGTTTTCATAGGCTCACCGACTAGAACCAACTGATTGTTTTCACGGGCTCACAATCCAACCCAATTGGTTTTCCCAAAGGCTCACCAACCACAACCTTACAACGATTGTTTTCCGGGTTCACAATCAACCCAGTTGGTTTGTCCAAAGGCTCACCAACCACAACCTTACAACGTTGGTTTTTCCCTTTGGCTCACCAACAAACCTTAACCCCTTGATTCAATCCCTTGATTGAATCAAGTTACAAGATATTAGAACAAGAGTTTAAATCAAATACAAGCTTCTCACATAAGCAAATATAGCAAATATAAATAAGTAAAGTAAAGAGAAGAAGCCCTCAAACAAATTTGTAGGTGGAGGAACTCGGCTTCTTCTTTACTTGACCCTCTTCTGATTTTGCACGAAGTAGAGGATCACCGAGGCAGCACACGGATGGAGAGGAAGCTTTGGGATTCACTTGGATACTCTTCTTCTCTCTATTTTACTTTGAATGACCCTTTTGTGCTTATGGGAGATTTTCCTTGTAATCTCTTTGAAATCTCTTCCCTAAATGTTCTCTCCCACTTCCATCCCATCTTCCCTAGCTCTCCTCTTGATTTTATAGCTTTAGAGGGAGTGAGAACAAAAATCTAGCCATTAGAGACAAAAATAGAGCCGTTGGAATCAAGAAAAAACTAGCCGTTATGCCTCCCAGCGTGCTGGAGTCGACTCGGCTGAAGTAGGAGTCGACTCGGCTGAAACAGGAGTCACTTGTGAATAGTAGTCTGTCGGCACTGTAGCTGGGAGTCGGCTCCGCACTGTAGCGCTGAAGTTGGAGTCGACTCGAGATCACTGTAGCGCTGAAAATCAACTCTCTGTTTTGTGTTTGTTCTCAGTCGGAGTCGACTCGTAGAGTATCGGAGTCGACTCGAGCACTGTTTCTTGAAACTCTAGAGTGCCAGAGTCGACTCTAAACTTTCCGGAGTCGACTCGAGGACTATTCTTTTGAATCTTTCTTTGAATTTGCTCCTTCAACTTGAATCCTTTGAACTTGAAACTTGGGCCAATGAAGTGAAGCTTTCTTCCAACTTTTTTGAGAGCTTTTGAGGCCTTCTTGTATTTTTCCAACTTGCTATGTTCCTTACAAAATAAATTATCTTTCTTCTTGCAACACAAACATTAGTAATTATACTTCAAGGTTTTGTGATCATCAAAATCAATCTTTAACTCAATCTTTGGGTCATCAGTCTCCCCCTTTTTGATGATGACAAAACTTGGAGTATGTGCAATATAAAATATATTGTGTTCTAGAACTAATGCATAGCTAAGTTGCATGAAGTAGAAAACATATATGTTTAAAACATACTTCATGATAATGCTTTAGATTTAATCAGCTTAACACAATCAACATATTTCAATTTAAGCTGAATACGATTTGTATTCAATTCAAAACATAAAGCATTATGAGCATATAATCAGATATTTCTTCCCCTTTTTGACAACATCAAAAAGGTTGTAAGATAATGAAACATTAAGCACAAAGATAATAGTAATATGAATCAAATAACTCAAGGCAATAATGTCAGAATAAGATTAATTAGCATAGATCAGAGCCAATTAAGATGATTTCAGAGCAAATTATGATGAGAGCACATCGAATGTGATTCCAAGGATAGTTTTCAAATCAAGTGTAGGTGGAATCTTTTTCAAGTTAGTTCAAGGAGTATCAAAACTGATATTCAAAGAAGGCACGAATGAAAATTTAACTTCTCTTCAATAATAAGTATGAAAGCTTGTTCATTTAAGATCTTTTGCCCAATATATTAAGTATTTTAGCAACATGAAAGCAATTTAACTAATTTTCAGAGTATAAGAGCAATATATTAAGTATGATTGCAAAGTTCTTTTATGGTGTAAAAATATTGTGGCATAAATGCCAAAACATGAATTCATGCAATTTATGATGTCTCTTAGAGCATACATAAAATTCAAAGCTTTGAAGGTTCTTTTAGAGCTCTTTTAAAGACTTTATTCCTTTAAAAAGAAGCACATTTTGGCACATATAAAAATGAATTGGCATAAAATTGAAGTTTTAAAGAACAAGCCAATAAGAACTCATTAGTGAATTCCAAAAATAGATTTTCTAAGAGATACTCAAGAAAATTCAACACATTATTCTCCCCCTTTTTCATTAAGTTAGAGGCTCTTAAGATGAACTGTTTGAATTGAAATTTGGTTCATGATTTATGCACAAGATATATTAACCAAATAACAAGTCTCAAGGTGTATCATAAAGATTTTCAGATTTAGATTTCAGATGGTATATTGGAGAGTATTAGGATCACTTTTCATTTAGTATTCCTCTCTCCTTTAGTTATAGATTTATGCGATTAAGTTCCATAAGATCGCTCCTTCTGAAATTTTCTTTCTCCCCCTCAATTGATCATTCCATTTAAGAGTTTAGAATTTGAAGATAATGTTCAATAAAATTGTCAATCTCGAAAGTATATTTTTTATAAGTTTCAGCTTATTTTTATAAGACTCAAGGTTTGAGATAAGACAACCTTTATAGTACTCATCTCAAGGTATAAACTTATTATATAATTAAAGCAAGTCTTGCAATATAAAGAGGTTCATCAAAATCAATCCATAAAATTCAAGATATGCATCAAATTAAAGTAACTTTAGGATAAGATATTGAATATCTAAAGCTCCCCCTCAAAAGGTGTATTCTTCTTTAATCATTCTTTTCTTTTGTTGAATTTCAGATTTTAATGATAAACGTGAATAAAACTGAAACTTTATGATATCAAGAATGTAGAGTAATCTAGAATTATTCAAAATTTATAGCAATCACTCTTTTTAATCTTTCAAGAACAAGTTATGCTTCCTCTTAATCTTTGAGAAAATGTACTGAAATATTAATCAGAAAATGATTCATTTGAAGCTCAAATTCTTTCAAAAGCATTTACATTTTCTTTCTTTTAAGAATCATTTGAGTGAGCTGAAATATTTCTAGACTTAAGATCATTCACTCTCTTAATAATATTGTTGCCCAGAGATGGTCACCCAAGAGGGGGGTGAATTGGGTGTTTTAAACTTTTTGTCTAATTAAAAATAAAACACACAAGTGTATGCGCTAAAGTAAAGATAAAGCTATAAGCACAGTCAATCGCAAACACGAAGATTTATAGTGGTTCGGAGCTTCCTCTGCTCCTACATCCACTCCCCAAATACCTTTGGGAATTTCACTATAATCCGCGATTACAGTCTGGTAGTTTTGCGAGTGCACTACCCAACTCGTTGTTTTACACCGGGCTAACAACGAACCCTATAATCCCCCAATTTAACCTAGGCTTGGGATGCCTATCCCTTGTTCCAAGTCCCTTGACTGGAACAAGCACAATAAACGAGTGTTTCACAAAAATTTGAAAGCTCTTAAGAAGGCAAATATATCAATGAGAAATAACAAAACCCGAAAGAACCCTTTTTGCCGTTGGAAGCGTGGGTAATGGTGGTTCTTTCGATGTGGATCGCGTTGGATTGAATGTGAGCTTTGAATGCCGAGTGGGAGTGAGTAGTTGAGCACAAAATCAGATGGGAAAGCTTGAATGCACTTGATTTCTCCTCTTGAAAGCACTAACTCCCTTGAACCTCTTTCACTTTCTTCTTTCTTGAATGATCTTGTGTTAGGTTGGTGAGAAGTTGTTGGAAGGCACTTAAAAGCTCCCTTTTATAGCCCAAAAAGCAATAGATCCGTTAGACACAAAAATATGAATGTTTGAAATTCAAACAAACCTACAAAAGTGTGTCAGTCGTGTCCCAGGCGCTCCGGAGACGTCTCCGCTTGACCGCGAGACGTCTCGGCTGTATAAAATTTCTTTTGACGTTGTTTGGAGTCGACTCGGCGCTTTACGGGGACGTCTCTGAAGAAGAGCAGCTTGAATGCTTGTTTTTCTGTTTTTCTGAGAGAGTCGGCTCGGTACTTTACGGGGACGTCTCGGGATGTTTGCGCTTTTTGCATGGGGACGACTCCGCGACGTCGGGGACGACTCCGTAGCTTTATCACCGAAAAACAAGTCCTCTGGAATCCCCTGAGAGAGTCGACTCCGTGCTTTCTGGGGACGTCTCGGGAAGTTTGCTTTTTATGCGTGGGGACGACTCCGCGTCCTTCGGAGACGACTCGCGCGCATCCCTTGAGTTTGGTCTTTCTGCCGCCTCTGAGAGAGTCGACTCCGCAAAGTCGGGAGTCGACTCCGACCCTGCGAGACGCCTCGCCAGGTGCCGGGGACGTCTCCAGACGTGCCAATTCTTCCTGTTTGTGCCAGAGACGTCTCTGGGACAAACCGGAGATGTCTCGGCTGTCCCTGATCTATTTTCTTCATCTCAAAAATTCTTCAATAAATCCTTGAAAAATATGGAAACTTGCCTAGACATTTCTTAACAATATTCTTAATTAAACACATGAAATCCTCAAATAAATTGTTAAGATAAAGGGAATTATACTCTAGTGTTTTGTATTCATCAAAATCCATTAGGGGGTCAACAATCTCTCCCTTTTTGATGATGACAAAACACTGAGTATATGCAAAATTCGAAATTTAAATATATACACAGTATTTGATCAGATGTACAAGTATTGTGTTTTGGTTAGAGCTAGATATAGTGTGCATAATTCAAAATAGTCAACTTTCAGTTCTATCCTTATGCATAAGTATTGATCTTAGTAGCTCTTGAGCAATTTTAGCATATCAACTGAATTTGAATCAAGTTAAAATGTAAATTAATGAAATATTGATGCTAAAGACAATTGAAAGCTAAATACTTTTTGACTCCCCCTTTCTTTTCCAGAAGGGCAATTATCTTAAAGCCAATATTCTTCAATTTTATCTTTTCTAATTCAACTTTTAAGTATGAGTGTAAATTTTGTATTTTGCATTCCATATATTGGTTTCCATATATCCATATATTGGTTTCCATATATTGGTTCTAGGTTCTACTCCCCCTTTTTGTCATCAACAATGAAGGGGACAAATTTTCCTTAAGTACCTAAAACGCAATTCCTATTAGAATTCAGCATTCATATTATGATAAAGCAATCAATGATTTCCAAGTTATTGCCATCCATGAATTCATCATTCATTTTACTCCCCCTTTGGTTTGGAATTCATTTCAGACTTTTTGAAAGCAGTTATCACAAGTTGTGCTCCCCCTGTTTCATATGCATTGATAAGTTGGCAGGATAGTGTCAAATTTAAACACTTAAAGTATGTTATGATATTTTTATGGCACATCACAGAATTAGCAGCATACACAAAGTTTGATACTACAGAATTAGAAACATACACAAAGTTTCAAAAGGAAGTGTATGAAATTCATATATCATTGCAATCATTTGAAGTCATTACAAGTTTGAAAAGGAAACCATTACAAGTATTGATTGCTAATACAAAAGAAGTTTCAAATAAGCCTAGGGTTTTACAAAAAGATGAACCCTAGATGTCTACAAAATGTCCTTCACCGGCGACGTTGCTCAATAGCCCTAGCAGCTGCCTCTATAAATCCATTTATTGAATCCAGTAGAGTTCTAAACTGATCTCCCTGAGATTGATGGAAGGCTGCCACTAGTGCTTCAAACTCAAGACTTGCCCTTTCAATTTTTCCTCTAAGTTGGGCAACCACAGTGCCCACATTGCCTCCAGGGCTCGTCAATTCTTGAAGACCATCTGATATGTTCTTCAAGTCAGCCTGTATCTCAATTGATCTTAAAGTTTGACTTGTTCCCACATGAACCAATTCTGATGCTGTAGCTTCTATCTGAACTTTGATTTCCTTCAATTCTTGTAGAAGTGCTTCATGTGAGGTACGGATGGGAGCCAACTCAGCAGAGACTATTGATCTCATCTCTTCCCTCATCTGCTGGCATATCACAGATGCTAGGGTGTGCATCTGCTCATCTGATAGAGTGAATGGCCCACTGACTGGAGGAGGAGGCACTGAGGTGGATGGTCCAGCCGAGCTGGAAGGTACATCAGGAAAAGCCATGGGACTATGTGGAGGTGAGAGGTGGTCAGGCTCCTGATGTGGGATCTCAGGCTCTATGGTTTGGGATTTTCTTTTAGGGGCCTTAACCCAAGACCCGTTTTTCTTGTGAAACTCCATCCTGTGTAATGTGCTCTCATTGTAGTAGTCAGTGTTTCTTAAAGGTTTTGCCGGCTCATTTTCTGGAATTGGAACCTTAAAATGTTTGAACAGTAGTGTAAAAATCATCCCATATGGTATGCTAAATCTGGAATACCTATGACATATGGAGATGTAGTTCAACATGAGCCTAGGTAGGTTTAGGGGAATCCCTAGCAAGATATGGTGCATAATAGCTAAGTCTCGCTCCGAAACGAAATCGAAGCGACCTGTTTTTGGAAACAAGACCCGGTTAACTATGCTCAAAAGCAATCTCATTTCGGCATTGAGGTCTTGGGAGTTAACTATGTCAAGAGGGCCGCAGTCCTCTCTTCCTAAAAGTAGGTTTAGGGCAATCTCCCTTTGGGGATGTGAGGTCGGAGCCTCACCGTATTTAGGGATTTGTAATAAGCTAGATAGGATATCCTCATTGATTTCTATCAATGTCCCTCGGACATATCCGGTATACCCCGAGTCCCCTAAGGCCATATTGCTAAACATTTCTCTCACTAGGCCGGGATAGGTTGACATATTTAGGGAACATAGGTATTCCCAACCTTGGGCTCGGAGTCTCTCTCCAATAGAGAACCCCTCACTAGCTAAAAATTGGAAATCAATGTACCTACCCGTGGTTACTGTGCGATTTGCATAGGAGAGGGTCATGGTTGGCGGAGCAACCGGAGGAGATGGCGCGGAAGGCTCTTCCCTCCGTTCCTCGTCGTCGTTCGCTACTCTAGGACGCCTCCCACCCGTTCGTCTAGCTCTCTTAGGTGCCATGGATTGGAAATCTAGGGAAATGTGGAGAGATTTTGGTTCGGTTTGTGGTGGAGAGCAAATGAAGGCTAGGATTTGTGTTTTTGTTGGGGACGAAAGAAGATGGCTCGGGTCGGCTCGAGCTGTTTCGACCTAATTTAAAAACTTTCATTCGGTCCCCGAGACGTCTCCGCGACTAATGCGAGACGTCTCGCCGGGGGGACGTCTCTGTGATTTGCCAGAGATGTCTCCGGCACTGAAAAATTTCAGAAAGATTTCTATCTTTTCTCAATTTATTTTATTCAGCCACAATAATCAGCGTGATTTCTTTTGGTGAATATAGAGTGAGTTTCTATGTGATCCTTCCCTTCAATAATACATCCTATAAAAGTTTAATAATGATTTTTGAATTATCAATATTGAAATGAGGAATGTTTGACCAAATTTCGAATGCCTATGAAATAGGCTCTGAAAATATCTCCATGAAGAGTCCAAGGGAGGGTAACCATCCTCCGAAAAGTCAAACAATTCGTCATCTAACTTTGATAGATTCATGTTTTCACTTATTAGATATTAGGTTTGCTATTTGTGACCTTGAAGTGTATTATTAGTTTGAGTAGCATTCACATGTATCTCTAGAGCTTACAAAACATTGCATTACAAATTCAATCTATTTGCTAGGATCATATAAACACAAAGCATTCCTTAAAAAGTTGAACCTATCTTTACAAAGGGGCTTTGTAAAGATATCGACCAATTGATTTTCAGTACATACATACTCAATCATCACATCATTTTTCAGCACATGATCCCTTATAAAGTGATGCCTAATCTCTATATGTTTTGATTTAGAGTGTTGAACAGGATTTTTTGTTAAATTAATTGCACTTGTATTATCACATCTAATTGGTATGTTGTCCATTTTGATACCGAAATCTTCAAGTTGTTGCTTAATCCAAAGAACTTGGGCACAACAGCTTCCAGCTGCAATGTACTCAGCCTCAGCTGTGGACAAGGCACCTGAATTCTGTTTCTTGCTAAACCAAGAAACCAAATTGGCACCCAAGAATTGACATGTGCCACTTGTGCTTTTTCTGTGGAGTTTGCATCCGGCAAAATCAGCATCGGAATAAGTAATTAAATTTATATCAGATTGTTTAGAATACCATAAGCCTGCATTAGATGTCCCTACTAGATATCTGAATATTCTTTTAACAGCTTGCAAGTGTGATTCCTTAGGACATGCTTGGTATCTAGCACACATGCAAACACTGAATAATATGTCTGGTCTACTAGCAGTAAGGTAAAGGAACCTATCATACCTCTGTACAATTTGCAGTCTATACTTTTACCTTTTTCATCTTTGTCAAGCTTGCAACTTGAGCCCATGGGTGTGCTGATTTCCTTTGCATCCTTCATCTTGAACTTTTCCAACATTTCCTTGATGTATTTGGACTGACTGATGAAGATGCCTTCCTCTGATTGTTTTATTTGTAGCCCAAGGAAGAAGTTGAGCTCACCCATCATGCTCATTTCAAATTCTCCCTGCATTAGCTTAGCAAACTCTTGACAAAGACTATCATTAGTAGCACCAAAAATTATATCATCCACATAAATTTGCACAAGTAATAAGTCATTCCCTTTTCTTTTAATGAAGAGGGTTTTGTCTACATTTCCTCTCTTAAACTTATTTTCAATTAGGAAATTACTTAATCTTTTATACCATGCCCTAGGGGCTTGCTTAAGTCCATACAATGCTTTATGCAATTTAAAAACATAATCTGGATGTGTAAGTGGTTCTCAAAATCTGGAGGTTGTCCTACATAAACTTTCTCCATTATATAACCATTTAAAAAGGCACTTTTTACATCCATTTGATAGAGTTTGAAATCCATGAAGCATGCATATGCCAAAAGTAGTCTAATAGCCTCTAACTTAGCAACAGGAGCAAAAGTTTCATCAAAATCTATCCCTTCCTCCTGATTATATCCTTTGGCTACTAGCCTAGCTTTATTTCTTATTACTATTCCATCTTCATCTAGTTTATTCCTATATACCCACTTGGTGCCTATAATTGAAACATTAGGGGGTCTTTTCATTAGAGTCCAAACTTGATTTCTTTCAAATTGGTTTAATTCCTCTTGCATAGCATTTATCCAATTTTCATCTTTTTCGGCTTCTTCTAGTGATTTAGGCTCTATCTGTGAAACAAATGCAAGATAATTACTAGTGTTTCTTAAAGAGGATCTTGTCCTTATCCCTTGTGAAGGATCACCAAGGATTAGATCCCTTGGATGACCATGTGCATACCTCCATTCCTTAGGAAGATCTTGATTTCTCGTTGGAGGTTGATCTTCTTCACCTTGCTGAATTGTATCTTCTTTGATCTCGTCCTCATGTTGTTTGTCTTGTATGGAGAATTCCTTCATTCTGTCTTCAAGTATACCTGCATCACCATCTTCTCCTTTTCTAGAAGAATCTCCATTAGCTTCATCAAAAACAACATGAATGGATTCTTCAACAACGAGAGTTCTCTTGTTGAAGACCCTGTATGCTCTACTAGATGAGGAATAACCTAAGAAGATCCCCTCATCTGATTTAGCACTAAATTTACTTAGATTGTCCTTTCCATTGTTTAAAATAAAGCAGCGACAACCGAAAACATGAAAATAGCTTATATTGGGCTTCTTATTTTTCATTAACTCATAAGGTGTTTTCTTTAAGATAGATCTAACTAAAGCACGGTTTAAAATATGACAAGCAGTATTTATTGCTTCAGCCCAAAAGTACTTTGGTAGATCCGATTCGCACAACATGGTATGAGCCATATCTGCTAGTGTGCGATTCTTCCTTTCTACCACCCCATTTTGTTGGGGTGTCCTAGGTGCCGAGAAATTGTGATTGATACCGTTTTCTTCACAAAATTTTTCAAAATGCTGATTTTCAAACTCGGTACCATGATCACTCCTAATTGCTTTTAGTTTAAGATTGAGTTCATTCGAAACCCTATTATGAAACTTGATAAAAGCGGGAAAGGACTCATCTTTGTGTGCAAGAAATGAAACCCATGTAAAACGTGAAAAATCATCAACAATTATAAGACCAAACTTCTTACTCCCTAGACTAGCAGTTCTAGTAGGTCCAAATAAATCCATGTGAATTAGTTCTAGGGGTTTTGATGTTGAGACTATGTTCTTAGACTTGAAGGAACTTCTTGTTTGTTTCCCTAGTTGACATGCAGCACAGATTTTGTTCTTTTCAAAGTCTATTTTTGGTAGTCCTTTGACTAGGTCTTTTGTGATCAATTTAGAAATTAAATCCATGCTAGCATGCCCTAACCTACGATGCCATAACCAGCTAGTCTCATTGACTTTGGCATCCATGGCTACAAGACATTGGCCATCCTTCATGGTGAGATCATCAAGATCTACCATGTAAACATTTCCACGCCTATGTCCCGTAAGTATGATTTCATTGTCAACTGCACTACTAATTATGCATAGTGAAGATTCAAAAGACACTTTAAAGCCCTTGTCATAAAATTGACTTATACTTAATAAATTATGTTTTAATCCATTAACTAACAATACATTGTCAATAAATGAGGAGGGTGATATGGAGATTTTACCAACGCCAATGATTTGACCTTTAGCATTGTCTCCAAATGTGACTACTCCTCCTTCTTTCGATTTTAAGGTGACGAAAAGGCTCTTGTCACCGGTCATATGCCTTGAGCAACCACTATCAAGATACCACATTCTCTTTTTACTCCCGGCTGCAAGGCATACCTGCAAAATAATCATGTGAAGCCCTTAGGTACCCAAGTTTTCTTGGGTCCTTCTTGGTTAGTGTAGTTGGTTCCCTTAGGCACCCACACTTTAGTTGTGTTTTTACCCTTTACAAATGTATTCTTGTTAGTTTGAATCTTTTTTTGAATGCAAGAATAGGCTTTATGTCCACTTTTCCCACAATGAAAGCATGTAGGTTTTTCAGTTTTGATATCTTTTGCTTTCACAAAAAAAATTTTTAGATATTTTTGTTGTTTGTTAATTTTGTATCCCAATCCGGCTTTATTAAAAACAGCTCTTTGATTGGATAGAATAAGATTTAATTTTTCAGAGCTATGTGTAAATTTCTCCACAATTGGTTTGTACTTATGTACCTCATTTTTAAGATCCAAATTTTCTTTAGCCAATTCTTCCTTATCATTTTTAAGGGATTCAACATTTTGTGCAAATGAGGTATTACTATTGAGTAGGAATTTAACTTTTAGATTTAATTCCTTAATGAGTGTTTTTGCCGTTTCATTTTCAATGCTAAGTTTTGAATTTTTATTTTCTAGGTCAATGGTGTTAACATTTTCAAAGCTCTCCTTCTCAATCAGTAAGTTTTCAATGTCATCCTTTAGTTTTTGATTGGAGGCCTTTAATTCTTTATTTTTTGCTCCTAACATACTACAATCACTCATGAGCTCTTGGAAGGCTTCATATAATTCTTCTAAAGTAAAATCTGTAGTTGAGCTTTGACATACCTCATCGTCGTTGAATGCCATGAAACATAAGTTGGCGGTCTCTTCCTTCTCTTCCTCGGAGGAGGATGTGTCACTATCATCCCAAGTTGCTTTCAACGCCTTCTTCTTCTTCTTTCCGTAGTGCTTCTTCTGTTGAGGGCATTCGGAATGGATGTGTCCTGGTTTCTTGCAATCATAACATATGATTGGGTCTCTTTCCTTTTCTTTTTCCTTTTCCCAATCATTTCTCCCTCCAAACTTCTTTCTTGGAAAAGGTTTCTTTCTTCTCATAAATTTCTTGAACTTCCTTACTATTAAGCCCATGTCCTCATCTTCGCTTTCTTCTTCACTCTCACTGCTTTCTTCTTCACAAACACTTGAAGTAGCCTTGAGTGCGATTGTCTTCTTCTTTGGCACATCTTCTTCATGTTGCTTCATTGTGAGCTCATGCGTCATCAATGAGCCCAATAGTTGTTCAAGTGCCAATGTGTTGAGGTCTTTAGCTTCTACGATCGCCGTGACCTTCGCTTCCCAAGCTTTTGGCAAGGACCTGAGAATTTTACTCACAAGTTCTGGGTTAGTGTAAGATTTACCTAAATTCTTTAGACCATTTATTATATCAGTGAAGCGTGTGAACATGCATGAAATGGTTTCGTTGGGTTCCATCTTAAATAACTCATATTTGTGAACTAGAATGTTCACTTTAGATTCTTTGACTTGATTGGTACCCTCATGGGTAACTTCAAGCCTATCCCATATTTCCTTGGCGGAACTACAGGTGGAGACTCTATTAAACTCATTCACATCTAGAGCACAAAACAATGAGTTCATGGCTCTAGCATTGAGTTGAACCATCCTACTATCATTCTCATCCCAATCCTCCTCAGGTTTGGGAACTTGAATGCCATTAACTATGTGAGATGGTTCGTGTGGTCCCTTGATTATAACCCTCCACAAGGCATAATCTTGTGCTTGAATAAAGATCCTCATTCTAGTCTTCCAATAGGAATAATTTGTCCCATTGAAGAGTGGAGGTCTATTGGTTGCCTGCCCCTCAGCAGGAACATTGTTGAAGGGTGTTGCCATCTAGATCTTTGGCAAAGACGGTTAGTGTTGCCCAGATAGACAACCCAAGAGGGGGGGTGAATTGGGTTTTAAAATAATTTGAATAATTAAAACGATGTGGTTGACTAATTAAAAACTATTGCAAGTTATTTAATTAATGCTAAGTGCTGTGAGTGATGTGAGGGGAAGAAGAAGAGAGACAATCCAACACAAACACAAGGTTTTATAGTGGTTCGGAGCTAACCCTTGCTCCTACGTCCACTCCCCAAGTCTCACTTGGGAATTCACTATAACCCCCTTGGATTACAGCCGGTTGTTTTCCAAGCTCACAACCAAACTTGTTGTTTTACGAGCTCACAACGAACTCGGTCGGTTTTCCCAGGCTCACCGACTAGAACCGCCCCGATTGTTTTCCCGGGATCACAATCAAACCCTTACACACGTTGGTTTTAACTCGGCTCACCAACCAACCTCAATCCCCTTGATTCAATCCCCGATTGAACTAAGTAAATACAAGTTGTAGAAAGAAAACAGAAAATGAGCTTCTCAAAAAGCAGATGAAAACAATGTGAACAATAAATGAAGTTAAGAAGCCTCAAACGCTTTTAGATTGGAGATGAGGAATGGCTTCTTAAACTTCTGGTCTCCTCTTGAAAGAGTAGTCGACTTGAATGCAGGAGAAGGAGGCTTTAATTGCTGGAAAGATGTAGTTGGAAGCAGTAAATACAGATCTTCCTCTTTTTCGTTGAAGAGCACGTTGCAGAGCTTGAATGCTTGATTAGTTGGAGAGGAATGGTTGTTCTCTGCCTTGCTACAGTCCTCTGTGGCTATTTAAGCCAACCTCCATGGAAACTAGCCGTTAGAGTGCTTTTTCTGCCCGTTCTGAACACTCTGCGCAGCCTGACAATATGACCGTTGGTGGGTTGGAGTCGACTCGCACTATCAGGAGTCGACTCGGCTGTAGCGGAAGTCGACTCAAGCTTTTCCGGAGTCGACTCGGCAACTGTTCCAAATTTGAATTAAAGTTGCCTTCACGACTGGGAGTCGACTCGTCTTGACCTGGAGTCGACTTGTCAACTTCTGGAGCTGACTTGGCAATTTTGGAGTCGGCTCATCCACTGAAGTCCGTGGATCCAATTTTGAATTTTGTCCACTCGAGTCGACTCGAATCTCAGAGCCCGAACTCCCGATCCTCTGTCTTTTGGCTCGTCCAGTCTTGGAGTCGACTCGAACTTCCTTGGAGTCGACTCGGCTCTCAGTTTCCGAAAGATGGTCTTCTGCCTTTTGACGTGAAGCTGTCTTGGAGTCGACTCGAGCTGTCCGGGAGTCGACTCGAATCTCAGAGGCAGTAACTTGGTTTTCTGTCTGTCTTGGGGTCGCGGTGTCTTGGAGTCGACTCGCGTATTGCGGGAGTCGACTCGAATCTCAGAGTCCATAAAATGCTCTCTGACTTTTTCTTGTGTACCGCTGAGAGTCGACTCTTGCTTTCTCTGGAGTCGACTTGCCACCTATCGGAGTCGACTCGCGTTCCACTGGAGTCGACTCGAATCTCAGACCCGAAAACTGTTCTCTGACTTTTCTGCCTGTGACTGCTTGGAGTCGACTCTTACTTCCTTGGAGTCGACTCAGTGAACATCGGAGTCGACTCGCGCACTTCGGGAGTCGACTCGCTGACAGGTTCTGAGTTGAGGCTTTCTGTCCTTCTGTCTGTTCTCAGTCGGAGTCGACTCGTACTTATCTGGAGTCGACTCGAGCTCGTGCCAGTGAACTTGATACGCTTGGAGTCGACTCGTGATACTCGGGAGTCGACTCGAGTCTCAGACATTGGTTCAAACATACTCCTTAACTTATCCAAAAATTATGAACCAAGTCTTGGGACACTTAGACAGGATTTTCACTGAAACACTCAATTGAATTCATTAGTAATCAAAAGATATACTCAAATGCTTTGAGCTCATCAAAATCAAATGGGGTTTTAATCAATCACTCCACAATCTCCCCCTTTTTGATGATGACAAAACTTTGAGTATATGTAAAATGAATTGCTCAATAAATAATGAAATAAAATCCATAAATGAATTCAAATGTCTGGTAATTCAATTTATCCAAGCTTGAAAGGAGTGAAACAATAAATTTCGGAGTTAAAGCTCCCCCTTTCATTTGGAATTATATAAGCCTTCATATTATGCAATCAATTATTTGGCTTATATGTCATTAATGATTTAGTTTGATTAAAATTCAGATTCTCCCCCTCAACATATGCATTCAACTATGTTTTGATTCTCTGAATTTCCTTTTAATGCTTTGAAGTTTTTGAACTGAATTTTTTGTATTTAGAGGGAAAATCTGTCAATTTGTTCTTGTGTAGGATTCAGCTAATCTCCGAATATCCCTTGAATAGATTCTGGAGATTACTCCATTAGGAGCCCCAAAAGAGAGATAATGAGCCTCGAGGTACCGAATCCACTTAGAACAAATTTGTGTGTTTTTAAGAGTTTTATGTTTTTATTGATTTCCATTGATTTCTTTTACATATTTCGCCCCTTTTACATACTTTATACATATTTCTCCCCCTTTTTTTTGCATATTTTATTTCTTCCCCTTTTTGTCATCATATCAAAAAGGAGGCAATCACACACAATCAATGGCACAACCAATCATCAAATGGCACATAATTGAAGATAAAATGTCTACTCATTGTATTGATATGAATGTGAATACATGTGAGAATACAATAAGTAAAGTAAAACAAGACAAAACACAAAAACATCTATGGCCTCCTCGAGGATGAGGCACCTCCTCTCGAGGATGTGGGTCCTCCTCCCGTGGATGTGGCTCCTCCTCTCAATCGGCTCTGCTCCATGAGGAGGGTGACTGCATCTGTAACATGGCCAAGCTGCGTGATAATAGACATAGTGGCTCTGCTATGTGTAGTGGAGAGCTCAGTCACCGACGTCTGAAGCCCAGTCACCGACGTCTGAAGTGCGTCCAGCTTGTCGATGAGTACATTCGACAAGCGCTCGGCCCCCTCGGTGGTGGTGTGCATGTCACGACCTATGTCCTCTCGCATCTGTCGAGTGGTGCTCGTGACCTCACTCATGCTGTGGAACTGGGCCTGGACCAAACTCCGGACATTGTAGATCTCTTCCCGTACATGAGCCGTCATGTCAGTCACGGCTGTCAAGGAAGGGACCAACTGAGAAGATACGGGTGCAGGAGTGGGAGCAGGCACCGCACCTCGGAGCTCCCGAAGTAGCTCATCCCTCACATCTCTGACTATCTCCTGTCGCAGCTCCCGGAGCTGCTCAGGATCAATCCGGACCTCCATGGATGGTGGAGCCGAGGAGGAAGGTCCGGCGGAGGTGGTAGGAGCAGGAGGAGTGGATGGAAGGTCTGGATGGTCTGGAAGGTCTGGGTAGTCTGAATCGGGCTCAGGACTGGGTGAAAGTCTGGTGGTCTGAGCGGTGAGGGTAGACTTCCTAACCCATACCCCCTCTCTCTTCCGAAACCCCATCCTGTGTAGGGTCCCCGCACGCGTGCGATCAGTCCATCGCAAAGCGCAAAAGGGCTCCCCCTCAGGAATGGGAACCTCGTACTCCCTAAAAAGAAGGGTGAAAATCATGCCGTATGGGAGGGTGAGCCTAGGTCTATCTAGGGGCTCACACATATACCTATAGATGAGCTTAGGAAAGTTGATTGGGGTGTCCTGAAGGATATAGAACATAAGAGCTAGGTCTCTCTCATTTACAAAATCAAATCTCCCTGTCTTAGGGAAAATGGATCTAGACAAAATACTCAAGAGGATCCGTACCTCAATCGGTAGTGAGCTCGCGGATACCTCGTCTAGAGGTGACTGGGGTGGATGTCCTAGAACGGCCGTAAGGGCCTCAACCCTATCCTCAGGGTGTGCGGGAGCCACCCCTGCTAATGGAAGGTGGAGGATGTGGGCAATAAGATCCTCCGTGACACGCAAAGGGACACCGGCTACTGTGCCCTCGATACCTCCATCTCCCCGATGGACGGTACCATAGAACTTTCTAATAAGGCCCGGGTATGTGGGGAGGTCCAGTGTAAGGAAGTACTCTAGGCCCTGGGCCCTAAGTCTATCACCTATGGTGAACCCTTCCCGGGAGAGAAAGTCGAAATCGACATACCTCCCGGTGGAGACGACCTTCCTGGCCAATGGCCTCGCGGGAACCGCCCTAGGCGGGGAACGAGCCGGAGGTGGTTGCCTCGCGGGATCGTGCCGCGCCTTGGAGCGCCGCTCGGGACCGGCCTCGGGTCGGGACCTCTTCCTAACTACGGTCTTACGCGGCATTTTGACCTAAACTGAGAGGAAAAACCTAGAGGACGGTGAAGGACCGACGGAAAAGACTCGGAACCGACCGGGAATGACCTAGGAAGGGAGGAGAACTCAATGTCCGGCGAAGAATCGACGGAAAAATGGCTTGGAGACGATCGGGGACGACCTAGGAGTCGGCTCTAGGGCTTTTTGAACAGTGGCGGCTTGAAGAAAAGTGTTTTCGAAACGACAAATCTAGGGTTAAAAAGTCGGATCCCGACTGCGAGTCGACTCCACTGAGTCGCGAGTCGACTCCCCCTTAGGAGCCGGCTCTGAAACTTACTCGAGTCGTCTCTAACTTTGGCACGCACCTAAAACTCATGCTATAATCGTGCCGAATGACGGAAAATCACTTAATTAAGATCTGATTTGATGATCATTGGAAAGAAACTCTATTTTTAACCACATTGTAATCATCAAAATCAATGTATCTAGTGGAACCACTAGGATGGATCAATCACTCCTAATCCCCTCCTAAGCACACTAAACCTCTCTTCACTTAGGGGTTTTGTAAAAATATCTGCTAATTGATTATCAGTACAAACAAATTGGAGTGTCACATCACCATTCAATACATGATCTCTTATGAAGTGATGTCTTATCTCAATGTGTTTAGTTCTTGAATGTTGAATTGGATTTTTAGTTAGGTTTATGGCACTTGTATTATCACAATTAATGGAAATTTTATCTTGTTTAATGCCATAATCTTCTAATTGTTGTTTAATCCATAAGATTTGAGCACAACAACTCCCGGCTGCAACATATTCAGCTTCTGCAGTGGATAATGCAACCGAGTTTTGTTTCTTGCTAAACCATGAGATAAGGTTTTCTCCTAGAAATTGACACGACCCGCTGGTACTTTTTTTATCAAGCTTACATCCAGCGAAGTCTGAATCTGTGTACCCTATTAAGTTTAGGCTAGATTCTTTAGAGTACCATAGCCCTATGTTCTTAGTTCCTATTAAGTATTTAAAAATTCTCTTAACTGCAACTAGATGTGATTCTTTAGGATTAGCCTGATATCTAGCACACATGCACACACTAAACATAATATCAGGTCTACTTGCAGTAAGATACAGTAAAGATCCTATCATACCTCTATAAAGTTTTTGATCTACAGATTTACCTGATTCATCTTGGTCTAACTTGCATGATGAGCTCATGGGGGTGCTGATTGACTTGTTTCCCTCCATGTCAAACTTCTTGAGCATCTCCTTGATATATTTGGCTTGATTGATGAAGATGCCTCCTTCAGACTGTTTGATTTGAAGCCCGAGAAAGTAGTTCAGCTCTCCCATCATGCTCATCTCAAACTCACTCTGCATCAAATCAGCAAATTCCTCGCAGAGGCGATTGTTAGTAGCACCGAAAATGATATCATCAACATAAATCTGTACTAATAACATATCCTTATTTTGCTTTTTCAGAAATAGTGTTGTATCTACATTTCTCCTAGAGAATTCATGTTCTAATAGAAATTTGCTAAGCCTCTCATACCATGCTCTAGGTGCTTGTTTTAAACCATAAAGTGCTTTATTTAGCTTATATACATGATTGGGGTATTGATGATTTTCAAAACCAGGATGTTGTTCTACATATACCTCCTCATTAATATACCCATTTAAAAATGCACTTTTTACATCCATTTGAAATAGTTTGAAGTCCTTAGAGTATGCATATGCTAATAGTAGTCTAATCGCCTCAAGTCTAGCTACGGGAGCAAAGGTTTCATCAAAATCTATACCTTCTTCTTGATTATACCCCTTTGCTACTAGTCTAGCCTTATTCCTTATAACAATTCCATTTTCATCAAGTTTATTTTTATAAATCCATTTAGTACCAATAATTGGATATTCAGAAGGTCTCTCTACTAGATTCCACACTTTGTTTCTAGTAAATTGGTTTAGTTCTTCTTGCATTGCATTTATCCAATTTACATCATTTTCGGCTTCTTCTATATGTTTGGGCTCAAAGTGTGAAACAAAAGCTAGATGGTTATTCAAATTCCTAAGGGATGCTCTAGTCCTAACGGGTTGAGATGGATCATCTAGAATTAGTTCCTTAGGATGCCCATGAGCATACCTCCAAGCTTTAGTTAGCCCATGATCCATAATAGCCTCTTGGCTTGATGATTCTCCTTCAATCAACTTTTGATTATCATCTTGTAATCCCATCTCATCTATCTTTTCTTCACGTATTTCCATATCATCATCAAAATTAACCTTCTTACTAGACGAGATGTCACTAGAGTCATCAAAAACAACATGTATAGATTCTTCTATAACTAAGGTTCTTTTATTAAAGACTCTATAGGCTTTACTAGTTGTAGAATAACCTAAGAATATTCCTTCATCAGATTTAGGGTCAAATTTTCCTAGATTATCTTTCCCATTATTATGCACAAAACACCTACATCCAAACACATGAAAATAATTAACCTTTGGTTTTCTGTTTTTCCACAGTTCATAAGGTGTTTTCTTTATAATGGGTCTCAATAGAACTCTATTTAGTATGTGACAAGAGGTATTAATGGCTTCTCCCCAAAAGTACTTAGGGAGGTTACTTTCACATAACATAGTTCTAGCCATTTCCTCTAGTGTTCTATTCTTCCTTTCCACCACTCCATTTTGTTGTGGTGTCCTAGGTGCTGAGAAATTATGGGTTATCCCCTTCTTACTACAAAATTCATTAAATGACCGATTTTCGAATTCGGTACCATGGTCACTTCTAATGGCTATGACTGAAGACTCTCTAGCATTTGTTACTTCCTTATGGAACTTCTTAAACATAGAAAATGCTTGATCCTTATGCACTAGGAACATGACCCATGTGTACCTAGAGTAATCATCTACTATAACTAGACCATATTTATTTCCACCTAGGCTTGTTGTTCTAGTTGGACCAAATAGGTCCATGTGTAATAATTCTAGAGGCCTAGAGGTAGAGACACATTTTATGGATTTAAAAGAGTTTCTAGATTGTTTGCCAAATTGACATGCTTCACATATTTTGTTCTTTTCAAATTTTAATTTTGGCAAACCTATCACGGAGTCTCTTTTAACTAGTTTAGTTATTGTGTCCATGCTTGCATGACCTAACTTACAGTGCCATAACCAACTAGCATCATTATCTTTAGTTTCATTTACAACTAAACATTGGTTATGTTTTGCAAGATCTTCTAGGTCTACAACATATACATTTCCACGTCTAATCCCTTTAAAAACTAAACTATTATCATTAGGGTTTGTTATAATGCATAGTGATGGCTTAAACATAACATCATACCCTTTATCACATAATTGACTAATGCTTAATAAGTTATGCTTAAGACCATCAACATATCTAACATTATCAATAAAAGTAGAAGGGGTGATTTGAACTTTACCAATACCAATGATGTGACCTTGGTTGTTGTCTCCAAAAGTCACAGCACCTCCCTTTTTAGCTTCAAGGGTGAAAAATTGATCTTTGTCACCCGTCATGTGCCTTGAGCAGCCACTATCCAAGTACCAGCAGTTTTTGTTGACATTGGCTGCAAGACACTCCTACACAAGCAAATCATGTCATCTTAGGTACCCAAGTTTTCTTGGGTCCTTCATGGTTAGTCAAGTTGGTTCCTTTTGGAACCCATACCCTTTTAATTTTCCTTTTTGTTTTATTTTTCCTAAAATTACACACATTCGCTTTATGACCTATAGTACCACAGCAAAAGCAAGTTATTTTCTTAGTTTTAGTTTCCCCAGCTTTAACAAAGAAGTTACTAAGAAGTTTTTGTTTATTTCTTGGTTTATACCCTAAACCCACTTTATTAAATACGGCTCGTTGACTATTAAGTATCATGTTTAATTTTTCAGAACTATATGTAAATTTTTCAACTAAGGGTTTGTATTTGTTAAGTTCTTTAGTTAGAGTTTGATTTTCTGCTTTTAGGTCATTAAGTTCTTTTGTGAGATCCTTATTTAAGATTTGTTTATGATTTTTAAGTTCTGAAAGTTCCTTAGTTAGTTTTTCATTATCTTTAGTTAAGGTACTAGTCTTTTGAGTTAAAAGTTGGTTGCTTGTCTTAAGTTCTATATTTTCTTTGATGATTAAATCCTTATCCTTAACTAATTTATCGTATTTATGTAGGTATGATTGATTAGCTATTTTTAGTTCTTTATTCTTAAGATTTATGGCCTTATATTCTACCATTAATTCATTAAATGCATCATAAAGTTCATCAAAAGAAAAATCAGGATGCGTATCGGAAGTTACCTCGTTTTCATTGGCCATGAAGCAGAAATTGGCCTTCTCTTCTTGTTCATCATCTGATGAGGAGGAT
This sequence comes from Phoenix dactylifera, assembly GCF_009389715.1. NCBI lineage: Eukaryota > Viridiplantae > Streptophyta > Magnoliopsida > Arecales > Arecaceae > Phoenix > Phoenix dactylifera. The sequence continues at coordinate 80,086 of NW_024067974.1, forward strand.
GATGAGTCGGAGTCGGATAGTGTTGTGACAAGAGCCTTCTTCTTCTTGTACTTACTCCCCTTCTTCAGTAAGGGGCACTCAGCTCTTATGTGACCCGGCTTCTTGCACTCGTAACACCCAATCCCCTCATTTTCCCTTTCCTTACCTTTGTCCTTGCGGTAGGAATTTGAGGGGCCTCTCCTTTGATGATAGGACTTCTTGTGGTTGATGAATTTCTTGAACTTGCGCACAAGAAGAGCCTCACCATCATCTTCCTCATTCTCTTCTTCGTCACTGCTGCTACTGCAAGACAAGTCCTTGTTAGATGAAGTAGACTTAAGAGCTATTACCTTTTTCTTGTGGGAGGACTCCTCTTCGCTGTGTTGCTTCATGGTTAGCTCGTGAGTCATTAGGGATCCAAGGAGCTCTTCAAGTGGAAGCTTGTTCAAGTCTTTAGCTTCTTGGATTGCCGTCACTTTGGCTTCCCATGACCTTGGTAGGCAGCGAAGTATTTTCCTGACAAGATCACTGTTAGTATAGCTCTTGCCAAGGCTTTTTAGGCCATTGACAATGTCAGTAAACCTAGTGAACATGCTAGTGATTGTCTCATTAGAATCCATTTTAAATAGTTCATACTTATGAACCAATATATTAATTTTGGATTCTTTAACTTGATTCGTGCCCTCATGGGTCACTTCAAGTCTATTCCAAATCTCTTTTGCAGAGTTGCAAGTAGAGACCCTATTGAATTCATTTCTATCCAAGGCACAATAAAACACATTCATAGCTTTAGAGTTTAGTTGTGCCTTCCTCATGTCATGTTCATCCCAATCCTTTTCTAGTTTGGGTACCTTGATACCCTCTACATATATGGATGGGATGTATGGGCCATTTACTACAATGGTCCACATCTCATAGTCTTGGGCTTGGATGAATATTCTCATCCTAGCCTTCCAGTATGAGTAGTCAGATCCATTAAAGAAAGGGGGTCTTTGGGTGGACTGACCCTCAATGTGGGAAGATCCAAATGGGGTTGTCATTTTGATCTTTTAACTCTTGGGTGGAAGAGTTTAGGCTCTGATACCACTTGTTGCCCAGATAGACAACCCAAGAGGGGGGGGTGAATTGGGTTTTAAAATAATTTGAATAATTAAAACGATGTGGTTGACTAATTAAAAACTATTGCAAGTTATTTAATTAATGCTAAGTGCTGTGAGTGATGTGAGGGGAAGAAGAAGAGAGACAATCCAACACAAACACAAGGTTTTATAGTGGTTCGGAGCTAACCCTTGCTCCTACGTCCACTCCCCAAGTCTCACTTGGGAATTCACTATAACCCCCTTGGATTACAGCCGGTTGTTTTCCAAGCTCACAACCAAACTTGTTGTTTTACGAGCTCACAACGAACTCGGTCGGTTTTCCCAGGCTCACCGACTAGAACCGCCCCGATTATTTTTCCGGGATCACAATCAAACCCTTACACACGTTGGTTTTAACTCGGCTCACCAACCAACCTCAATCCCCTTGATTCAATCCCCGATTGAACTAAGTAAATACAAGTTGTAGAAAGAAAACAGAAAATGAGCTTCTCAAAAAGCAGATGAAAACAATATGAACAATAAATGAAGTTAAGAAGCCTCAAACGCTTTTAGATTGGAGATGAGGAATGGTTTCTTAAACTTCTGGTCTCCTCTTGAAAGAGTAGTCGATTTGAATGCAGGAGAAGGAGGCTTTAATTGCTGGGAAGATGTAGTTGGAAGCAGTAAATGCAGATCTTCCTCTTTTTCGTTGAAGAGCACGTTGCAGAGCTTGAATGCTTGATTAGTTGGAGTGGAATGGTTGTTCTCTGCCTTGCTACAGTCCTCTGTGGCTATTTAAGCCAACCCCCACGGAAACTAGCCGTTAGAGTGCTTTTTCTGCCCGTTCTGAACACTCTGCGCAGCCTGACAATATGACCGTTGGTGGGTTGGAGTCGACTCGCGCTATCAGGAGTCGACTCGGCTGTAGCGGGAGTCGACTCAAGCTTTTCCGGAGTCGACTCGGCAACTGTTCCAAATTTGAATTAAAGTTGCCTTCACGACTGGGAGTCGACTCGTCTTGACCTGGAGTCGACTCGTCAACTTCTGGAGCTGACTTGGCAATTTTGGAGTCGGCTCATCCACTGAAGTCCGTGGATCCAATTTTGAATTTTGTCCACTCGAGTCGACTCGAATCTCAGAGCCCGAACTTCCGATCCTCTGTCTTTTGGCTCGTCCAGTCTTGGAGTCGACTCGAACTTCCTTGGAGTCGACTCGGCTCTCAGTTTCCGAAAGATGGTCTTCTGCCTTTTGACGTAAAGCTGTCTTGGAGTCGACTCGAGCTGTCTGGGAGTCGACTCGAATCTCAGAGGCAGTAACTTGGTTTTCTGTCTATCTTGGGGTCGCGGTATCTTGGAGTCGACTCGCGTATTGCGGGAGTCGACTCGAATCTCAGAGTCCATAAAATGCTCTCTGACTTTTTCTTTGTGTACCGCTGAGAGTCGACTCTTGCTTTCTCTGGAGTCGACTTGCCACCTATCGGAGTCGACTCGCGTTCCACTGGAGTCGACTCGAATCTCAGACCCGAAAACTGTTCTCTGACTTTTCTGCCTGTGACTGCTTGGAGTCGACTCTTACTTCCTTGGAGTCGACTCGGTGAACATCGGAGTCGACTCGCGCACTTCGGGAGTCGACTCGCTGACAGGTTCTGAGTTGAGGCTTTCTGTCCTTCTCTGTCTGTTCTCAGTCGGAGTCGACTCGTACTTATCTGGAGTCGACTCGAGCTCGTGCCAGTGAACTTGATACGCTTGGAGTCGACTCGTGATACTCGGGAGTCGACTCGAGTCTTAGACATTGGTTCAAACATACTCCTTAACTTATCCAAAAATTATGAACCAAGTCTTGGGACACTTAGACAGGATTTTCACTGAAACACTCAATTGAATTCATTAGTAATCAAAAGATATACTCAAATGCTTTGAGCTCATCAAAATCAAATGGAGTTTTAATCAATCACTCCACAGTTAGGTCTTCAAGAAATACACAGAGCACCTGCTCTGATACCACTTGTTGCCCAGAGATGGTCACCCAAGAGGGGGTGAATTGGGTGTTTTAAACTTTTTGTCTAATTAAAAACAAAACACACAAGTGTATGCGCTAAAGTAAAGATAAAGCTATAAGCACAGTCAATCGCAAACACGAAGATTTATAGTGGTTCGGAGCTTCCTCTGCTCCTACATCCACTCCCCAAATACCTTTGGGAATTTCACTATAATCCGCGATTACAGTCTGGTAGTTTTGCGAGTGCACTACCCAACTCATTGTTTTACACCGGGCTAACAACGAACCCTACAATCCCCCAATTTAACCTAGGCTTGGGACGCCTATCCCTTGTTCCAAGTCCCTTGACTGGAACAAGCACAATAAACGAGTGTTTCACAAAAATTTGAAAGCTCTTAAGAAGGCAAATATATCAATGAGAAATAACAAAACCCGGAAGAACCCTTTTTGCCGTTGGAAGCGTGGGTAATGGTGGTTCTTCCGATGTGGATCGCGTTGGATTGAATGTGAGCTTTGAATGCCGAGTGGGAGTGAGTAGTTGAGCACAAAATCAGATGGAAAAGCTTGAATGCACTTGATTTCTCCTCTTGAAAGCACTAACTCCCTTGAACCTCTTTCACTTTCTTCTCTCTTGAATGATCTTGTGTTAGGTTGGTGAGAAGTTGTTGGAAGGCACTTAAAAGCTCCCTTTTATAGCCCAAAAAGCAATAGATCCGTTAGACACAAAAATATGAACGTTTGAAATTCAAACAAACCTGCAAAAGTGTGTCAGTCGTGTCCCAGGCGCTCCGGAGACGTCTCCGCTTGACCGCGAGACGTCTCGGTTGTATAAAATTTCTTTTGACGTTGTTTGGAGTCGACTCGGCACTTTACGGGGACGTCTCTGAAGAAGAGCAGCTTGAATGCTTGTTTTTCTATTTTTCTGAGAGAGTCGGCTCGGTACTTTACGGGGACGTCTCGGGATGTTTGCGCTTTTTGCATGGGGACGACTCCGCGACGTCGGGGACGACTCCGTAGCTTTATCACCGAAAAACAAGTCCTCTGGAATCCCCTGAGAGAGTCGACTCCGCGCTTTCTGGGGACATCTCGGGAAGTTTGCTTTTTATGCGTGGGGACGACTCCGCATCCTTCGGAGACGACTCGCGCGCATCCCTTGAGTTTGGTCTTTCTGCCGCCTCTGAGAGAGTCGACTCCGCAAAGTCGGGAGTCGACTCCGACCCTGCGAGACGCCTCGCCAGGTGCCGGGGACGTCTCCAGACGTGCCAATTCTTCCTGTTCGTGCCAGAGACGTCTCTGGGACAAACCGGAGACGTCTCGGCTGTCCCTGATCTGTTTTCTTCATCTCAAAAATTCTTCAATAAATCCTTGAAAAATATGGGAACTCGCCTAGACATTTCTTAACAATATTCTTAATTAAACACCTGAAATCCTCAAATAAATTGTTAAGATAAAGAGAATTATACTCTAGTATTTTGTATTCATCAAAATCCATTAGGGGGACAACAAATATATATATATATATATTGATGGAAGTCTCTAATAATGTAGGAGAGAAAAATATGATCATTGAAGTATATATATTTATAGAACTCAATTTCAGCAATGTATACATGAAGCACAATAAATCTTTTTAATATCAAAATAAAATCATATATTTAAAAATATTTGCTTGCAATTAAGATCATTGAAAGACACATCATTTAGACCAATATTAGTATACTTTAAGGATAAGAAAAGATATGTTTCGGATGCGTATCGAGACAATCAACCAAGGCATCAAAATTAATTCTGTTTTTCTTATATTAAAATTTTTATTTAGAAATCATATTGAGTTATTCTCCTGAATGACGTGATCATTGAAGCATACAACTAAGGTTACAAAGATGTAACGATATAAGTATTTTTAAGTTAAGTTTAAGCTTTTATACAAAATCAGATTATGAAATTTCATAAGAATTTCCAAGAAGGCTTTCAAAATTATAATTTGAGATATGTATCTTCTACATTGTAGCTCATCTTAATTTACTAAGATTGAAAACACATATTTCAATAACATTAGAGCACTTTCAGAATCTTTGTATTTAATTTTGAGTTTTGATACAAAATGGAGGATATTTTAACAAGTATTAGGATATTATGTAACAAAGTTAGGCAAGTAGAAAGATAGATCAAGATTAATTCATTTTGCCTAAATAGAGATATCTTTCTCTTCTCCTTTTTACAAATTTATTTAACTTTCAGATTTTAAAGATGATTGTGAATGACAAATCTGAAATTTTTTTTCAATAATACCCAAAAATTTATGCAGTATTTCAAACATTCAATCAAATTATCTAAGCATGGAGCATTACAAAATATTGAGAACCCATAATTCAAAACATCATGCCACATGCAACATATATTATGTGTTAAGTCATGCATTAGAATATTAAGAGTAAGCATGTCAAGGATTGTCAGGATCAAGCGCTACCATTATACCAAAACCCGCAGGTGTTAGTGAAGGCGCAACTTTATTTCCTTAAACTAGCGCAGGGGCCCATAGCGCCACGAGTCGACTCCGACCAAGCCTCGCCCAACTCCGGACTCCGACAGGGCCTCGCCAGTGGGTTCAGGGACCCCCTAGTGGTATAACCCACCCTACTCCTCCAGCGCATCCACGTTGGCAGGCGGCAGGACTGACTCGGCCCTCCAGGCCTCCGCCAACGTTGACTCGGCCCCTCAGGCCTCCGCCAACAATCCCCCCCCCAACGTGATGCCTGGGTTTCGAACTCGAGACCTATGGCTCTGATACCAATTGTCAGGATCAAGCGCTACCATTACACCAAAACCCGCAGGTGTTAGTGAAGGCGCAACTTTATTTCCTTAAACTAGCGCAGGGGCCCATAGCGCCACGAGTCGACTCCGACCAAGCCTCGCCCAACTCCGGACTCCGACAGGGCCTCGCCAGTGGGTTCAGGGACCCCCTAGTGGTATAACCCACCCTACTCCTCCAGCGCATCCACGTTGGCAGGCGGCAGGACTGACTTGGTCCTCCAGGCCTCCGCCAACGTTGACTCGGCCCCTCAGGCCTCCGCCAACAAGGATCAAAATCAATTCTTTTCAAATAAACTCCCCCTATTTAATTATAATCTTGCACTGATTTCATCCTTAAGGTGTGTTTCCATGTGACTAAAAATTTGAATTGATTCTTTTTATATATTTTCATTTACTTTGTCTTTCATTTTTACTTTCTTATGCTCTATACTCTATTTGCTCCCTATCCGGTGGAGTTGGAAGGGGCACGAGGTACTACCACTAGCCTCCTTCTTGTGCCGTCTCTAATATACCCTACACCGAATAGTTGGGTCAAATAGTGCCGGGTACTACCACTAGTCTCCCCATTGGCACCATCCCTATGATGAGCAATATAGAAAATTTAAAAAGTTCACTTCAAACTCTCCCTGTTTCAGTGTAATTAATTACGGATTTTATCCCTTCCAAATGTGCTGAATATATTATGCTTGTTTTGCTTTTCCTTAAGATTGGAGTATTTGCCTTTGCTTAGATTTTACATCTCTTGAATAATATCCATTTTCTTTTCTTTATCTCTCTCTCTTTTTGTTATTCTCAAGTAATTTACATGAAAGAGCAGAATAAAGAAATAATCTTATGTATCATATAGATGTATATCATGCAAACAACTTTTTCATTGTGCTCAAGGATTCATAATTTCTCACAAGTTATTTTAGATCAAAATTTTAAGCATAAACTTGTGTATTTCATGATTATGACATAGGCAAAGATATATTTTAGTTTGGGCAAACCATGAAACAATTTCTAAAAATATAAGTCAATCAATATATATATAGACATGATATCAAAAATTAATAATTAAAGACCTTAATCATGCCATAATAAGATTTAAGTTATTGACTTTGCTCAATTAATTTATGAGAGAGGTATCTAGAATTACCAATTCATTCTGCATTCTTCAGTCAAATACCTACTAGATTTCTTATGTACGAACTTTTGGCTGAAGAAGGTCCTCTCTCTTGTTTGCATGTGAATGTTTATTGTATCTTACATGGAGATATCCTTTAAGTTGAAATCTCTCATTTTCTTGCTCAAGGATCCTGCATTATTACCAAACTCCTTTTCTTTCTTGAAAGAAAGTCATTAGTTTCTTCAAGATACAAAACATTCATATAGCATATTTCTTAACTGGGTGACTCAATCATAAGATATGACAACAATTGAATGTTGAGTCACTTTACTCAAGAGATTGCCTAAATATAAGCAAACACATGTCACTTGAACTTAAAAGATAGTTTCATTAACCAAGAAGGTTCAAGGACAAGCATGTGAAGCAATAGGAAGATTTATCAAGGTCAAATCAATTTTTTATTTTCAGAGTCAATTTAGCTTAGATTCTATTTGCTTAAGACAATTATCAATAAGACATGTTAGCTAAGTTTTAATCAATTTATCTTAAACAGTTGTTTCTATCAAAATTCAGAGTATGAATTATTAGAGTTAGATTGAAGTCTTGCACAAGGGCACATAATGAGCATACAATCTGGTCTACTAGCTGTATGATAAAATAATTATTCTATCATGCTTCAATACAGCTTTAAAACAATAGATCTACTTTGCTTATCCTTTTCAAATTCTACAAGATGGGGTCATAGACATACCTTCTTCATGCCAATCTTCCATAAGAGTTTTCTTGTGGACTAACTTTGGTCAATGAAGATCCCCTTTCTTGTTTGGCTTAATTTGGAGTTCGAAAGAAAATGTTAATTCATTCATCATACATATTTCAAACTCACCTTGCATGAGTTTAGTAAAATCTTCATATAAATCTCCATTAGTAGAACCAAAAATGATGTCATCAATGTATACTTTGAGCAAGTAGGATATCACAAATTCTTCTTTTTGATGCATAGATTTATCACTATTACTTTCTATCAAAAAGGTTGCTTAAGCTTTTATATCATGCTTTTGATGCTTGTTTCAAATCATATATTGTTTTATCATATTTGTAATGAGTGTTTTCAAATATGGTGGTTAATTAACATATATCTTTTTTAATAAAGTAAGCACATAGGAGTCCATTCTACACACTCATTTGATAGAATATAAAGCTCATAAAGCAAGCAAATGATAATGGTGATCTTTACTTCTAATCATGCAAGAATTTCATCAAGATCTATTTCATCTTTTCTTGATTTAGTCTTTTAGTAGTCATCAATTTTTCTTCATTAAGTGCATTTCTGAAAAATCCAATTTGGTTCTAATTATTAACAAGTTTTTTTTTTTTTTTGGATTGTTATATGTAAAAGATTAACCATATACATATATAATTTGATTTTAGTATCTTGATAATAAATCATTAGTCTCATAAAGAATAAAATGAATGGATACTTCTACAACTAGAATCTTTTCATGAATGTTCTATATGCATTGCTTGATGAATGATATCCAAGGATAGAGATATCTTTATCAGATTTGGCATTATTTTCATAGGAACATATCAAGCATAACGTGTATGACTGAAAAATATGAAAGATATGCAATGGTTCATTTTCCATTTTTCAGAAGATCAAAAGGAGTTTTCATCAAAAATAGATCTAATAGAAATCATATGTATGACAAGCAGTGATGATAGCTTTTAAAAAATCATTTAAGTAGATGACTATCATACACAATTGTCTTTTTCATTTCTTCAAGAATTCTATTAACCCTATTTTACTTAAGGTGTCCTTGGTGCTGAAATAATTAATTTCTGTATAAACTTTATCAGGATTTTGGTTTTCAACACTGTGCCATGATACTCTTTATCTTCACAGTTTGGAAACCTTTATCATTTGAAACACTTTTACAAGATTTAGCAAATACAGAAAATATTTCAATTTTATTTGCCAAGAACAAATCCAATGTAAGCTTTTGAAAACTTAGTGATGGAAACAACATCTTTAGATTTAGAAATTGATTCTTGTTTGTTTCCTTAGTTAACATGCATAGCAAACTTTGACCTTTCAGAAGATAATCTAAGTAAGCCAATGGCAAGGTCTTTTGAGATTAAGTACATACTAGCATAAGTTGATTTTATAGGCCAAAGATGGTTTCTTTAATCTTGGTGCATATATTCAAAAGCATACCAAGTACACATTATTATGTCTATGATCAATAGATAATAATGCCATGGATAAAAACTCTCAATCAAGCATATAGAGAATTCATAGAGTTATTCTTAATAAATTGATTAATCATTTAGCAATTTATCCAATAGTGAGTAAAGTATACTATAAAATGAAGCGATTTGATTATATTTCCAAAAGTATTTTCTATATCACAAAATTGATCAATACTTGCAATTCATATTTTAATCAAATACTAAAGCAAAAATAACGATGAGATGCAAGGATTACTGATTTCATTATTATTATTATTAATTTTTTTATTTAAAATTACTTTTCATAAGTATGTTTTAAGTTTCATTTTTTGACGTGTGTCTAGAACACCCATTTGTATGAATCTATTTGTTCCATGGGTATCTTGGCACATCTATGTCTACATCCTCATATTTTCATTTTGGGTACCCAAGCTTGCTTGGGTCCTTGAGAGTTAGGACATATGGTTCCTTTTGGAACCCAGATTTGTTTAATTGTAATAACTTTACCACTTGATTTAATTATGTTAGAACGATGGGTAAAGTTGTTATGCCCATTCTTTTCATGTTTGAAATAAGTTATCTTATTTAATGGTTTGCTTGGTGAATTGATAACCTTTTTCTCTAGAGATTTATTATTAAGTAAAGGAGTCAAGCCAAATTTTGATTTATCATAATCAGCATGTTGGCTTTCAAACATCATTTTTAATCTTTCTGAACTTACAGTGAACTTGTTAATAAGAGATTTCAGTTGGTCAACTTCTTCACTCAAGTTTTGGTTTGTTTCGATTAAGCTATGATTTTTCTGAATCAATTCTTCTGAATTTAACCTTAAGCTTTTATTTTCAGAATTTAGTTTGTCTTGTATTTCATCAATAGAATTTCTTTCTTTTGAAATTTGCAAATTTAGCTTTTTAAGATTTTTATTTTTCATAGCTAATTTTCTACATTCACCATACAAATCATGAAAAGCATTTAAAAGTTCATCATAAGAAAATTCTTCTTGAAAATTATTTGATATAAAAGTAGATTCAGATTTTACCTTATCTTCTTATGCTATAAAGCAAAAGTTAGTTACCTCTTGTAGTTCTTTGGAGCTAATATCATCATTGTTGCTCCTAGCTTTCATTTCCTTGCTTGACTCTTCCTTGGTCAAAACTTTCTTCCTTTTTATCTCTTTCTTTCTTTCTTCTTGCTTCCTCTTCTTCTTTGTCTTTAGGAAGCTTTTGAATTTTTTTGTTGTTCTTTCTTCCTCGAGTCGACTCGGGTTTACTTGGAGTCGACTCGACTGACTTGAGAGTTGACTCGAGATCTTCAGGAGACGTCTCGTTCTCAGAGGCCTAAAAGATGATTCTTTGTCTTTTGAACTGTTCTGCCTCGGAGTCGACTCGGGCCTTGTCGGAGTCGACTCGGCTAACTTGGGAGTCGACTCTGAAATACTTGGAGTCGACTCGTTCACAGGATCTTCAAGACTAAGTCTCTGCCTTTCAGACTGTTCTTCTCTAGGAGTCGACTCGGACAAACTGGGAGTCGACTCGGCTAATGTGGAAGATTCTGCAGTCTCATTGTTAGTATGCAATTGAAGCATATGTGAGCTAATCTGAGATTTATCATAAATATTTCTTAAAGTATCCCAGATTTCTTTAGCAGATAAGCATGCAGAAATCTTATGAAATATAGATTCATGGACAGCACAATATAGAAAGTTCATAGCATTAGCATTCAATTGTGCTAAGTCTTTTTCATTGACATTTTGAGAGAGTGTGTGAGGTCCATTTATAATGATATTCCACATTTTATAGTTTTGTGATTGAACAAAAATTTTCATTCTAGCTTTCCATTGAATATAGTAAGTTCCATCAAACAGTGGAGGTCTGTTTATGGAAAGTCCCTCGGCAAATAATATATTATGTGGGGTTGTCATAATCTTTAGCTCTAGTCAGTTAAGACTATAATTAATAGAAGAGCACCTGCTCTGATACCACTTGTTGCCCAAGATGACAACCCAAGAGGGGGGGGGTGAATTGGGTTTTCTAAAAAATTGTGTTTCCTAATTTTTTACTTTAAATTGAATGTAGCGAAATGATAAGATGTTACTTACTTAAGCTCTAGGTAATTATAAGTAATGCAGTGACAAACTAAGCTAGAGCAATTATACTATGGCTTTAGGACGCAATTGATCCTAAATTAACTTATAGTTGTATGATCAATTTAATCTATGCGAATTGTAAGAATAGAGTGAAAGCTAAGCAAGTTCTAAACAATCTCTTATAATCAATTAGGAAATAAAGCTAGAGATATTACACAGTCAAGTATGTATGTAAGGCATGAAACGCAAGAAATAAGGCATCACAAACACAAAGATATATAGTGGTTCGGTGCACCCCAGCACCTACATCCACTCCCCAAGACCTCTTGGAAATTTCACTATAATCCCTCAGATTACAGTCGGTTGTTTTACAAGCTCACAACCCAACTTGTTGTTTTGCAAGATCACAACGAACTCGGTCGGTTTTCACAGGCTCACCGACTAGAACCAACCGATTGTTTTCACGGGCTCACAATCCAACCCAGTTGGTTTTCCCAAAGGCTCACCAACCACAATCTTACAACGATTGTTTTCCGGGTTCACAATCAACCTAGTTGGTTTTTCCAAAGGCTCACCAACCACAACCTTACAACGTTGGTTTTTTCCTTTGGCTCACCAACAAACCTTAACCCCTTGATTCAATCCCTTGATTGAATCAAGTTACAAGATATTAGAACAAGAGTTTAAATCAAATACAAGCTTCTCACATAAGCAAATATAGCAAATATAAATAAGTAAAGTAAAGAGAAGAAGCCCTCAAACAAATTTGTAGATGGAGGAACTCAGCTTCTTCTTTACTTGACCCTCTTCTGATTTTGCACGAAGTAGAGGATCACCGAGGCAGCATACGGATGGAGAGGAAGCTTTGGGATTCACTTGGATGCTCTTCTTCTCTCTATTTTACTTTGAATGGCCCTTTTGTGCTTATGGGAGATTTTTCTTGTAATCTCTTTGAAATCTCTTCCCTAAATGTTCTCTCCCACTTCCATCCCATCTTCCCTAGCTCTCCTCTTGATTTTATAGCTTTAGAGGGAGTGAGAACAAAAATCTAGCCGTTAGAGACAAAAATAGAGCTGTTGGAATCAAGAAAAAACTAGCCGTTATGCCTCCTAGCGTGCTGGAGTCGACTTGGCTGAAGTAGGAGTCGACTCGGCTGAAACAGGAGTCACTTGTGAATAGTAGTCTGTCGGCACTGTAGCTGGGAGTCGGCTCCGCACTGTAGCGCTGAAGTTGGAGTCGACTCGAGATCACTGTAGCGCTGAAAATAAACTCTCTGTTTTGTGTTTGTTCTCAGTCGGAGTCGACTCGTAGAGTATCGGAGTCGACTCGAGCACTGTTTCTTGAAACTCTAGAGTGCCAGAGTCGACTCTAAACTTTCCGGAGTCGACTCGAGGACTATTCTTTTGAATCTTTCTTTGAATTTGCTCCTTCAACTTGAATCCTTTGAACTTGAAACTTGGGCCAATGAAGTGAAGCTTTCTTCCAACTTTTTTGAGAGCTTTTGAGGCCTTCTTGTATTTTTCCAACTTGCTATGTTCCTTGCAAAATAAATTATCTTTCTTCTTGCAACACAAACATTAGTAATTATACTTCAAGGTTTTATGATCATCAAAATCAATCTTTAACTTAATCTTTGGGTCATCATGTATGTTCCAGCATTATGATCTGTCGAGCATATTCATGAGTAGCATATATGATTACTTAATTATTCCATATGTGCTCTAGATGAGTTGATTGTGATTGTGGTGATATTGATGATTTATTCCATATTCTCTATGTTGAGTTCATGTTCATCTTGTTATTGATCTTGAGATTTCATCTCGAGCCATGATTATATTCTGTCTTATATGCATAGTACTCTCTACTCCACTCACTAAGTATTCATATACTCACTCCCCAGTTTGGTGTTTTTGATTGCAGGGTAGGTATTGTATAGAGAAGAGCAGGATTAGTGGTTGCCTGCTAGCTGTGCCGCTCCATAGTATACTGTAGATAGAGGTTTATACCTTTTGGTGTATTATAAACCTTCTGTTGTATGTAGTGTATAGTTACAGTCATAGATCCTATTGTGGATATGGGTTTGACAATGGATGGAATGGAAACCAGATTTTTATACAGATGAGTTATATGCCTGTGATGATGTATTGATATATATTGTCCAGGTTCATTATGTGACAGATTATGTGATTGCTGTTCTGACAGGTAGTGTTGTTGTATGTATTAAGATAATCTTGACAGGTCACTATAGAAAAGGTGATCATTTTGTGCATGCATCATGCCAAAATTTTTCAGAATTTATTGATGATTGATAGGTAGTAGGGTTCTACATGGTGGCTGGTGGCCTTATGCCTACCTGCACCCTAGGACCGTCGCGGGGCCCGCCGGAAGCGGGGCGGGGGTCGTGACACCCACCCGAAGGAATAAAACCCATAGGGTGCAAATGGATTTTCAAAAGAAAAAGGGGCGCAGACGGAAAGGTGGAGACCTACCAAGCCCATCTGGTTGCCAAGGGATATTGTTAACGTTATAGTATTGACCATGGTATTCTTCCGTGGCAATGCTCAAATCTATTCGGATTATGTTTGCGATAGCAGCACATTTTGATTATAAAATCTGGCAGATGGATGTGAAAACCACCTTTTTGAATGAAGATTTGGAAGAAGAGGTGCATATGATACAACCTGAAGGTTTTACATCCGCAGATGAATCAAAAGTGTGCAAGCTTCAGAGATTCATATATGGATTAAAGCAAGCTTCTCGGAGTTGGAACATACGTTTTGATAAAGTGATCATAATGTATGGCTTCATTAAAAATGAAGAAGAACCTTGCATATATAAATGGGCTAACAGTTCAGTAATTGTATTTTTTGTTTTATATATGGATGATATTCTCTTAATTGGGAATGACATCCCTGCATTACAAGAAATAAAAGTTTGGCTATCATCACAATTCTCATGAAGGATTTGGAAGAATCATCTTACATCATAGAGATGAAGATCTATAGAGATAGATCTAAAAGATTGCTTGGGTTATCCCAATCCACGTACATAGATACCATGCCGAAAAGGTTCAGCATGATGAATTCCAAAAAAGGCTATCTTCTGATGGGCTATGAAATTCAACTTTCTAAAAAAGAGAGACTATGAATAGAATTCCATATGTTTCAGCAGTGGGATCTATTTTATGTACGCAATGACATGTATCAAACCAGACGTGGCACACTTACTAGGGGTAGTGAATAGATACCAGTCTGATCCAAGTAGCAACCACTGGAAAGTTGTAAAAATTATTCTTAAGTATTTAAGAAATACTAAGGACCAGTGGCTTGTCTATGGAGATACTGACTTGAAATTAGTAGGATACACTGATTCTAGTTTCCAGTCAGACTAGGATGACAGCAAAAGTGTGTCGGGTTACATTTTTACCCTGAAAGGTGGTGCTGTTTGTTGGAAAAGTTCCAAGCAACATACTGAGGCTAATTCAGTGTGCGAGGCAGAGTACATTGCTGCATCCGATGCCGCCAAGGAAGCTGTATGGATGCGAAAGTTTATCACCGAGCTTGGAGTGGCACCCTCCATTGAGGGTCTAGTTCCACTATTCTGTGATAGCACTGGAGCTATTGCTCAAGCAAAGAAACCAAAAGCACATCAGCAAACTAAGCACATTCTGCGGCGATATCATCTTGTTCGAGAGATAGTAGAACGAGGTGATATAGATCTTCAGAAGATCGATGGAAAGAAAAATCTGGCCGAACCATTTACTAAAGTCCTCGGTATCAAAAAGTTCAACGATTATAAGTCGAAGATGGGTGTTGCCCAAGGTGACAAGCCAAGAGGGGGGCTGAATTGATTTCTCTAAATTTTTTACTACCTTAATTGAGTTAATTGATGAGTGAGTGAAGTTAAAACAATAATCAATGTAAACACACAAGAAGTATAGGGGTTCGGTGCTCTCCTAAGCACCTACGTCCACTCCCCAAGCGACCCCTTGGAAATTCACTATAATCTCGCGGATTACAGTTGGATTGTTTTCCAGGCTCACAATCCAAAAACCTTTACACTTTGGTTTTTCGAGATCACCAAAAACCTATGTTGGTTTTATGGGCTCATCAACAAACCTTCACAGTTGGTTTTACGGGTTCACCAACAAACCTACACCGTTGGTTTTACGGGCTCACCAAGAAACCTTTACAAGGTGATTAAGAAGAAGAAAGTTGAAACTCCTAGATGAGCAAATATAACAACTATGAACTACAAAGAAGAGTTTAGAATATAGTTATCGCTTTGATAAGACTTCTCTCTTCTTTGTCAAGATTGCTTCACTCTTTAAGGGTTGGTGGAGCTCTTAATGTCTCTCAGAATCTGCTCACCCACTTTCTTTTGGCTCTTTGAATGAAGCTCTTGAGTAAAGAATGCTAGGGCTTTTTCTTTCTTGAATGAGCTTTGATTTTTTGCAAAAGGATGACTTGTTCTGATGAATAGTGTCATTATAAATACTTTCCCACATGTTTAGGTTACTTTCCATTAGCTAGATTTGAAAAACTATCCGTTACTAGCCGTTGGGAGGTCAAAAAGTACTTCTATAGAACTAGCCGTTATGCTTCTGCCCGTGCTGGGGTCGACCCAAACTTTTCTAGGGTCGACTCAAACCACTGTTCATCATACTTGGGATCGACTCAACTTCCAGTGGGGTCGACCCAACTTTCACTAGGGTCGACTCCTGCTACAGTGGGGTCGACCCTCTCAGGAATCACAGAACCTTGTATTTCAGCTGTTTTTCACTGGGGTCGACTCAGCTCTTTTTGGGGTCGACTCAAGCTACAGTGGGGTCGACTCAAGTTCCATTGGGGTCGACCCTCTCAGGGATTCCAGAGACACAGTTTTGAATGACATAGTTTTGGGGTCGACTCATATTCAGTTGGGGTCGACTCTATTGGGGTCGACTCAAGCATTCCTGGGGTCGGCTCTATCTGGGGTCGGCTCAAGAAAAGTTGGGGTCAGCCCTCTCATTAAATTCCAGAGACTTGTTTTCTTGAGGCTTGAAGCTGGGGTCGACTCAAGCATTCCTAGGGTCGGCTCCATCTAGGGTTGGCTCAAGAAAAGTTGGGGTCGGCCCTCTCAGTAAATTCCAGAGACTTGTTTTCTTGAGGCTTGAAGATGGGGTCGACTCAAGCATACTTGGGATCGACTCCACTACTGTTCATCCGTGCAATTTTCGCAGAGGTATGCCTGATGGTTTCATGATGTGCCAGGGTCGACTCCACCTCTGTTGGGGTCGACTCATTCCACACTTTGCTGCATCTTAAGGTTAGACTCATCCATACAATCAATGAAATATACTTCAAGCAATTTTGAATGTATGCCATGGTAGTGCTATATACTCTTAACAATAAAAATTACTATTTTGCCCTTAAGAGTACGTTTCACTTGAAACTTTGCTGAATTAGAATTTAGAATTCACTATCCCTTTTTTATCACAAATTTTATCTCATTATTAATCATTAAAAGACATCTTGATCTCATTCTTCTAATGCATCGAGAGTGTCGAACTCAGTAATGATGTATCATGTTAACTTGTAATACTTAATTAGATATTTCCTTAATGGTTGTGTTAATCATCAAAATAACACTATCATCCTCAATCTCCCCCTTTTTGATGATTACAAAATATTGAGTATGAGCAGATTGATACTTATCTTAAAATTAGAAAATTTGTTTTAGAAGAGCTCAAGTTGCTGAATTTCAGCTTTTCAAATTTGAAAGTGAAGTCTCCTCCTTTTTCATCCAAATATTGCCAATTAAAATTTTTGATTTTCTCCCCCTTTCTTTTATATTTGGTTAAGGATGAAACTTCAAAAATTTGAGATAAAACACGAGTTTCAGGTTATGTATCGAGGCATGAAAGGTATGTGCCAAATTCTGAAATTTTGATTAAAAATTTAGACTTTAAAATTTTCATTGTTACATATTGCTCCACTGTTGCCCAGATAGACAACCCAAGAGGGAGGGTGAATTGGGTTTTAAAATAATTATTGCAATTAAAAGGTTTGTGAATAACTAATTAATACTTTTTTGTAAGTGGATTAATTAGATGCTATGTGCAGTGAATGAAATGAAAGTAAGAGACAACAAAGCAATCACAAACACAAGGAAATTTATAGTGGTTCGGAGCTAACCCTTGCTCCTACGTCCACTCCCCAAGCCTCACTTGGGAATTCACTATAACCCCTTGGATTACGGCCGGTTGTTTTACAAGCTCACAACCTAACTTGTTGTTTTACGAGATCACAACGAACTCGGTCGGTTTTCCCAGGCTCACCGACTAGAACCACCCGATTGTTTTCCCGGGATCACAATCAAACCCTTACACCGTTGGTTTCAACCTAGGCTCACCAACAAACCTTTACACCCTTGATTCAATCCCCTGATTGAATCAAGTAAGGAACAAATGGTTTGAGCAAAAGCTAACAGAAAAATAAAGCTTCTTAACAAGCAGATATTCAGCGATATAAATAAGAGAGAAGTTAAGAGCCCTCAAACAAATTTATGAAGATGTAGAGGAGGGCTTCTCGAACTCGGGGTCTCCTCTTGAGTGTCTCGAAGACTTGATGACTGAAGGAGACTTCTTTAATGCTGGGAAGAGTTGGTTGGATGGAGTTTAATGCCCCTCTTCCTTCTTTTCCTTTGAAATCCTTTGGTAGGTGAAGATTTTTTGTTTTCTTTGAATGGAATGTCACTTCTCTACCTTGCTACAGTTCTCTGTGGCTATTTAAGCCATTCCCCACGAAAACTAGCCGTTAGACACAATCTCCTAGCCGTTCTGCACATTCTGCACATCCTGACAATGTTTCCGTTGGGATCGGAGTCGACTCGCGCGATCTGGAGTCGACTCGGCTGCTGCAAGAGTTGACTCGTGCTTTTCTGGAGACGGCTCGGCAACTGTTCCGGATTTGAATTAAAGTGCTGTCTCGACTGGGAGTCGACTCGACTTAACCCGGAGTCGACTCTCCAAAGTCTGGAGCTGACCTGGCACTTTTGGAGACGACTCGACGTAAGGAATCCAGGGATGCATTTTTCAAGTTTGCTCACTCGAGTCGACTCGGAAATTCTGGGAGTCGACTCGGCGCTCAGAGTCCGAACTCCCGATCTTCTGTCTTTTGACTCGTGCCGTCTTGGAGTCGACTCGAACTGTTTCGGAGTCGACTCGGCTCTCAGTATCTGAAAAACAGTCTTCTGTCTTTTTGGGGTTGCGCTGCCTTGGAGTCGACTCGAACCGTCTTGGAGTCGACTCGCCTCTCAGAGACGAAAATACCGTCTTCTGTCTTTTGGGGTCGCGCTGTCTTGGAGTCGACTCGAACTTTGCGGGAGTCGACTCGGCTCTCAGTGTCCGAAATTTGCTCTCTGACTTTTGCCTTGTATCACACTGGGAGTCGACACTCGCTTCCTTTGGAGTCGACCTGCCAACCATCAGAGTCGACTCGAGTTCTTCGGGAGTCGACTCGGCTCTCAGGGTCCAAAATAACTTCTCTGTCTTTCTGTCTGTAACTCCCTGGAGTCGACTCGTACTACCCTGGAGTCGACTCGGCAAGCATCGAAGTCGACTCGCGCTCTTCAGGAGTCGACTCGTTGACAGGTTCTGAGATGGATCTTTCTGTCCGTCTGTCTGTTCTCAGTCGGAGTCGACTCGTAATGTACAGGAGTCGACTCGAGCCTGTGCCAGTGCTTCTGATACGCTTGGAGTCGACTCGTAATCTTTCGGAGTCGACTCGAGTCTCAGACTTTGGTTCAAATTGAGTTCTTTACTTATCCAAAATGTATTGAACCAAATCTAGAGACACTTAACCATAAATTTATAAGTATTTGACTGAAACACTAGATTGAATTCATTAGTACAACATAAGATATACTCAAATGCTTTGAGCTCATCAAATCAAATAGGGTTATAATCAATCACTCCACAATCTCCCCCTTTTTGATGATGACAAACATTGAGTATATGTAAAGTGAATTGCTCAACCAAAAAGGAAATTTATAGTAAAATTTCAAAATGAATTCAAGTGTCTAGTTATTTAATTTATCCAAAACTGAAAGGTGTGAAACAGTAAATTTTGAAGTTAAAGCTCCCCCTTTCATTTGGAATTATATAAGCCTTCATGTCATGCAATCAATTGTTTAGCTTATATATATTTAATGAGTTTGCTTTCTTAAAATTTCAGATTCTCCCCCTCAACATATGCATTCAACTTTATTTTGATTCTCTGAATTTTCTTTTAGTGTATTGAAGCTTTTGAACTTAAATTTTTGGTTTTTAGAGGGAAAATCTGCCAATTTGTTCTTGAGTATGATTCAACTAATCTCCGAATATCCCTTGAATAGATTCTGGAGATTACTCCGTTAGGAGCCCCAACAGAGAGATAATGAGCCTCGAGGTATCGAATCCACTAAGAACAAATTATTGTGTGTTTTAAAAGTTTTCTTTGTATTGATTCCCTTTACATGTCTTATTCAATATATTTTCTCCCCCTTTTTGTCATCATAGCAAAAAGGAAGAAAGCACATCACACAAGCAATTAGAGATCAAATGTTCACAATACTGAAGAAAAATGTCTACTCATTGTATTGATGTAAGTTTAAGTACACTTGTATATATAATCAAAAAGTAGTAAGTACATATCAAAAAGAAGAAAAAAAAGCTAGGATTTCTTTGAGGAGGATGTGGCTCCCTTGCTCAGTCTGGATTATTCCATAAGTAGACTAACCCCATCTGTGATGTTCCCTAGCTGCGTGATGATCGCCGAGGTAGCCCTACTATGGATCGAGGTGAGCTCAGTCAGATTCTCCTGGAGAGTATCCAACTTGGAGATCAATACATTTGCCAGACGCTCGGCCCCCTGACTCTGGCTGCCTAAGTCCTGTCGGATGTCTTCTCGCATCTTTCTTGTGTTGCTTGTGACATCGCTCATATTTGAGAATTGGGCTTGTATAAGGCTTTTGACATTGTAAATCTCTTCCCTCAGATGAGCCGTCATCTCGGTCACGGCTGCCAATGAAGGAACCACTGCAGTAGAGGGGGCAGTCGCTGGACCTCGGAGCTCCCTCAGTAGGTCGTCCCGAAGATCCCGCACGATCTCCTGCCGCAACTCCCGGAGCTGCTCAGGAGAGATCCGGACCTCTAGTGGCTGAGTAGGTGGTGCTGAAGAGGAGGGTCCGGCTGAAGTGGATGGTGCTGAAGTGGAGGGATAGGTGGAAAAATCGGAATCATGATCAGGGCTGGGGGAGTGTCGAGTAGTAGGGGTCAGTAGGTGTGGAAGAGGATGGTTTCCGGACCCAAGCTCCCTCAACCTTATGAAATCCCATCCTGTGAAGGGTTCCCTCACCCATGCGATCTGTGTATCGCAGTGCGCGAGAGGGTTCCCCCTCAGGAATGGGGACCTCTGACTCCCTAAAGATCAGGGTATATAACATCCCATAGGGAAGAGTGAGCCTAGGTTTGTCTAGAGGCTCACATAGGTATTTATACATAAGCTTAGGGAAGTTGATTGGGGTATCTTGAAGAATGTAGTACATTAGGGCTAGGTCCCTCTCAGATACAAGTCAAAGCGGCCGGTCTTAGGAAAGAGGGTCCTAGATATAATACTTAAGAGGAGCCGCATTTCAACTGATAGCTAACTAGCGGACACCTCATCAAGGGGGGACTGGGGTGGACTCCCTAGTATAGCCGTAAGGGCCTCAGTCCTATCGGCTGGGTGAGAGGGAAACACCCCTACTTGGGAAGATGAAGGATTTGTGCAATAAAATTCTCTGAAATAAATAAAGGGACACCCGCTACGGTTCCCTGTATCCCACCATGAACCCTGGCTACTGTCCCGTAAAACTCCCTAACTAGCCCCGGGTAAGTAGGGAGATCTAGGGAGCAAAACATCTCTAACCCTTGGGCCCTTAACCTATCCCCTATTGTGAAGCCTTCCCGGGAGAGGTAGTCAAAGTTGACCATACCTCCCGGTGGAGACCGCCTTCCCGGCGCATGGACGTGAGGGAACCGGCCTCGGTGGGGAAGGAACCGGAGGTTGTGGCCTCACGGGTTCATTCCGAGCCTTGGACCGTCGCTCGGCGCCGCTCGCGGATTGGGGCCTCTTCCGGCTCAGGACAACTACTTTCCGAGGCATCCTAGACCTAGAGAGGGGGAAAGGACACGAGGAATCGGAAGAAACTCGACGGAAAAGCCCTAATGGAGGTCGGAGAAGAGGTCGGAGACGACTCTAGGGTTTGTGAACAGTGGAGGCGGTGAATAGAAGTGTCGATTAAACGCTTCGATTAGGGTTAAAACATCGATTCCCGACCGCGAGTCGACTCCAATAAGTCGCGAGTCGACTCGACCTCGAGTCGACTCCCAAAATATGCGCGAGTCGACTCCCCCTATGATGCCATCAACCTCGAGTCGACTCCTATCTTTGTGCAAGTCGACTCCCCCTCATGAGCCCGACTCTGAACGTATCCGAGTCGACTCGGAACTCTGGCACGCACCTAAAATCATGCTATTTTTCATGCCAAACAAGGGATAATTACTAAGTTTATGATCTGATTTGATAGTCATAGATGAGAAACTCTATATTTAACACAAGCTAATCATCAAAATCAATGAACTAGAAAAGAACATCACTAGGATGGATCAATCACTCCTAATCCTCTTCCTAAGCACACAAAATCGCTCTTCACTCAAGGGTTTTGTGAAGATGTCAGCTAGTTGATCATCAGTGCAAATAAATTGAAGTGTAACATCACCATTCAGTACATGATCTCTTATGAAGTGATGTCTTATTTCAATGTGTTTGGTTCTTGAGTGCTGAATTGGATTCTTAGTTAGGTTAATAGCACTTGTATTGTCACAATTAATGAAAATTTTATCTTGTTTAATTCCATAATCTTCAAGTTGTTGTTTGATCCACATGATTTGAGCACAACAACTCCCGGCAGCAACATATTCGGCTTCAGCAGTAGATAATGCAACCGAGTTTTGTTTCTTGCTAAACCATGAGATTAAATTTTCTCCTAAGAATTGACATGACCCGCTGGTGCTTTTTCTATCAAGTTTACAACCAGCAAAATCTGAATCTGTGTATCCTATTAAGTTCAGGCTAGATTCTTTAGAATATCATAAACCTATATTTTTTGTTCCTATTAGGTATTTAAAGATTCTTTTGACTGCAATTAAATGAGATTCCTTAGGATTAGATTGATATCTAGCACATATGCATACACTAAACATGATATCAGGTCTACTTACAGTGAGATATAATAAAGATCCTATCATACCTCTATACATCTTTTGATCTACTGATTTACCTGATTCATCTTGGTCTAGTTTGCATGATGAGCTCATGGGTATGCTGATTGACTTGTTTCCCTCCATATCAAACTTCTTAAGCATCTCCTTGATGTATTTAGCTTGATTGATGAAGATCCCTTCTTCAGATTGTTTGATTTGAAGCCCAAGGAAATAGTTCAGCTCTCCCATCATGCTCATTTCAACTCACTCTGCATCAAGTCAGCAAATTCTTCGCAGAGGCGATTGTTAGTAGCACCGAAAATAATATCATCAACATAAATCTGCACTACTAACATTTCTTTGTTTTTCTTCTTTAGAAACAGTGTTGTATCTACATTTCCCCTAGAGAACTCATGATCTAGTAGAAATTTGCTAAGTCTTTCATACCATGCTCTAGGTGCTTGTTTCAAACCATAAAGTGCTTTGTTTAATTTATACACATGATTGGGGTATTGATGATTTTCAAAATCAGGAGGTTGTTCTACATACACCTCCTCATTAATATACCCATTCAAAAATGCACTTTTTACATCCATTTGAAATAATTTGAAATCCTTAGAGCATGCAAATGCTAGTAATAATCTAATTGCCTCAAGTCTAGCTACAGGAGCAAAGGTTTCATCAAATCTATACCTTCTTCTTGATTATAGCCCTTTGCTACTAGTCTAGCCTTATTCCTAATCACAATTCCATTTTCATCAAGTTTATTTTTATATATTCATTTGGTACCTATAATTGAATATTCAGAGGGTCGTTCAACTAGGTTCCATACCTTGTTTCTAGTAAATTGGTTTAGTTCTTCTTGCATTGCATTTATCCAATTTACATCTTTTTCAGCTTCTTCTATGTGTTTAGGTTCAAAATGTGAGACAAATGCTAGATGATTATTTAAGTTCCTAAGAGATGCTCTAGTCCTAACAGGTTGAGATGGATCATCTAAAATTAATTCCTTAGGATGCCCATGAGCATACCTCCAAGCCTTAGTCAGCCCATGATCCACAATTGCCTCTTGGCTTGATGATGCATTTCCAATTAATTTTTGTTCATCTTCTTGTAATGTCATCTCATCAATCTTTTCTTCAAGAATTTCAGCATCATCATCAAGATCAACTCTCTTGCTAGAAGAGATATCACTAGAATCATCAAAAACAACATGTATAGACTCTTCAATAACAAGGGTTCTTTTATTAAAAATTCTATAGGCTTTACTAGTTGTAGAATACCCCAAAAATATACCCTCATCAGATTTTGAATCAAATTTACCTAGGTTATCCTTCCCATTATTATGAACGAACACCTACATCCAAAAACATGAAAATAGTTTACTTTGGGCTTTCTATTTTTCCAAAGTTCATAAGGTGTTTTCTTTTATAATGGATCTCAATAAAACTCTATTTAATATATGACATGAGGGTATTAATGGCTTCTCCCCTAAAGTACTTAGGGAGGTTACTTTCACATAGCATGGTTCTAGCCATTTCCTCAAGGGTTCTATTTTTCCTTTCCACAACTCCATTTTGTTGTGGTGTCTTAGGTGCAGAAAAATTATGAGATATTTTCTTTTTACTACAAAATTCATCAAATAGATGATTTTCAAATTTCGTTCCGTGGTCACTTCTAATAGCTATGACTGAAGTATCTCTAGCATTTGTTACTTTCTTATGAAATTTCTTAAATACTGAAAATGCCTTGATCTTTATGAGCTAAAAACATGACCCAAGTATATCTAGAAAAATCATCTACAATAACAAGACCATATTTATTTCCACCTAGACTTGTGGTTCTAGTTGGTCCGAATAGATCCATGTGTAGGAGTTCAAGAGGTCTAGAGGTAGAGACACCAATTTATGGATTTAAAGAAGTTCCTTGATTGTTTGCCATATTGACAAGCTTCACATATTTCATTCTTCTCAAACTTTAGTTTTGGTAAACCTATCACGGAATCTCTTTTAACTAGTTTTGATATTGTATCCATACTTGCATGACCTAACTTACGGTGCCATAACCACTTGCATCATTATCCTTAGTTTCATTAACAACTAAACAGGGGTTATGTTTGGCAAGATCCTCAAGGTCTACTACATACACATTGCCACGTCTTATTCCTTTAAAAACTAACTGTTGTCATTTGAGTTGGTTATGATGCATAAAGAAGGTTTGAACAAAACATCAAAACCTCTATCACACAACTGACTAATGCCTAAGTAGATTATGCTTAAGACCATCAACATATCGAACATTATCAATAAAGGTTGAAGAGGTGATTTGTACTTTACCTATACCAATGATGTGACCTTGGTTATTGTCTCCAAATGTCACAGCACCTCCCTTCTTAGGCTCAAGGGTGAAGAATTGGTCTTTGTCACCCATCATGTGTCTTGAGCAGCCACTATCCAAGTACCAACAATTTTTGTCGACCTTGGCTGCAAGACACTTCTACACAAGCAAATCATACAATTTTAGGTACCCAAGTTTTCTTGGGTCCTTCATGGTTAGTAATGTTGGTTCCTTTTGGAACCCAAATCCTTTTAATTTTTCTTTTAGTTTTTCCTTTTCTATAATCACACACATTTGCTTATGTCCTAATGTTCCACAGCAAAAACATGTTATTTTCTTAGTTTTGCTTTTCCCTGCTTCTACAAAGAAATTACTAAGGAGCTTTTGCTTATTTTTAGGTTTATACCCTAAACCAGCTCTATTGAACACAGCTCGTTGACTATTAAGTATCATTTCCAATTTTTCAGAGCTATATGTAAACTTTTCTACAAAAGGCTTGTACTTTTCAAGTTCTAGTGCCAACTTTTGTTTTTCTGTTTTTAGTCCATTTAGGTCTTTTGTGAGACTCTCTTTTATGATTTGTTTATTGTTTTAAGTTCTAATATTTCTTTGGTCAGTCTTTCATTATCTTTAATTAAGGTATTAGTCTTTTGAATTAACATTTGGTTGCTTGTCTTAAGTTCTGAATTTTCTTTAATGATAACATCTTTATCCTTAACTAATGGTATCATACTTACGGAGGTGAGTTTGGTTGGTTAGTTTCAATTCTTTGTTCTTAAGGTTTATTGTCTTATACTCGCCATTAATTCATTGAAAGCATCATATAATTCATCGAAGGTAAAAGTCTAAATGTGTTCGGATGTTACCTCATTGCGTTAGCCATAAAACATAGGTTGGCCTTTTCTTCTTGTTCCTCATCCGATGATGATGATGATGTATCGGAGTCCGATAGGGTGGAGACGAGGACTTTCTTTTTCTTGTGCTTGCTCCCCTTCTTCAGCAAAGGACAATCAACTCTGAAATGCCC
Organism: Phoenix dactylifera; assembly: GCF_009389715.1. Classification (NCBI taxonomy): domain Eukaryota; kingdom Viridiplantae; phylum Streptophyta; class Magnoliopsida; order Arecales; family Arecaceae; genus Phoenix; species Phoenix dactylifera. Next base: position 106,012 of record NW_024067974.1, read on the forward strand.
GGCTTCTTACAACTCATAACATCCGATCCTCATTTTCCCTTTCCTTACCTTTATCCTTGTGATAGGAAACTTGAGGGGCTCTCTTTTGATGAGAGGACTTCTTCCGGTTGATAAATCTACAGAATTTTTTTACAAGAAGAGCCTCATCATCATCTCCCTCATTGTCTTCCTCTTCACTGCTACTGCTGCAAGACAAATCTTTGTTAGTAGAAACAGATTTTAGGGCTATTACCTTTTCTTGTGAGAGGACTCTTCTTTATTGTGTTGTTTCATTGTTAGCTCATGGCGTCATGAGGGATTCAGTAGCTCCTCGAGTGGAGCTTGTTCAAGTCCTTGGCTTCTTGGATTGCCGTTACCTTGGCTTTTCATGAACCTTGGTAGACAACGAAGAATCTTTCTGACAAGTTCACTGTTAGTATAATTTTTGCCAAGACTTTTTAGGCCATTGACAATGTCAGTAAATCTAGTGAACATGCAAGTGATTGTTTCATTAGAATCCATCTTAAATAATTTTATACTTATGAACTAATATATTTATTTTAGATTCTTTTACTTGATTTGTGCCCTCGTGGGTCACTTCAAGTCGATCCCAAATCTCTTTTGCAGAAATGCAAGTAGAGACTCTATTGAATTCATTTCTATCTAAAGCAAATAAAGCACATTCATTGCTTTGGCATTTAGTTGTGCCTTCCTTATGTCATTGTCATTCCAATCCTTTTCAAGTTTGGGTATAGTGACACCCTCTACAAAAATGGATGGGATGTATGGTCCATTAAGTATGGCGGTCCACATCTCATAGTCTTGGGCTTGGATAAATATTCTCATCCTAGCCTTCCAATATGAGTAGTCGGATCCATTAAAGAATGGAGGTCTATGGTGGACTGGCCCTCAATATGAGAAGATCCAAATGGGGTTGTCATTTTGATCCTTTACTCTTTGGGTAAAAGAGTTCCGGCTCTCATACCACTTGTTGCCCAGATAGACAACCCAAGAGGGGGGGTGAATTGGGGTTTTAAAATAATTATTGCAATTAAAAGGTTTGTGAATAACTAATTAATATTTTTATAAGTGGATTAATTAGATGCTATGTGCACGTGAATGAAATGAAAGTAAGAGACAACAAAGCAATCACAAACACAAGAAAATTTATAGTGGTTCGGAGCTACCTTGCTCTACGTCCACATCCCAAGCCTCACTTGGGAATTCACTATAACCCCTTGGATTACAGCCGGTTGTTTACAAGCTCACAACCTAAACTTGTTGGTTTTTACGAGATCACAACGAAACTCGGTCGGTTTTCCCAGGCTCACCGACTAGAACCACCGATTGTTTTCCCGGGATCACAATCAAACCCTTAAACCGTTGGTTTAACCATAGGCTCACCAACAAACCTTTACACCCTTGATTCAATCCCCTGATTGAATCAAGTAAGGAACAAATGGTTTGAGCAAAAGCTAACAAAAAAATAAAGCTTCTTAACAGCAGATATTCAGCGATATAATAAGAGAGAAGTTAAGAGCCCTCAAGACAAATTTATGAAGATGTAGAGGAGGGCTTCTCGAACTCGAGGTCTCTCTTGAGTGTCTCGAAGACTTGATGACTGAAGGAGACTTCTTTAATGCTGGGAAGAGTTGGTTGGATGGAGTGTTAATAGCCCCTCTTCCTTCTTTTCCCTTTGAAATCCTTTGGTAGGTGAGATTTTTTGTTTTCTTTGAATGGAATGTCACTTCTCTACCTTGCTACAGTTCTCTGTAGCTATTTAAGCCATTCCCCACCAGAAACTAGCCGTTAGACACAATCTCCTAGCCGTTCTGCACATTCTGGCACATCCTGACAATGTTTCCGTTGGGATCGGAGTCCGACTCGCGCGATCTGGAGTCGACTCGGCTGCTGCAGGAGTCGACTCGTGCTTTTCTGGAGACGGCTCGGCAACTGTTCTGGATTTGAAATTAAAGTGCTGTCTCGACTTGGAGTCGACTCGACTTAACCCGGAGTCGACTCCCCAAAGTCTTGGAGCTGACCTGGCACTTTTGGAGACGACTCGACGTAAAGGAATCCAGGGATGCATTTTTCAAGTTTGCTCACGTCGAGTCGACTCGGAAATTCTGGGAGTCGACTCGGCGCTCAGAGTCCGAACTTCCGATCTTCTGTCTTTTGACTCGTGCCGTCTTGGAGTCGACTCGAATTGTTTCGGAGTCGACTCGGCTCTCAGTATCCCGAAAAAACAGTCTTCTGTCTTTTGGGGTTGCGCTGCCTTGGAGTCGACTCGAACCGTCTTGGAGTCGACTCGCCTCTCAGAGACGAAAATACCGTCTTCTGTCTTTTGGGGTCGCGCTGTCTTGGAGTCGACTTGAACTTTGCGGGAGTCGACTCGGCTTCTCAGTGTCCGAAATTTGCTCTCTGACTTTTGCCTTGTATCACACTGGGAGTCGACTCTTGCTTCCCTTTGGAGTCGACCTGCCAACCATCGGAGTCGACTCGAGTTCTTCGGGAGTCGACTCGGCTCTCAGGATCCAAAATAACTTTCTCTGTCTTTCTGTCTGTAACTCCTGGAGTCGACTCGTCTACCCTGGAGTCGACTCGGCAAGCATCGGAGTCGACTCGCGCTCTTCAGGAGTCGACTCGTTGGCAGGTTCTGAGATGGATTCTTCTGTCCGTCTGTCTGTTCTCAGTCGGAGTCGACTCGTAATGTACAGGAGTCGACTCGAGCCTGTGCCAGTGCTTCTGATACACTTGGAGTCGACTCGTAATCTTCCGGAGTCGACTCGAGTCTCAGACTTTGGTTCAAATCGAGTTCTTTACTTATCCAAAATGTATTGAACCAAATCTAGAGACACTTAACCATAAATTTACAAGTATTTGACTGAAACACTAGATTGAATTCATTAGTACAACATAAGATAATACTTCAAATGCTTGAGCTCATCAAAATCAAATAGGATTATAATCAATCACTCCACATCCTCCTTAAGTGAATATTATCTCCTACTATAATTTCAAACTTATTTGTCACTTATTTGTTTCAAACTTATTTGTCAACTTATTTGTCCCTTATATTGCAACTTCTTTCTTTCCTTACTTTCTCCCTTTTTGTTATCATCAAACAAGTGTATGGCATAGATAAGTAGAGGCAGTAAAAAATAAGCATTCAAGTTTCATTGATCAAAATGGAACATTGTAGTATGCCAAAAATACAATATTCTTCATCAAAGTGCAAAGTACATCAACAACAGCAAAATACATATGAGAGCTAGATAAATCCTAGGCGCTAATCATAATGCTAACATCAGCCTAGGGGGTATCTAGGTGCTTGTGATCTGTGATCGGTTCTCTCAATTTTCAAAGTAAACCACGCAATAGCACGTATCCTGTAGGATAGTGATTACGGGTGTCGGTCCACAGGTTGATTGGAGATTAAGTTATTTTTCTTTTAAACGATAATCACGAAGAAGAATTTGCTAACTTGATTTAACTAAATTAATATATGAGTACGAAATTGAAATTTATCAAAGTAGATAGATCTAGGGTTTGGAATCCACCGCGTAGCATTGCATTAGGGAATCGTGTTCTTAATTTTTATCTTTTGGTGAGCATGCAAATTGGCTACAAGCCTTTTAAAATAAAAGCATAAAGAGTGTTAGGAAGATCCATCTTCGGTGTAGCATGAAGTGTCTACCTAAGTATGCTAATCTAGGATGCAGCACACTTCATCTTCCTAGGCATGGATCATCTTTAGACTACTTTAACAAACATGATTAGTAACTAGCATGCTCAAAGTTTAAATATCATAAAGGAATATTTCATTGAAAATAAGAATTTAAACAAGCTCCAAAATAATAAAAAAAATAAGAACTACAACTCCCTGATACATTGCTAGGGCTTCATTCAGCCCTAGACTAGATGTTTAGCTGCGCATGGCTTCCGGACGACCTCCCATCTTCAAATGAAATTGATCACCTCCCATTATTCCCAAAATATCCAAAACTATTCTCTTTCCCCCTCCTTTCTCTTTTTTTTATTTCTTTTTCTCTTCTTCCCTCTCGGCTCTCTTCTTCTTTTCACCGAAATAGAGGGTTCCCCTGTTTTTCTTCCCCAATCTCCCCAAGCGATGGCCACCCTCCTCCTTTATAGCTGTCTGGAGTGCTCATTTGGGAAGGGAGAAGAGATCACGGGTGGCTGATTCCGGGGCGTGATGCTGGAGGCAGATCGTGGACGAAGACGGTGAGAAATGGGAGGCTGGGTTGTGGGCTGTAGATCCGTGGAGCGGCTGGGTCTCGCGTGATCCGTGGAGCGGCTGGGGCGCAATGCTGGGAGGAGCGGAAGAAGAAGGTGGCCGGATCCATGGCGTGATACGCTGGGAGATGGCTGGATCTCGGGTGACGACGTGGACGGCGCTAGAGACGGATGCCGACGGCTGGGATCGCGGAGGAGTGGTCGCTGGCTGCACCGGCGGATGGCGGAATACCCGGGGATGAAGACGATGCCGTGAATCTCGGCTGCTGGGAGGGGCTGATCGGAGGATCGATGGGAGGACGCCGTGGACGGCCGTAATGCGCTGCGGGAGGAAGAAATGCACAGTGAAATTTCGTAACACTGTTCATATGAATAGTGTTTCACGGAACACTGTTCATATGAACAGTGTTTTCAGTAATTTCAGAAAAATTCTTTTCTTGCTCTATTTTGACGTGAAATGGGCATATGTGGATTTAAAATAAAGTCGCCCCTGTTTTGCTTAGTTTGGAAACGTGATGCAGAGATGGAAATTTCTGAACCATTGGATTGCTTGGGGGAGCTACGGACAGTGGTCGCGGGAAAGGAATGGAATTGGCTTTGGATTGGAGGTGGGTCATGATCGTTGACTTGCTTAAACTTATTCTCGAGCCCAATGTTATTTAATTCTTGCTAAACTGCTTCAGACCAAACTCGACCAGATAAAATAAACAAGACTAAAAACAAGACCGTGACTTAATAAAAAAGAAGGGTTAATCAAACATTTTTCCTCATACAAGAATAATTATCTAATCAGGACCAAAACCTATTTAATCATAGCCTTAGCTTGATTACAACTCCATCAGGTTACTAAACCGGGGTCAACACAATCTCCTCCTTATATATTTTCATGAAAGATTACAACCAGGAGAGAGCAAGTTCAGAGTCTGTTTTGAGAAAGAATTATTTACCTCTTACCATATTTTAAATTTATTTCAATGTTTATTCAATTTCATGGTAAAGTATGTATTTATCAGTTTAAGAACATTGATAAGTGCTATGAAAATAACTAAATTATAAATTATTCAGCACTTATCACACCCCCAAACCTATGTTTTGCTAGTCTTCGAGCAAAATAAAACTAGAAAAGAAGAATTCTAACTCACTTTCGCAGGCATCGCGGTTACATTTACCATATGTAACAAGGCTTTGAACCCCTAGGTTATCCTAGTGGACGAGTTATAGTCTCGTGAGGGTTTTCAGTGAAGATACCTACAAACTTCAGTAAATCATTTATTATTATTATTATTATTTCTGTTTTCTTTTTTCTTTTTAGATCGATTGATCTATGAAGTGAAATCAAATTCCAAATGCATACTAGTAAAGAATTTCAAAAACTCTTTTTTTTATTATTATTAAAATCTAATTTAAGATAGGCATAAAGTGATAAGATTTCAAAACACACACGGTTTTATTTACTAAGTCAGCCAATCTAGTTAGTATGCAATCTAAGTTAAAGTCATTAGTTTCCGTTTAGGGAGTTGTAAGACTATTTATACTGAGTGCTCGGTGAAATCTGGACCGTACACAAAGCTAAGGGTTCGGATTCTCCAAAATATTGTATAATACTAGTAGTTTTCCAAGGATTGTCGAAATGGATCTGCTCTCTGATTCAAAATCATCTTATCTGCAGGATTTCGAGAGTTGTGGATGTTTACTTTAGTACCTCACGGGCTTTATCTGTAATATTCTAGGTTGTACTCGAATTTTTCACAACGATGGCTTTCACACTATTGTCTTTTTCAAGGTTAATACATTTTTTTTCTATTTTTTTTCATAAAAGATATATAAATTGTGCACTTTTACTCTTGTGGGTGATTTCTCCGTGTAACGAGCAGTTAGTCGACAACTCTCACACCAGTTGGGCATAAGGTGTCGGGCATCAAGACTCCCCTACGGACTTATGCTCGGAGTCCTCATCACAAGCCCACTTGACCTTTGACAATAGGTAGCCCTTTTTGATGTTCCTGACTAAATCCATTTTTATTGATGAAATCCTTTTTTGATTTTTTTTTTTGGATTAGATAAGTAAGATTCATCAGGATCCAAGGTTGTTACTATATTATCAACATAATGTCGAGCCTATACCTTGGAAGGGTCGGCTAGTGTGTAGTGAAATTCCAAAGTATAAATTAGCTTACAACTCCCTAAGAGAAACTTAATAAAAAGAACTTAAATTTGTATTACTTCCGACTAGTCATTGGGCTTTTTAGATTTTATATACCTTGCGTGTTTATCATTCTTACATTAATGTATAGAAATTAGGTTTTAAAAGCTTTTTTTTATTTGAAAATCAAGATGAAGACTTCCAAACCTAAACCTGACATTGTGAAGTGAGAACGAATGCAAGAGATGCAAACAAAACAAAAAATGCTTTAAAAATACTTAAAAATATCCCCAAATCTAAATCTAACATTGTCCTCAATGTTAAAGAAATCTAAGAGAATCGGATTGTCTCCCAACAAGCGCTAAGTTTATTGTCTTCAGCCAGACACAGTGCATCCTTAATTATTTTGATAAACAGAATTCGTCAAATTAAGGAATTCGATCAATTGCCCGTCGGCAACACAGTCCACATAAGGTTTTAACCTTTGGCTATTGACTTTTAAAACATGTCCACCATTGAGGTGTGGATATCTACTGCACCATAAAGAGAAACCTTTTTTCACTACGAATGGTCCATCCCACCTAGAGCGAAGTTTACCCGGGAAGAGTCGCAACTTAGAATTGAATAGCCAAACCTTTGACCAGGTTCGAAGGACTTACGGTTAATATTTTATCATGAAAAGCCTTAGTTCTTGCTTTATAAATTTTAGCATTTCATAGCCTCATTACGCAATTCTTCAAGTTCACTTAGTTGGAGTTTTCGGTTAGGACCAGCTACTGCCATGTCTAAGTTAAACTTTTTGATAGCCCAGAAAGCTCTATGTTCAAGTTCTACTGGTAAGTGACAAGCTTTTCCAAAATTAATCGGTAGGAGACATGCCAATAGGAGTTTTGTAGGCAGTACAGTAGACCCAAAGTGCATCATTTATCCTTTGAGACCAATCTTTCCTATCGGGACGTACCGTTTTCTCTAAGATGTGTTTTAACTTCCTATTGGACACCTCGACTTGTCCACTTGTTTGAGGATGGTATGGGGGTAGCAACTTTGTGGGTGATGTTATATTTGGAAAGCCAAAGCCTCGAAAGACTGGTTGCAAAAATGAGATCCCCCATCACTGATGATGGCTCGAGGTGTGCCAAAACGACAAAAGATGTTTTCATGCAAAAATTTAATCACAATCTTGTGGTCATTAGTTTTAGTGGCGACAACTTCTACCCCATTTTGAAACATAATCAACCCCCTACCAGAATGTATTCGAAACCAAAAGATGGTGGGAAAGGGCCCATAAAGTCAATACCCCAGACATCAAAGATTTCTACAATTAAAATAGGATTGAGAGGCATCATATCTCTACAGGAGATGGTACCCATCCGTTGGCCACCGTTCACAAGTTTGGCAAAAGTTATGGGCATCTTTGAAAAGTGTGGGCCAATAAAATCCACTCTGTAAAACTTTTGCTGCAGTTTTTCTACCCCAAAATGTCCCCCACAAGCTTGTGAATGGCAGAATGAAAGAATACTTTGAAATTCGCATTCGGGGATACATCGACGGATTACTTGATCGGGACAATACTTGAATAAATCGGGATCATCCCAATAATAGAACTTTACTTGTGAAAAGAATCGGTTCTTGTCTTGAGTTGACCAATCATCAAGAATTCATCCTATGGCAAGGTAATTCACTATGTTTGCAAACCATGGTGTTTTTATTCCTTGTACCTCAAATAATTGTTCATCCGGAAACGAATCGTGTAAGGGTGAGGTATTTTGAGAGGTTCAAGAAGAATCCTAGATAAGTGGTCTGCTTACGACATTTGCAGTACCTTTTCTTGTCACGAATTTCTAGATCAAATTCTTGTAGTAAAAGAATCCATCGAATCAAACGGGGTTTGGTGTCTTTCTTTGCAAGAAGGTGTCGAAGGGCAGCATGATCAGTGGATACGGTAACCTTGGATCCTAAAGGTAAAGATCGAAACTTGTCTAGCGCGAATACTATAGCTAGTAACTCTTTCTCAGTGGTGGTGTAGTTCAATTGTGCATCTGAGAGTGCTTTACTAGCGTAGTAGATGACATGAGGTACCTTTTCTAGCCGTTGCCCTAAAACTATCCCAATGGCATAGTCAGATGCGTCACACATCAGTTCAAATGAAAGAGTCTAATTAGGAGGCCGTATGATGGGTGCAGTGGTCAATTTCGAGCGGAAAGATTTTTCAAATGCTTCCTCGCATGCTTCATTAAAGACAAAGGGAGTGTCCTTGGCAAGAAGATTGCACAAGGGTTTGGAAAATCTTACTGAAATTCTGAATGAATCGACGGTAGAAACCAGCATGGCCAAGGAATGAACGGATTTGTTTCACAGTTTTGGATGGAGGGAGATTGGAAATAAGATTGACTTTGGCTTTATTTACTTCAATGCCCCTCTTAGACACGACGTGTCCCAAGACTATGCCTTCTTGAACCATGAAATGGCTCTTTTCCCAACTTAACACTAGGTTGGTCTCCTTACATCTTTTTCAAAACTAAGGTTAAATTTTCCAGACAATCGTTAAAAGATAGGCCAAAACTGAGAAATCATCAATAAAACACTTCTAGAAAGTTTTGCCACCATATCTGAAAAAATGGCCATCATACATCGTTGAAAAAGTTGCGGGTGCATTGCATAGTCCAAAAGGCATCCTCCTATATGCAAATGTCCCAAATGGACAGGTAAAGGTGGTTTTCTCTTGATCGTCCGGGTAAACAGGTACTTGATTATATCTAGAAGAACCATCTAGGAAACAGTAGAAACCTTGAGCAGCCAACCGTTCCAAAATTTGATCGATGAAAGGTAGAGGAAAATGGTCCTTCCTAGTCATTGAGTTGAGTTTTCTGTAGTCAATGCACACGCGTCAACCCGTAGTTGTGCGAGTTTGTATCAATTCTCCTTCCATATTTTCAACCACAGTGATACCTAATTTTTTCGGCACCACTTGTGTCGACTTACCACTTACTATCAAAAATTGGATAAATGATTCCGGCATCTAATAACTTCACCACTTCTTTCTTGACTACCTCCTTCATGTTAGGATTGAGTCTTCTCTGCATTTCTCGGGTGGCTTTGCATCATCTTCGAGGTGATTCGATGCATGCAAACGGAGGGGTCAACCCCTTTCAAATCGGCTACAGACCATCCTATGGCATGTTTATTCTCTTCTAGCATCCTTAAAAGTTTAACTTCCTGTTCCGTAGATAAGTTGGTCGCGATGATTACAAAGAGAGTATCTTCTGGTCCTAGAAAAGCATACTTAAGAGTTGTCGGAAGTGGCTTCAACTCAAGTTTAGGTGGAGAATCAATGGAAGGACAAACTGGTGTGCTAGCAATGGGGGGAAGAGGTTCAGGTCGGATCTTCTAAGAAAAGGAACTCATGGGAGATTGGTTGTCGAGTAAGATGTTGACTTCTTCTACGGCCTTGTCTATATCAAAGTTGTCAATGTCAAAATGGGTCAAGCATGCCTCAAGGGGGTCATCCGCTAAGATATAGGGAAGGGCTTCCACTACAAGATCATCCATTTCATCAATTCAGGCAACACTCATCTTCCCTCACATGTTGGTCAGCGGCATGAAACACATTCAACTTAATTTTCATGTTTCCAAATGATATATCCATTGCCCCAGTTCTACAGTTGATACATGCATTGGCTGTCGCTAAAAAGGGACGACCAAGAATCACAGAGACTTGTTTTTTTTATGTTGGGCACATGTTCCATATCAAGGACGATAAAATCTACTGAAAAATAGAATTTGTCTACCTTGACAAGTACATCTTCAATCATCCCCCGTGGCATCTTCACGGATCGATCAGCCAATTGTAAAGATACTGAGGTGGGTTTTAATTCACCTAACCCAAATCCTTCATAGACTGAATAGGGTAGAAGATTCACACTTGCCCCTAGATCTAAAAGTGCTCGATCAATGGAGTTATCTCCTATGACACAGAAAATAGTGGGAGCACCAGGATCTTTGAATTTTGGAGGGATGTTGTGTTGGAGAATGGAACTTACCTACTCAGTAAGTAGGACCTTTTTAGGCACATGTGTCCTACATTTCGCTTTTGGGTGCAAAGATCTTTGAGAAATTTTGCATAGGAGGAAACTTGTTTGATGGCATCAAGGAGCGGAAAGTTGATTTTAACTTGTTTGAAAACCTCCATCATCTCGTCTAGTGAAGTTTCCTTCTTGCCAAAGGGAGTGGGTGCATTAAGTGCTTCAGGGAATGGGGCCTTTGGAGTGTGGGTTGTGGCCGATGGTGGAACTAGCTGAAGAAGGTTTTGGGTTTTCATGTGATACATTCCTCTCCTCTTCTTACCTTCTTTATTGTGACCCTCCCCAATCTTATTATCTATTATACGTCCCACTCCTAAGGGTAGTCAAAGCATTGGCTTGCTCATGATTTAATCGAGTTTCTTGAGCCACGTATTGTCTCCTTGGATTACTTATTGGTTGACTTGAAAGCTTGCCTTCCTCTCGCTTGTTTAATGCATTAGCTAGTTGACCCATTTGGGATTCTAGCTTAGCAATTGATTTCGTGTGGGAGTGCAATAGTTGTGTGTTTGCCTCCAAACCTTGAAGGGCAGTCAACACTTTCTCCTCGAAGGCTGTATTTCTTTGGGTTGGAGGAGGAGGATGATGTTGAAATTGAGTTGAGGGACGGTAGAGATGAAAATTCTGAGTGTTTGAAAATTTTGGGAGTAGGGTTGAGCAGCATTCGAAGCTTGCTGCCTCCAAGAAAAATTTGGATGATTCCGCCATCCCAGATTATATGCATTGGAAAATGGATCATTATCCGGTCTGGACAGTGTTTGGGCAGCATTGATGTGTTCCTGCATGAGTTCGGGGAATTGGGGTGCTGAGCGGCACTCATGAATAGGATGCAATGGGCTAGAACAGATAGCACACACTTGTGCTTGGGAAGAGCTAACAACATGTCTCCTATCATCAGTTGGTCAATCTTATGGACAATGCATCTAACTTGCTAGACAGGTCCATAGAATGACTTATTTCATAAATGGTCCCTTTTCTTTGAGAACTCGGGGGTGCTTGATGAGAACAAGAAGCATGGTGGAGGGAGTTTTCATTAAAATTTTCAAATAATTGCCATGCTTCATGCTCATTTTGAAGCATGAAAGTCCCCCCGCATGCAGCATCGATCATCTGACGGTTTCGTTCAGTCAATCTGTCATAGAAAACATTGCACTAGCTGCCATTTAGGTATTTGATGATGTGGGCATTTACGGATTAGGTCCCAAAATCTCTTCCAAGTTTCATGAAATTCTTCTTCCTCAGTTTGAGAGAAGCTTGTGATGGCACGTCTAAACTGGTTCGTTTCTTCCTATGGGAAAAGTATTTTTTAAGAAATTCTTGTTGCATTTAATCCCAGGAACGAATCGAATTGGCTTCTAAAGAATTCAACCATTGCTTGGCTCTATCTTTAAGGGAGAAAGGAAATAATCTAAGTTTCAGAGCATCATCAGTGAAGTTCTGAATCTTGACAGTGGTGCAAATCTCAAGAAATTCATCTAAGAGTTTATATGGATCTTCGTTGGTGAGCCCATAAAAAGATGGGAGCATTTGGATCACACTAGATTTTATTTCATATTGTACAGCTGCTACTCAGGTAATCGAATGCAAGATGGGGAAGTATAAATGGTGGGAGTAAAGTACTCCCTCAGGAGTTTGGGTTGTTCTTCAGCCATCTCAGGAGGTGGGGATGATTCTAATGTTCTTATCTCAGCTCGAATATTCCTAAGGGTCTGTTCTATTTCAAGGGTCAAAAGGTAATAGGTCACGTACTCTAGAACGATTTCCTTGCATACACTAGTACTTGATCAGTCAAGCATGCAAATAAAAGAAAAAAAATACATCAATCCTTGTATTTGCCCTAAAATCACTAAACAGCTCCTAACTGGTTTGAAGAGGGCACCTAAGCCTCTAATCCGGTCTAATGAACTGAGTTGACCAGGTAAGCTTCCAGATAAGTGAAGGGGTCACGATGCGTTTGAAGGTTTTAGCATGTTATAATGTGCAGCGGAAGCTAGGAATTTTAAAAATTTCTTAATAAAGTTCCTTAACATTAAACCCTTATAAGCCTAGATCACCTTAATAGAAGCAATCAAATAATATAATAAATGCAGAAATAGAAGAATACCTCTAACGCTAATCCAATGTGCAGAATTTCCACTAGGTGCCCAAATGTTCACCCTCCAATGTTGATCCATACGAAAACTTAATTCAAGTCTTAAGCTCCAAAGACTTTGATCCTTAATGCAGAATTCTTCTAAAGAACTCTAATGGTTTGCTTTCCTTCCTTTCTATTTTTCTTTCACCTTCTAAAATCACTTCTAATCCTTTTGTCCTAAAGAAGACCACCTTGTCTTGGATTAGGACATCCTAGAAGCAATGCTAGAAAGAGACAAAGCCTTGTAGAAAGAGGGATAAGGGAGAGAGAATGCGGTGGAGTTAAATGATGAAAACCTATGGAGCGCTAGCCTATTTATAATAGGCGTAGGGATGCATCTCCAAGGATGCATCCCATCCACATATCCTTTCATGAAAGGGCATCATCTAAAGGGCCATATCAAATAAGAGAGGCACAGATCAAGTGAGGAGTGTATCAAATGATATGTCCTTTCATGTGGTGCCATATTTTGACCAAGTCAACATCACATGCCAATCACATGTCCATCATGCCTCACCCTCTTGATCTTTCTGATTGATATCCAAGGGCTAAGATCAAATAAATGGTTCATCCTTATCCATTTAATCTTCACGTATTCTCTCTCTTTCCTTCACCTATTTTTCATCTCCACGCTCCCAATGATATCCATCACGTCATCATGATCTCCATCATCCTATGATGAAAATCCAATGGCTCCAATTCATGGTGCCATCCATTTGATCCATCTCTTCATCCAAATGTTGATCCAACGGTCAAAATGAAGGATTTATCAAATCTAATCCAATTAGACTCAAACCAAGCCAATTAGGTGCCAACTCTTGGCTAACCATATTAGAATATGATCTAATCAAATTAGATCAATTAAGAATCAGATTCGAATCCAATTCGAATCAGATTCGAATCCAGTTCGAATCAGGAGCTAAGGTTTGCAACACCTGCTAGGATGTTTATCTTGCAAACATGATCTAATCCAATTAGACCCTTGATAAATTTTCTTGTGTGTGACCCATGGGTTCCATACTTAGCCAGCAATAGGTGTGAGTGCGAGTTGACCCAACTTGATTAGAACTCTTCTAATCGATTTAAGTCTAAACTGCGCGAACCCGAACTTAACAATTAGAATCCTTTCTAATTGGTGATCGAATTAAACTCTTTAATTCGATCAAACCTATAAGACAAGATTGACGTCTAGCAACGTGTCATGTCTACCCGGAAAAATATGGAATTTGGTAGAAATACCAAAAATACCCTTCAGTGGCAAGTTACCATGCAATTCAATCCTTTAATCAAACTGCATCCCGAATATGTATATGAGTATGAATATATGTCAAACTCAATTTCATATTCATATATTTCTCAATCTTTTAATGATAATTCAAATAATGAAACATTAGAAACTCTTTTTAATTTTCATTCTGCTTTGATCAAAGGCTTCCTGAATTATCATATGATTAGAATAAATAGGATGCTATCTTCTCTTACTAGAAGTGATTAATTCCTTGTTGACCTACTCATAATCCTTCGTACACAATCCACCATATCCAGAAGACCTCGTACATAACTTATTGTCATGAATGAGTGTAAACCAAAACATAGGTTCATGTGCACAAGATACCATGGTGATCTCAGGTCAAAGGATCAGTTGCACAACTCCCACTAAGAGAATCATCTTTTGACATGTAAGTAAGACTTCATAAGATTTCTCTTTGTAGGTCAATTCAGTGAACTCATTCTTCTAATGAGCACCCACATCTTTGTATTAGTGTCTCCACACAAGTGATTGTGAGATCAATCATCCTCTGCATCGAGCATACATAAGACATGCCAGTCTTTCCGGTAATCATTGATCCCCGACTCAATGTACCAATGACTGGAAATATTTAAGATTAGGATTTTAGGATTTTAAGTCTCACTAGTATGATCTCATCATAGTCTTAAAACCATTGCCCTAATCTAAGAAGTTTATCATAAATATAATCAACAGCATATGATGAAACATAATGCCTTTATTCATATTTAAATGTCATGTACATGATTTGGAAAATCAAAAGAAAAACTCTTCGCAACACATATTGCGATTGGCTTGTAGGGCATCTACTCTTTCAATCTCCCACTTGCATTAAAGCCAATCGCTCTTATATTTTATCCCCATACAATCGAGGTGGCGATCGAACTGCTGTTGTGGTAGAGCTTTAGTGAACGGATCTGCTAGGTTGTTCTTGGTGTCTACTCGTTCAATGACTATGTCTTGTCTCTCGACAATCTCTCGAACAAGATGGAAGCGTCTTAGAATGTGCTTGGATTTGTGATGAGACCTTGGTTCCTTCGCTTGAGCAACAGCTCCAGTGTTATCACAATAAACTGGGACTGGTCCAGCAATCTCGGGAACTACTCCTAACTCAGAGATGAACTTCTTCATCCAGACAGCTTCCTTAGCGGCTTCACTTACAGCAATGTATTCTGCCTCAGTAGTTGAGTCAGCTACAGTTTGCTGTTTGGAACTCTTCCAGCTCACTGCACCACCATTTAGGGTAAAGATATACCCTGAAGTGGACTTGCTATCATCTGGGATCTGATTGAAAACTAGAATCAGAAAATCCTTCTAGTTTCAACTCAGATCCTCCATAAACTAGAAAAATATCTTTAGTCCTTCTCAAGTACTTAAGAATATTTTTCACAACTATCCAATGATCCTCTCCTGGATCAGCCTGAAATCTACTTGTTATGCCTAAGGCATAAGCAACATCAGGCCTAGTACATAGCATAGCATACATAATCGATCCTACTGTCGAAGCATAGGGAATAGAATTCATTCTATTCCTCTCTTCAGATGTCTTAGGAGACATCTTCTTAGAGAGACGTATGCCATGACTCATAGGCAAATAACCTCTTTTACTTTCTTCCATGCTGAATCTTTTCAGCACATTATCTATGTACCTAGACTGGGACAAGCCTAGCATCCTTTTAGATCTATCCCTATAGATTTTTATACCAAGTATATAGGATGCTTCTCCCAAGTCTTTCATGGAAAAGCTTTTTGACAGCCAAGTCTTGACCGATTGTAACATTGGAATATCATTTCCAATGATCAGTATGTCATCTACATACAATATTAAGAAGACAATGGCACTCCCACTAGTCTTCTTGTACACACATGGTTCATCCACATTTTTGATAAAACCAAACTCTTTGACTGTTGTATCAAAACGGATGTTCCAACTCCTCGATGCTTGCTTTAATCCATAAATGGATCTCTTAAGCTTGCATACTTGATTTGCTCTCTTACTTGAGACAAATCCTTCTGGCTGTGTCATGTAAACCTCTTCCTCAAGATAACCATTAAGGAAGGCGGTTTTGACATCCATCTGCCAGATTTCATAATCATAGTATGCAGCTATTGAAGCAAAATCCGAATAGATTTGAGCATAGCTACTGGCGAAAAAGTTTCATCATAGTCAATTCCTTGCTTTTGCCTGAAACCTTTTGCCACCAATCTAGCCTTGTAGGTTTCTACTTGGCCATCTGCTCCAATCTTTTTCTTATAGACCCATTTGCAACCTATAGGGTTTACACCCTCTGGTGCATCAACCAAAGTCCATACTTGGTTGGTATACATAGAATCTATTTCGGATTTCATGGCTTCTAGCCATTTGTCAGAGTCATTACTCTTGACAGCTTCCGAATAGGTCAGAGGATCATTATTTCTAACAATGTGGGCTTCATCATTTTCAATGATGAACCCATACCTCTCAGGTGCTCTTCGCACTCTATCTGACCTTCAGAGAGGAGATGTGTGTTGTGGTTGTACCTCATCAATGGGTACATCTGGTTGAAGAATTTCTTGTGTTTCTATTTGTAGGTTTTGAACTTCTTCAAGTTCAATTTTTCTATCCTTGCCCTTTTCTAAGATAAACTCTTTTTCTAAGAAAATGGCATGCTACCTACAAAAACTTTTTGTTCGATAGGATGATAGAAGATGTATCCTATACTATCTTTAGGATAACCTACAAAAATACATTTATCTGATCTAGCACTTAGCTTGTATCCAAAATTTCTTTTGACATAAGCTTGACAACCCCATATCTTAAGAAACTTAAGATTAGGCTTCTTTCCTCTCCATATCTCATATGGAGTGCTAGGTACAGACTTAGAAGGTACCCTGTTTAATATTAGTGCAACGGTCTCTAGGGCAAAACCCCAGAAGGAAATAGGAAGATCAGTAAAGCACATCATGGACCTTACCATATCTAATAGAGTACGATTCCTCCGTTCAGCTACACCATTTAATTGTGGCATATACGAAGGTGTCCATTCAGAGAGAATGCCCTTTTCTTTAAGCTGATTTAAAAACTCACTAGAAAGGTATTCACCGCCTCGATCAGATCGAAGGATTTTAATACACTTTCCGATTTGTTTTTCAACCATACTTTGATACTCTTTAAATTTATCAAAAGCTTCGGATTTATGTTTCATAAGATACACATATCCGAACCTTGATAAATCATCAGTGAATGTGATGAAGTAAGAGTATCCACCTCTAGCTAGAGTTGTCATAGGACCACATACATCTGTGTGTACAAGTCCTAATAACTCACTTGCCCTTTCTCCATGTCCAGTGAATGGAGACTTAGTCATTTTACCCATAAGACAAGATTCACAAGTTCCTAATGATTCATAATCATAAGGATCAAAGAACTCTTCTTTGTATAACTTGTTGATTCTTGATTCACTTATGTGACCAAGTCGGCAATGCCAAAGAAGGGTGTTATTCACTTCCTCTCTCTTTCTTTTATTGCTTTTATTAATATGAAAGACATTGTCATTAAGTAATAAAACAAGAAGACCATTTTTCATAATGCCATTGCAAAGATGCTTATTAGAAAATAAATAGAGCAACCATTGCCCTTTCCATTAATTTCAAATCCTTTCTTTAACAACAAAGGAATGAAAATTACATTTCTAATAATTTTGGGCATATAATAACAATCTTCTAATTGTAGGAGCTCTCCCGAAGGTAACTCTAAGTTGTAGGTTCCAACAGCTTCAGCCTGGATGGACTCTCCTCCAGCGCCATACAGCTCGAAGTCACATTTCTTCAAAATTTTAATTTTCTGTAGTCCATGCAAAGATTTGCAAATGTGAAAACCACAGCCGGTATCCAATACCCATGAATTTGAATTTGAAGAACTTAATGACAAGTTGGCATGTAACATAAACATACCTTTTGATGCAACTCTTGCATCGGTCTTCATACTTGCAAGAAAACTCTTGCAATTCCTTTTCCAGTGGCCAGCTTTGCTGCAATGAAAACAGGTACTTGATCCGGAGTTTTTCTTTCCTTTTTTCTTTTTGATGCTACTCTTGGGGTTCAATCGTTTCTTAGAACCCTTATTTCCCGATTTCCTTTTAGAAGTGCCATCTATAAGGAGGAGTGGACCTTTATCCTTCTTAATATGGCCTTCAGCTGTTTTGAGCATATTTAACAGCTCGGGCAGGGAGGTGTTCAGCTTGTTCATGTGAAAGTTCACAACGAACTGAGAGAATGAATCAGGCAGTGATTGCAGGATCAAATCCTGACTGAGCTCACTATCCATAGCAAAACCTAATTGACTTAATCTAGTGATTAAGTCTATAACCATAAGAACATGGTTTTGCACTGGAGTTCCTTCATTCATTTTAGCACGGAACAACTGCTTAGATATCTCATACCTAGCAGTCCTGCTTTGTTCTCCATACAACTCTTTTAAATTGAGAAGTATGGATTGAGTGTCCATGCCTTCATGTTGCCTCTGTAATTCATTGCTCATAGAGGCAAGTATGATACATTTGACAGTCAAACTGTCATTTTTCAACATCTTATGTGTGGCAACCTCCTCTTCTGTAGCATCATCCCCTAGATCTCCAAGATCAGGGGTTTCAAGTATATAGAAAATTTTCTTCTGAGTGAGTACTATCTTTAAATTCCTCAACCAGTCCACATAGTTTGGTCCGGTCAACTTGTTGGCATCTAAGATGCCTCTTAGTGAAAGTGAAGCCATTTAATAATTCTACATATGCAAGAACATAACTAATATAAGCAGACCAATCATGATGACATGTTTGCAACTAGATAAGGACTTTAATCTAATTTGTCTCCTACTATTTTTATCGAATATCATAGCCCTCTTCTATGATAAACGTGAAAATATAATTTTTCTTAGTAGGGTTGAGATCCTAATTCATCATAAAAAGCCTTGTGTTTACACAACAAACTCTTATGAGTTCAAAGGTAGGAAACTCTTTCCAATTGCATCTCATGCAATTCTCAACTTTATCTTGTCCTCTTAAAATACTTATTGCCTTGTGTTAGCACAACAAACAATAATATTTTAGTTAAGTCAAACCCTTCATTTTCATATAGTCATATTCGAATAATATTGCCCTTGTGGTTACACAACAAGGCAATATATTAAAATATGCCATAAGCATCTTAATGCACCAAGACAGTATAACATCAGTCCCCATTGCAAGTTTTGTGTTAGCACAACAAACTAGCATGGATCTTGACATAATAATATCGAGGCATGAAGGAAGGCTATCAATAGTGTTATATCAACATTAAGCTTATCCATAATAGACAATCAAACAATTGGCCAGGTAAGCAGGTGGGAGGCTCCCCTTACTCAAAGAGTAAGGTCCTAATTAAGTAACCACCTTTAGTGCTTTCCTTAGACACCAATTAGATTAATTATTCTAGAATGGGTTAGCTCAAAGTTTTTCAACACTATGACTTAATATAATTTTTATTGAGGGCTTACTAGTCTCTAGCACATTCTTTAATTGTAACATATATTTAACATATCTAAAATAAGCTATCATGCATCATAGCTATCTCATAGCATGTATAAATCATAAGCAACTAATTAACATGCTTCAACATATTTTCATATGGAAAATATCATATCATGACATTTTATTACATATCATATCATATATGAATCATATATTTCAGCATTTCATTAAGCATATGACATTACTATCTCATAGTAAATTAATAATCATACATCATGCATTATTATTTGATTGAACCAATTAAGGATGGCTCTGATACCACTGTAGGGTTCTAGCATGTCATAATGGGCAGCGGAAGCTAGGGATTTTAAAAATTTTCTTAATAAAGTCCCTATGCATGAAACCCTTTTAAGCCTAGATCACCTTAATGATTACAATCAAATAATATAAAATAAATGCAGAATTAGTAGAATACCTCAAATGCTAATCCAAAGTGTACAATCTCCACGAGGCGTCCAAGTGTCCGCCCTCCAATGGTGATCCACACGAAAACTTGATCAAGACTTTAGCTCCAAAGACTTTTGATCCTTAATGCAGAATTCTTCTAAAGAACTCTAATGGCTTGCTTTCCTTCCTTTCTATTTTTCTTTAGCCTTCTAAAATCACTTCTAATCCTTTTGTCCTAAGGAAAACCACCTTGTCTTGGCTTAGGACACACTAGAAGCAATGTTAGAAAGAAAGAAACTAATGTAAGAAAGAAGGGATATGAGAGAGAGAGTTGGATTGATTTCCGATGATTAGAAAACACCGGGAGCATTCCTATTTATAGATGGCGTGGGGATGCATCACCAAAGGATGCATCCCATCCACACATCCTTCAGATGGGGCGTGATAAGAGGAGAGAAGGCGCCACAAAAATAGGGAGAGGCGTATCAAAAGTGGTTAGGATAAGATCAAGCGCTTATGATGTGGCGCTTGATTCCCTAAGCACCTCTTCATGAAAATGCGCCGTACTCTTCCCTTTCTTCACTTCTTCTCACGCAAGAAAAATAGGAACCAACCTTATCCATTCATCAAGGGTTGATGATGATCCAAAGGCCACGAAAGAAGGCGCCATATATCCCTTAGGCGTGATGAAGAGAGAAGAGAGAGAATGGATAAGATCAAATAAATGGTTCATCCTTATCCATTTAATCTTCACGTATTCTCTCTCTTTCCTTCACCTATTTTTCATCTCCACGCCTCCCAATGATATCCATCACGTCATCATGATCTCCCATCATCCTATGATGAAAATCCAATGGCTCCAATTCATGGTGCCATCCATTTGATCCATCTCTTCATCCAAATGTTGATCCAACGGTCAAAAATGAATGATTTATCAAATCTAATCCAATTAGACTCAAACCAAGCCAATTAGGTGCCAACTCTTGGCTAACCCATATTAGAATATGATCTAATCAAATTAGATCAATTAAGAATCAGATTCGAATCCAATTCGAATCAGATTCGAATTCAGTTCGAATCAGGAGCTAAGGTTTGCAACACCTGCTAGGATGTTTATCTTGCAAACATGATCTAATCCAATTAGACCCTTGATAAATTTTCTTGTGTGTGACCCATTGGGTTCCATACTTAGCCAGCAATAGGTGTGAGTGCGAGTTGACCCAACTTGATTAGAACTCTTCTAATCGATTTAAGTCTAAACTGCGCGAACCCGAACTTAACAATTAGAATCCTTTCTAATTGGTGATCGAATTAAACTCTTTAATTCGATCAAACCTATAAGACAAGATTGACGTCTAGCAACGTGTCATGTCTATCCGGAAAATATGGAATTTGGTAGAAATACCAAAAATACCCTTCAGTGGCAAGTTACCATGCAATTTAATTCTTTAATCAAACTGCATCCTAAATATGTATATGAGTATGAATATATGTCAAACTCAATTTCATATTCATATTTTTCTCAATCTTTTAATGATAATTCAAATAATGAAACATTAGAAACTCTTTCTAATTTTCATTCTGCTTTGATCAAAGGCTTCCTGAATTATCATATGATTAGAATAAATAGGATGCTATCTTCTCTTACTAGAAGTGATTAATTCCTTGTTGACCTACTCATAATCTTCGTACACAATCCACCATATCCAGAAGACCTCGTACATAACTTATTGTCATGAATGAGTGTAAACCAAAACATAGGTTCATGTGCACAAGATACCATGGTGATCTCAGGTCAAAGGATCAGTTGCACAACTCCCACTAAGAGAATCATCTTTTGACATGTAAGTAAGATTTCATAAGATTTCTCTTTGTAGGTCAATTCAGTGAACTCATTCTTCTAATGAGCACCCATATCTTTGTATTAGTGTCTCCACACAAATAATTGTGAGATCAATCATCCTCTGCATCGAGCATACATAAGACATGCCAGTTTTTCTAGTAATCATTGATCCCCGACTCAATGTACCAATGACTGGAAATATTTTAGATTAGGATTTTAGGATTTTAAGTCTCACTAGTATGATCTCATCATAGTCTTAAAACCATTGCCCTAATCTAAGGAGTTTATCATAAATATAATCAACAGCATATGATAAAACATAATGCCTTTATTCATATTTAAATGTCATGTACATGATTTGGACAAATCAAAAGAAAAACCCTTCGCAATACATATTGCGATTGGCTTGTAGGGCATCTACTCTTTCATAATGAACCGAGTTGACCAGGTAAGCTCCCAGGTAAGTGGAGGGGTCACGATGCGTTTGCAAAGGTTCCACTTAAAACCCACTTGCCTCGAACAGATGAACTGTCTCTCTTATAGGGACAAAGCTTGCCTAAACATCAACTAAGCCACAGAGCAAAATTGGTGCAACTTTCGGTGATCTTCGTCCTATTGAGCTCGAATGTCCCTAGGAGCCAACGTCTAATTGATTTTAATTAAAGTGACACTATGTGAGATTGAGTTCACCTAAGTTAGGCAAGAATCCGGTGATGAAATCCGGCTCTTATCTTGTTGGGATGATTGCCCTTACTATGTGCGGATTAATTTGTGTATGTGCATAAAGCATGCATTCACACTTTTGCTGAAATTAAAATCAAACAATCACCACAAAATTTCAAGCTAATAATTAATTTAAATAAAAAAGGTTTAGAGGTTATCAAAGGGAATTTTTCCAGCAATTTAAAATTTTTTAAGCAAACCTCTAAAGCATTCCTTTTCCAGCTATTCTTCTTTTGATCATCCTAGATTTTTCCTTCGATTCCTGATCAAATAAGACCAAAAGAAAAATTTAAAAAAAAATTAGTAGAAGAGAAAAAGGAGATAAGAAAAGTAACAATAATAGAAAATAATTTATACATATATATATATATATATATTTTGAAAATTTTTTTTAATTAATTAATTTTTTTTAATGATAGGAAAAATAACTATGCAAGCAATTCCCGGCAACGGCGCCAAAAATTGATCGGTTCTCAATTTCAAAAGTAAACCACGCAATAGCACGTATCCTGTAGGATAGTGATTACGGATGTCGGTCCACAGGGATTGGAGATAAGTTATTTTTTTTAAAAAATAAATCACGAAGAAGAATTTGCTAACTTGATTTAACTAAATTAATCTATGAGTATGAATTGAAATTTATCAAAGTAGATGGATCTAGGGCTTGGAATCCACCGCGTAGCATTGCATTAGGGACTGTGTTCTTAATTTTTATCTTTTGGTGAGGCATGCAAATTGGCTACAAGCCTTTTAAAATAAAAGTATAAAGAGTGTTAGGAAGATCCATCTTCGGTGTAGCATGAAGTGTCTACCTAAGTATGCTAATCTAGGATGCCGCACACTTCATCTTCCTAGGCATGGATCATCTTAGACTACTTTAGCAAACATGATTAGTAACTAGCATGCTCAAAGTTTAAATATCATAAAGAAATATTTCATTGAAAATAAGAATTTAAACAAGCTCCAAAATAATAAAAAAAATAAGAACTACAATGCCCTGATACATTGCTAGGGCTTCATTCAGCCCTAGACTAGACATTTAGCTGCGCATGGCTTCCGGACGACCTCCCATCTTCAAATGAAATTGATCACCTCCCATTATTCCCAAAATATCCAAAAACTATTCTCTTTCCCCCTCCTTTCTCTCTTTTTTTATTTCTTTTTCTCTTCTTCCCTCTTGGCTCTCTTCTTCTTTTCACCGAAACAGAGGGTCTCCCCTGTTTTTCTCCCCCAAGCTCTCCCCAAGCCGATGGCCACCCTCCTCCTTTTATAGCTGTCCGGAGTGCTCATTTGGGAAGGGAGAAGAGATCACGGATGGCTGATTCCGGGGCGTGATGCCGGAGAGCAGATCGCGGACGAAGACGGCGAGAAATGGGAGGCTGGGTTGTGGGCTGTAGATCCGTGGAGCGGCTGGGTCTCGGCGTGATCGTGGAGCGGCTGGGGCGCAATGCTGGGAGGAGCGGAAGAAGAAGGTGGCCGGATCCATGGCGTGATACGCTGGGAGAATGGCTGGATCTCGGATAACGACGTGGACGGCGCTAGAGACGGATGCCGACGGCTGGGATTGCGGATGAGTGGTCGCTGGCTGCACCGGCGGATGGCGGAATACCCGGGGATGAAGACGATGCCGTGAATCTCGGCTGCTGGGAGGGGCTGATCGGAGGATCGATGGGAGGACGCCGTGGACGGCCGTGATGCGCTGCGGGAGGAAGAAGATGCACAGTGAAATTTCGTAACACTGTTCATATGAACAGTGTTTTCACGGAACACTGTTCATATGAACAGTGTCATTTCGGAACACTGTTCATATGAACAGTGTTTTCAGTAATTTCGGGAAAAATTCTTTTCTTGCTCTATTTTAACGTGAAAATGGGCATATGTAGATTTAAAATAAAGGTCTCCCCTGTTTTGCTTAGTTTGGAAACGTGATGCGGAGATGGGAATTTTTGAACCGTTGGATTGCTTGGGGGAGCTACGGACAGTGGTCGCGGGAAAGTAATGGAATTGGTTGGAAATTGGCTTTGGATTTGAGGTGGGTCATGATCGTTGACTTGCTTAAACTTATTCTCGAGCCCAATGTTATTTAATTCTTGCTAAACTGCTTCAGACCGAACTCTACCAGATAAAATAAACAAGACTAAAAACAAGACCGTGACTTAATAAAAAAGAAGGGTTAATCAAACATTTTTCCTCATACAAGAATAATTATCTAATCAGGATCAAAACCTATTTAATCATAGCCTTAGCTTGATTACAACTCCATCAGGTTACTAAACCGGGTTAACACAATCTTCTCCTTATATGTTTTCATGAAAGATTACAACCAGGAGAGAGACAAGTTCAGAGTCTGTTTTGAGAAAAGAATTATTTACCTCTTACCATATTTTAAATTTATTTCAATATTTATTCAATTTCATGGTAAAGTATATATTTATCAGTTTAAGAACATTGATAAGTGCTATGAAAAGATAACTAAATTATAAATTATTCAGCACTTATCAGATCTAGTCCTCATCCTCCTAGTATAAGTGGCGAGGGGATGTCGAGCCTGATGGGAATGAGTCTAGCGTGGACCTCGCTGAGCTGGATGACTCTGTGCCGAAACCTCCGACTCAGCTGCTCGGGGCACAGATGGACCATGAGCCTCTCTCTCTCTCTGTAATGCTCCCACCTGCTCTCTGAGGTCTTTAATCTCAGCAGTCATAATGTCCATCCTGCTCGTCAATCCGTCAGAGAGAGTTCTCACCTGAGCTGACACAAGCTCAGTCATCCTACTCCAAAACTCCTCTGTGCACCCCGTGGGTACGGATGACGACGGGCCAGCCTCTGAAGGTGCCATAGGATGATCCTCAGGTACCTCAGCCTTAGGGATGGGATCTCCACCCTCTGGTGCATCACCTTCCGGTGCATGTATCCCTGCTCCTCCACGCACCCACTGCCCGTTCACCTTCTCATAACCCATGCAAACTAGGGACCATGCAGTGTAAGTGTCAGTGAATAATAGATGCCCGGAGATCTCTTCCTCCGCAGATATGTCATACAGTCGGAAAACTAGGGTGAGTATCATACCATAAGGCAGGAAAACTCTCGATTTGCATATAGCCTCTCTCATCTGCCTGATCATCATAGCTGGGAGGTTCAGGGGAATGCCTTGAATGACGTGCTCCATAATGACCAAATCTTGCTCAGATATGTGATCAAATCTTCCACTTTTCGGAAACAAAATTCGACCTATGAAGTTGTGCAACAAGCTCATCTCAACTGATAGAGAGCTAGCTATCACATTTTCGGAGTAGTCAAAATCATCTCTCTCAAGATCAACTGTAGAGCTCTCAACTTGCTTTTCGGTCTTTCTGGAGTTGCACCTTCATAGGGGAGATGAAGCAACTCACTCAAACTTTCTTCCGAGACCCTAACCCTTACTTTTCGGACTTCAGACACAAGCCCTCCCGGTCCAACTTTTAGGAAGGCGTAGAACTCACGAACCAAGCCCGGGTAGGCCACCAAATCTAGGGAGCAAAGATACTCCCATCCTTGCCTTCGGATCCAATCCCCCAAATGGAACCCTTCTTGATCCAAAAATTCGGAGTGGATCCTTCTCCCCATGGTTACCGGTCTCCTCGCATATTTTGCAAGTTGTACTGAAGGGGAAGGAGTGGAGGAGGTTCTACACATATCTCACCTTGTGGGGGTACTGTAGAAGAGTCTCTAGCATGTCTATCTACAATGGTTGGACGTGAGACTCTCCCGGATCTCTTAGCAACGGCTCGCTTGGGTCCCATTTTCACAAAATCCTTCCTTAGGTCTTGATCTAACGGCGTAGAGAAGCGATCTAGCACTGTTTGGAGATGATTAGAAGGGATTGGAGAGTGGGAATAGGGTTTCAGGAAGAGGACAAGATGAAACAATGCCCTAAAATAGCTCACGGGTCCCTCTTTAAAAATAGGGTCCTGCCGTTGGGTCGACCCCAGATTTTTCTTGGGTCGACTCAACGTGGGGTCGACCCCATTCTGGCTCGGGTCGGCCCCAGTTCAGGCTAATTTTTTTTTAAAAAAATCCTTTCTTTCTTCCAATCCTTACCAATTCTTTATGGGACAATGATACATGAGTAAGGAGTCTATAAATGGCTAGTTTGACTAATGTTTCATGGGTTTTTCGAAATGGGAGGAGAGTATCATGAGACAACTTGTTCCTTTTATATGTCTTCAATCAAAAGGATCACATATGCCTAATTTACTCCTAAGCATGCAAAATCTATCTTCACTTAAAGATTTTGTGAATATGTCAGCTAGTTGTTTCTCGGTACATACATGCTCAATACATACATTTCCATTTTGAACATGATCTCTAATGAAATGATACCTTATTTCAATATGTTTGGCTTTAGAGTGCTGAACCGGATTTTTGATAAGATTGATGGCACTAGTGTTATCACACTTATAGGAATGTTATCTAGTTTAATTCCATAGTCCTCTAGTTGTTGCTTGAGCCATAGTACTTGAGCACAGCAACTCCGGCAGCTATATATTCGGCCTCAGCGATTAACAATGCTACTGAATTCTGCTTTTTGCTAAACCAGGATACTAAGTTATTCTCTAAGAATTGATATGTTCCACTAGTGCTCTTCCTATCTAATTTGCATCCAGCAAAGTCTGCATCAGAATATGCAAGTAAATCTAGATAGGAGTTTCTAGAGTACCACAATTCTATGTTTGTGGTTCCTCTCAAATATCTAAGAATTCTTTTGACAACACTTAGATGTGACTCCTTAGGATCTGATTGGTATCTAGCACATATTCCCAGACTAAACACTATGTCTGGCCTGCTAGCAGTAAGGTAAAGTAAAGATCCAATTAAGCCTCTATAAAGCTTCATATCTATACTTTTCCCTTTTTCATCTTTGTCAAGCTTACTAGTGGGATTCATTGGAGTGCCTATTCCCTTGTGATTTTCATTTCCAAACTTCTTTAATATTTTCTTTGTGTACTTAGTTTGATGAATAAAGATATCTTCCTTAGTTTGTTTGATTTGTAATCCGAGAAAGAAATTTAGTTCTCCCATCATACTCATCTCGAATTCTCCTTGCATTAATTTAGCAAACTCTTTGCAAAGATTATCATTGGTGGCACCAAAGATTATGTCATCTACATATATTTGTACTACTAGCAAATTTTTGTCTTTTCTTTTGAGAAAAAATATTTTATCTACATTTTCTCTGCTGAAATCATTATTCAGTAGAAATTTGCTTAGTCGATTATACCAAGCCCTAGGTGCTTGTTTCAATCCATATAATGCCTTATATAATCTAAACACATAATTTGGCAATTCATGATTCTCAAAACCAGAAGGTTGCTCTACATATACTTCTTCCTCTATCCTCTATGAAACCGTTTAAGAAGGTACTTTTTACATCCATTTGATACAATTTGAAATCTATGAAGCATGCAAAAGCTAGAAGTAATCTAATAGCTTCTAATCTGACCACGGGAGCAAATGTTTCCTCGAAATCTATCCCTTCTTCTTGATTGTATCCCTTAGCTACAAGTCTAGCTTTATTTCTTATAACTATCCTATTTTTATCTAATTTATTTCTAAAGATCCATTTTGTTCCAATTACAGAATTATGCTTTGGTCTCTCAGTTAATGTCCGTACATTGCTTCTTTTGAATTGATTTAATTCTTCTTGCATAGCATTTATCCAATTTATGTCTTTTTCAGCTTCTTCATAAGTCTTAGGTTATATTTGTGAAACAAAAGCAAGATAGTCATTTAAATTTCTAAGAGAGGATCGAGTTCTTACCCCTTGAGATGGATCACCAATGATTAAGTCTTTAGGGTGTCCATGTGCGTACCTCCATTTCTTTGGCAAGTCTTGAGATTGTGGTGGCACGCGATCATTTTTCTTTTCTTGATTTGGCACGTCATCAAGATTCAATTTTTCAAAGTCAATAATTCCTGCATCACTATCAGACTCACTATGAGACTCATCAAAAATTATATTAATTGACACTTCAACTACAAGAGTTCTTTTGTTGAACACTCTGTATGCCCTACTAGATGTAGAGTATCCTAAGAAGATACCTTCATCTGACTTGGCATCAAATTTACTTAGATCCTCCTTGCCATTGCTTAAAATGAAACATCTACATCCAAATACTCTAAGATATTTAGCAGTTGGTTTCTTGTTCTTCCTGTTAGATGTATGCCCTAGAAGCCAATTTGACTGACACATTGTTGATTCTAGGGACATAATTTTGTACTTGACTATTTATTATTAAATAAATAAAAGGCATCTTTTCATTCATATTGTTTATGTGTCTATGAATCGTCCAAGAAATTAATAAGATGATGATACATATTCTCAAGAGTTGAGAATTTAAGCCATGTATCATTGGTGATTAATTTCTAAATGCTCCTGATCAATGGATCATCACGAGGACGGTGATTGATCCGATCAGTGCACAGATCACTTTCCTTCTGGATGGACGAGACTTGAGTCCATAGTGTAGGGACACTGAAGTGATAGTGCAGGTGCTTGTTAGAGAACAAGGGTACTGAGCGTGACCAAGACAAGAAGTCACTTGGATGTCTATCCACTCGTCAGTGACTTGCTTGATGTTGCAGTAGTGTGACTGGTCCTTTGACCTGCGGTGCTTCGGCTACTCACAGTGAGGTTATTGTAGTTTGACTGCACACATACATGGTCTCTAGCCATATGGGTCTATGCAGTGTAGATTGGCTGCAGTAAGTTCACTGTAGGAGTAGGGTATGCACCTATAAGGAATCTATCGACCTTGATAGAAGAGGAGTGATCCTATGTGATTTGTAAGACTGAGTTCTAAGACCTTGGCCAGGGCAGTAATATAAAGTGGAAAAAGAGTTTTCCACTATTGAACTCGAGTCGAATAAATCTTGACATATGACAGACGATGGGGTTTGACGAGTTGTCCATGACCTCCGTCCTGTAGGGATCCACGATAGTAGGACTGTATCACATGTTAACTGCACCTAGAGGTTCATCATTCCATTCTGCTGGGTAGCCACTACATGCTGCTAGGTGTCACTGGTGGATGGTGGGACTCATAGGGATTATCTTGATGATCGATAAACCCTAATGAGTTGAGTTGGAATCGTTCCAACCCATTGAAAGGAGTTTTCAATGATATAGTGATAGAGATCACAATATATCTCACTACCAGTCAGAATAGAACCTATGGGGTCACACACACTAGAAGTATTGACCGATCCGATGGTTGAAATCGTGATTAGGAATCACAAGAAATCAATTTGATTGATAAAAGTTGAAGAAGGAACAAAGAGAATTAATTAATTAGACTTAAACACAAATCCTACTTCGGGTAGGATTCCTAGAGTCCTAATTGGATTAGGGCTGGGAATCCTAGTTGGAGTAGGACTGGAATTCCTACTTGGAATAGGATTCCTACAATCCTAATGAGATTAGGAATTTTGAATTAAAATAGGATTCCTACTTGGAGTAGGATTCCTAGAAATCCTAATTGGATTAGGACTTCGGATTCAAATAGAGTCCTAATTGGATTAGGACTAAAATTAAATACATCCTAATTAGATTAGGATTCCTTAAGTCTAAATTAATTATTAATCTAATGAATCAACATGACTCCTAATTGGATTAGGATTGAAGAGTTCAATTGAGTCATGGTTCATTCAAGTCCTAATTGGATTAGGACTAGCATAGATTAAACCCAATTTGGCCAATCCTAATTAGATTAGGATTAAACCATGAAAGAGGGGCCTAATCCTCTTTGGAAGAGGATTAGGCTAACCAAGTAAGAGGGGCATCAGCCCCTCTCCACTTGATTAGGTGCGACATGAAGAGAGAGGGGGCCGGCGCCCCCTCTTGGAAAGTTGTCAAGGCTCCTAACTTGTAGGAGCCCTTCATCCTTATTAAAGGAGGACTAGGGCCGGCGCCCTAGATGACCCTTTCTCCTCTTCATCACGTGGCCACCCCCTCTCCATCTCTCCTTGGTTCAGCCGCCATCAGCAAGGGGAAAAGAAGAGGAGGCGTCTCCCTCCTCTTGGTCTTCTTCCTTGGCTTCAGCGCGTGTGAAGAGAAGAAAGCTGCGAAGGGATTTGATCTTCTTCCTCTTCTTCATCCTTCTTCTTCCTCCTCTCAAGTGCAATCAAGAGTTGATTGAAAGAGAGGACATCAGCCATCAAAGCTATCTCTGCAAGGGAGCTAGCACCCCGGTGAGATAGAGAGCTTGGATCGGATCCTGCTTCGTGTGGATACCCGTAGAGGCCGGACGTTTGAACGGCTTCAAGCGAATCCTCTTTCAAAACCACGAATTCTGATTTGCGGTGATCATCTACCCGCGCAAGGTGAAGATTTGATCTTCCTAATAATTTTAAAAGTTTTAATTCCTACCTAATTACGAAAGGTCTCGAAACAACGTTCATGCGATGAACGTCGAACCCGTGCATGCCGATTCCGCTGCCATCTGAAAAATTTTTGAAATATCAGCGGCATGGGCGGGTTCCCAACACTTCCAAAGTTCATAAGGAGTTTTCTTAGTTATAGGTTGACGCAATCGGGGTGGGCTGCAGATTTTTTTTCTTCTTTGAGGATGGCTGAATCTTTCTTCTTCTTTTTTTTCCAAAGCAATGGCAATGGAGGCTAGGGTTCTTTGTGGTGGAAGGAAGGAGGAAGAAGATGGGATGCTGGATGGGTGAGATTGGGTTCGTGGGATTCAACCAAGTGACTAGAATTGGGCACCCAATTGAGTGGGCGGCTGAAATTGGTTTGCACCTAATGGGTTGGCCGGCTTGGGTTATTTAGAGTTCTCTTGGGATTAGGACTCAAGGGAGGACGTGGGAAGGGGTTGTGGCATGAGGAATACGGCTGGGGAGGCTGATGTGGCACACAAGGAGGCGCACCTAAGGGAACAAGGCATGAAACAAGGAAGAGAGAGAGTGGATAAGGATGAATTAGTTTTGGAAATCTCATCCAAACTAATTCAAACTTGGAAGGCATGAAGGGGAGGTGTCCCACCTCTTCCTTCAGCCTCTTGGTATCGCACCAAGCAAGGAACTTGCCCCTCCTCACATTCACAAGAAAAAATTTCGAAATCCAAAACTAACTTCATTCATCATACCCTCCTTTATATAGAAGGAAAGGTTGGCAAAGGATAAGGATAAGGACTACACAGAATTTTAAATTGGACTCCTAATTACATGTGGACTCAATTCAAAATTTAAATTTTCTAGTTGACCAATCAAAGGCCTTGACACCTAAGCCTAGACACCTAAGATCCATATCTATGGCGTGTGGATTGAAACCCATCAAAAGGAATTCAGCCGCATGCCATGAATATTTATCTAGGTGGAACTCCTTCTCGGGTACCAACATCAGCATGAAGTTCGGGAGACTCCTCAAATATCATCTGATCTCCAAATTTCATGTTCTTATAGTCATTGGAAATCTACGGATGTCTACTTTCCAAAAAAAATTGAATCAACTTAATCAGACTTCTGTAGCTCTCGAAATCTTCAAAATACCATAAGGTATTCAATTGGTCACAGATTTCAACTGGATCTGAACTCTGAATTTCTTCCACATGTGGAGGTCTTCATGGTTGAACTTCTCTTTATTTTGACATGTGACCACTTCTAATTAGCCATGGACCCATTCACGCCTTGGACTCAATCTAATTGACACTGAAGAGGCTAACCCATTGTGAATCAAATCACTTATTGCAAGGACTCAATCTAATTTCAGCTTGGACTCAACTGTTCTTGGACTCAAATTCTTTTCACCCCTCACCCAATGTCCCACGCCATTAGAATGAGGGTGGTGCTCCTGCATCAACTCTCCCCGGCTGGAAAAAGACTGGACTCTGTCGAGTTCTGTGACTGATAGAGCTCGTAGAGATCCGGGTTCAGCCGTTGGACTTCTTCCATCTTCAACTAAGAGCAATCTGAAATTGGTCTGCCCTTCCATTTAACCAAAAATTTCTGATATCCTCCTCGATGTGTGGACACAATCTGATCATCCAAGATGTCTTCAATGGTGTCTTTAGGGGTTGATCGACGTGGTAATGATGGGGGTACGGCTGGAGGGTCTTCATCTTCAGCAAAGTGACCTTCGTAGAGCTGCAGGTCTTCAACATTGAAAATTGGGCTAACTTGCAAGTTTTCAGGCAAATCAAGCATATATGCATTAGGTCCCATTCGTTTTAGTACCTTGAAGGGGCCGACGCGATGAGGACGTAGCTTCTGAAAATTTCTGCGAGGGAAACATTCAGCACTCAACCGCATCATCACAAGGTCTCCTTCTTTGAATTCCATGGGACGTCGCTTCAAGTCTGCTTGTTGCTTGTAAATCTCGGTGTTGGTGACCAAACGACGTCGAACTTCAGCGTGGATGTCTTGTATGTGCCTAGCGAAGTCTTCACTACCTTCGTTGGTCCTTGTGTTGATGGGAAGTGGTACAAGATCAATAGGCCGCCGCGGCTTCAACCCGAGAACAATCTCGAAAGGTGACAATCCTGGGGTACGGTTGACACTGCTGTTGTAGGCAAACTCGGCATGGGGTAAAATCAGATCCCATGACTTCACATGATCCCGGACTAAGCATCGAAGAAGGTTTCCAAGACTGCGGTTGACCACCTCGGTCTGCCCATTGGTTTGGGGGTGATAGGCGCTGGAGAAGGAAAGACGGGTGCCAAGTTTCGCCCAAAGTGTCTTCCAAAAATAGCTAACGAACTTGACATCACGATCAGATACAATAGTCTTTGGGAGCCCATGTAGACGAACCACTTCTTTCAAGAACAAATCAGCAACTCGTGATGCATCATAAGTTTTCGCACAGGGCACAAAGTGCGACATCTTTGAAAACCTGTCAACAATGACAAAAATAGAATCATGTCCTCGTACCGTCTTGGGCAACCCAAGCACGAAGTCCATGCTGAGGTCCTCCCATGGTGAGCTCGGCAATGGCAGTGGAGAGTAGAGGCCGGCATTGGATTTTGTTCCCTTGGCTAGTTGACAAGTTCGGCAATGTTTGATGATTCGGTGGACATCCTTGCGCAAGGTCGGCCAATAGTACCTATCCTCCATCATAATGACGGTCTTGTCACGCCCGAAGTGACCAGCAAGACCTCCCCCATGAACCTTTCGGATGATTTGGTCGCGAAGAGAGGTTTCTGGAATACATAGGCGTGTGCCACGGAAGAGAAAGCCGTCATGGATCGAAAAATCAGAATGCTGCCGGTGACTCCCTGCTGAAATTTCGGTGTAGATAGGCTGAAAATATGCATCAGTAGAATATAGAATTTTCAGATCATTGAAGCCCGTTACTTCTGCATTCAAGAGGGTGAGAACATGTGTCTTCCGGCTAAGGGCATCAGCGACTCGATTTTCTGCACCCGGCCTATGCTTCAATACAAAAGTAAATTGCTGCAGCACATCCATCCATCTCGCATGTCGCGCACTTAGCTTCTTTTGTGAATTGATGTACTTTAAAGAGTCATGGTCGGTGTACATGACAAACTCTCGATGTAGAAGATAATGCTTCCAATGTTTAAGAGTTTGAACCACAGCATAAAACTCAATATCATAAGTGGAATACCTTCGCTTGGCGTCGTTGAGCTTTTCGTTGTAGAAGGCGACGGGATGACCTTCTTGGCTCAGAACTCCACCAATCCCAATGTGAGAAGCATCACAAGCGACTTCGAAGAGCTGATCAAAGTCTGGAAGTCGAAGAATTGGGGCTTGGGTTAGACATTCCTTGATGTCTTCAAAGGCTCTAGTGGCGGCTGGCGTCCAACAGAAATTTTCAGCCTTCATACAATTGGTGATTGGTGCTACTATGCTGCTGAAATTTCTTATGAACCAGCGGTAGAAGGAAGCCAAGCCATGGAAGCTCCTCACCTCATGAATGTTACTTGGCGTTGGCCACTCCCGAATGGCACGAACTTTCTCCGGATCCGCTGCAACACCTTGATCTGAAATTATGAAACCAAGGAATGGTACTTGTGATTCAGCAAAGAAGCACTTCTTCATGTTAACATAAAGTTTTTCTGATCGAAGTGTAAGAAGCACTCGGCGAAGATGTTGCTGATGCTCCACACGGCTGCGACTGAAAATCAAAATATCATCAAAATAAACAACAACAAAGCGCCCAATGTATGGTTTCAGCACTTGATTCATAACCCGCATGAAAGTACTTGGTGCATTGGAGAGACCAAACGGCATAACCATCCATTCATAAAGGCCATCCTTGGTCTTAAATGCCGTCTTCCACTCATCCCCAAGTCTGATTCTGATCTGGTGGTAGCCACTTCGAAGGTCCAACTTGGAGAAGATGGTGGCTCCATGCAACAAATCCAGCATGTCGTCAAGCCGCGGGATCGAAAAACGGTACTTCACTGTAATCTTGTTGATTGCTCTGCTGTCCACGCACATCCTCCATGAATCATCCTTCTTGGGAGTAAGTAGAGCCGAGACGGCACATGGACTGAGGCTCTCTCGGATGAATCCCTTGTCCAAAAGTTCTTGGACTTGGCGGTGAAGCTCCTCATGTTCTCTTGGATTCAGCCGGTATGCGGGAAGATTCGGTAAGCTTGAACCGGGCACCAAATCTACGGCATGTTGGATGTCCCTCATCAGTGGAAGCTCCTTGGGAAGGTCCTCAGGGGTTACATCAGAAAAATCATCCAATATAGACTTGAAATCAAGAGGAACAACTTTTGAAATTTCAGCCCCAACTTCCCTAGACACTAGTGCATACATGACTCCAATCTCTCGGCTACAAGCTTCAAACTTTCTCATGGTTAAAATCCATTGGATTATCAGATTTTCAGAGGTAAAATCAGTGATCCGAAGGAGCTTTAACACAACTCTTTTATTGGCACAATATAGAGAATAACAATTGGATCGACCATCATACTCGACACTACGATCATACAACCAAAGTCTTCCTAGAAGAAGATGGCACGTCTTCATGGGCAGAACATCGCACCATACTTCATCTCGGAAGTCCTTACCAAGTGAAAAACTGATCAAGCATCTTTGTTTAACAGGGATGGAAGAGTCTTCGATCCAACTTACCCGATACGGCTTTGGATGCGGTACCAGTTTCAGATTCAGCCTTTTCAGCACTTCTTCAGAAATGATGTTCATGCTGCTTCCATTGTCAATGATGAGGTTTAGAGACTTGTTGGCATACTCGATGCGAGTGTGAAAGATATTGGTGCGTCTCCAATCTTCCTCCATGTTCTCCTCCTGCTTGCAACCCGTAAGAACCCGCCGCACGACGCACACAGGTAGATCTGAAGCTTCTAGCTCCACCGCAGGGGCTTCTTCATCATATTTTTCGTTCCCTTCATTTCCCTCTTCATCAGCGGGCTGAGAGGGAGGAGTGACTTCAGAGGGTCCTATGATCTCATCCTCTTCACATACCAATGCAAATCGTTGGTCTTGGGTAGGACAAACAACGGCGAAATGGCCTCGCCCGCTGCACTTGTAACATTCAACAGGATTCTTCCCTTGCAGTATGGATTGTGGCATAGGACCTTTACCCTTTTCATTAGCCCTTGGAGCACCCCTTTCCTGATATGTTCTTCTATTTACAGAGGTTTCAGATCTGAAAGCAGGAGCGTTACCTTGAGGAAATGGAACTTCTCGGTTGGTGCTGCGCTCGGGAAATCGTCGTGCAACCGGTGCTTGCGCAGGGCGTCTTTGTCGTAGCTGCGATTCAACTCGAATGGCGAGTTGATATGCCTCCTCTAGGCTGAAGATGTGCGTCGTCATTAGCTCCCTCTTGATGTCATCCCTCAGCCCGGATCGGTATCGAGTTAGGGACTGACGATCCATCTCCGTGAGGTTGCTGCGGATCATCAACTCATGGAATCGGGCCGTATACTCCTCTACGGAAGAGCTTCCTTGACGAAGTTTCGGAAGTTCTTCGAAGAGTGTCTCCTCATAATCAAGGGAAAGAAACTTTTCCTTCAAACGAAGTTTCATCTCCTCCCAATCATTGATAGGGGGCTGTCGGAGTCGATGAAGCTTCTCTTCAACGCTATGCCATCATATGCGTGCTTGGCCCTTGAGCTTCATCTTCACAAATCGCACCTTGGTTTCATTGGGCATGCTGAACCATTCGAAGTAGTCTTCGAGAGACATCAACCAATCCTGGAAGTAGGTTGGGTCCATGCTTCCACTGTAATCAGCAACTTCTACACGAACCCGCTTCATGACATCGTCGAGATCATTGCGCTCCCGCTGATTTTGATGAACATAGGGGTTCCTGAAATTATTCCCCATACGAGGAATGTTTGGAGGGGGCATCCGCTGATCCCTAGGTGGCCTTTGGGGTGATAGACCCCCAGGGGAGAATGCTTCAACGTCAGGGTCTCCTCCAAATGGCACTTCTGAATTTTCAGGTTGCGCGGGGACAGCATGTTCATCTTCAAGATTGTTTGGCTCGGGGAAGAGACGATCCCAAACAATTTCCACCTTCTGATTCAAGGCCGCCACTTGCCGGATGAGCTCGGCCATCATCTCAGCACGTTGTCGTTCATTGTTGTAGGGGCGACCACTTCTAGTACTCATGGCGACAAGGATTCGCTCTGATACCAATTGACGCAATCAGAGTGGGCTACAGATTTTTTTTCTTCTTTGAGGATGGCTGAATCTTTCTTCTTTTTTTTTTTCCAAAGCAATGGCAATGGAGGCTAGGGTTCTTTGTGGTGGAAGGAAGGAGGAAGAAGATGAGTTACTGGATGGGTGAGATTGGGTTCGTGGGATTCAACCAAGTAACTAGAATTGGGCACCCAATTGAGTGGGCGGTTGAAATTGGTTTGCACCTAATGGGTTGGCCGGCTTGGGTTATTTAGAGTCCTATTGGGATTAGGACTCAAGGGAGGACGTGGGAAGGGGTTGTGGCATGAGGAATACGGCTGGGGAGGCTGATGTGGCACACAAGGAGGTGCACCTAAGGGAACAAGGCATGAAACAAGGAAGAGAGAGAGTGGATAAGGATGAATTAGTTTTGGAAATCTCATCCAAACTAATTCAAACTTGGAAGGCATGAAGGGGAGGCGTCCCACCTCTTCCTTCAGCCTCTTGGCATCGCACCAAGCAAGGGACTTGCCCCTCCTCACGTTCACAAGGAAAAATTTCGAAATCCAAAACTAACTTCATTCATCATACCCTCCTTTATATAGAAGGAAAGGTTGGCAAAGGATAAGGATAAGGACTACACAGAATTTTAAATTGGACTCCTAATTACATGTGGACTCAATTCAAAATTTAAATTTTCTAGTTGACCAATCAAAGGCCTTGACACCTAAGCCTAGACACCTAAGATCCATATCTATGGCGTGTGGATTGAAACCCATCAAAAGGAATTCAGCCGCATGCCATGAATATTTATCTAGGTGGAACTCCTTCTCGGGTACCAACATCAGCATGAAGTTCGGGAGACCCCTCAAATGTCATCTGATCTCCAAATTTTATGTTCTTATAGTCATTGGAAAGCTACGGATGTCTACTTTCCAACAAAATTTGAATCAACTTAATTAGACTTCTGTAGCTCTCGAAATATTCAAAATACCATAAGATGTTCAATCTGTCATAGATTTCAACTGGATCTGAACTCTGAATTTCTTCCACATGTGGAGGTCTTCATGGTTGAACTTCTCTTTATTTTGACATGTGACCACTTCTAATTAGCCATGGACCCATTCACGCATTGGACTCAATCTAATTGACACTGAAGAGGCTAACCCATTGTGAATCAAATCACTTATTGCAGGGACTCAATCTAATTTCAGCTTGGACTCAACTGTTCTTGGACTCAAATTCTTTTCACCCCTCATCCAATGTCCCACGCCATTAGAATGAGGGTGGTGCTCCTGCATCATAGGTCATATTAAAATACGATTTAGAATATGGCAAGCAGTACTTATAGCTTCAGCCCAAAAGTACTTTGGAAGATTTGACTTGCACAACATTGTGCGTGCCATTTCTGCCAAGGTCCTATTTTTTCTTTCAACAACCCCATTTTGTTGAGGCGTTTGAGGTGTTGAAAATTGATGTGAGATACCATTTTTATTACAAAATTTTTCAAAGTGTTGATTTTCAAATTCAGTTCCATGATCACTTTGAATTGCTATTAAGGTGAGCTTCTTTTCGGTTATGATATTTTTATAATATTTCAAGAATGCTGAAAATGCTTCATTCTTATGTATAAGAAATGAAACCCATGTATATCTTGAAAAATCATTTACTATAACTAGTCCATACTTTTTTTCTCCTAGACTCATAGTTCTAGTAGGCCCAAATAGATCCATGTGTATGAGTTCAAAAGGCCTAGTGGTTGATACTATATTCTTTGATTTGAAGGATGATTTTGTTTGCTTTCCTAATGAGCATGGTCCACAGATTTTGTCTTTTTCAAAGATCAATTTTGGCACATCTTTTATCAAATCCTTCTTGACTAGTTTTGATATTAAGTCCATACTAGCATGTCCTAGTCTACGATGCCAAAGCCAACTTGTTTCACTTTTTCTTTCTTCATTAGTAATTAAGCATAATCCATTTTTCTTGCCTAAATCATGAAGATCTACCATGTAAATATTTCCATGCCTTTGTCCTATAAGTACAATGCTATTATCTTTAGGATTTGTGATTATGCATACTGAGGCTTCAAATGTGACTTTAAGACCTTTATCACAAAATTGACTTATGCTAAGTAGTTATGTTTCAGACCATTAACTAATAAAATATTTTCTATAAAGGTGGATGGAGTAATATAAATTTTATCCTTTCCAATGATAAATCCTTTTTCATTGTCTCCATAGGTTACCACTCCATCCTTCTTAGATTCCAAGGTGATAAATTGTTCTACGTCACCTGTCATGTGCCTTGAACAGCCGCTATCTAGATACCATCATCTATCCCCCTTATTAGCTGCAAGACACCCCTGCAATCAAGATTAAGAATATGCTTTAGGTACCCAAACTATGTTGGGTCCTTTAGGGTTAGTATTTGATGTTCCTTTTGGAACCCAAATTTTCTTAAATTTTAGCTTATAATTATCACTCAATTTGTTGTAGCTAGACTTTCTATAATTACATTCATATGCTTTATGTCCTACTTTATTGCAGCAGTGACAAGTTATATTTTTATTTTTGGCTTTCACAAATATGTTCTTTAAGTATTTTTGCTTTCTATTTATTTTATATCCTAACCCAGCTTTATCATATGCAGCTTTTTGACTATCAAGAATCATATTTAATGTAGTTGAGCTAAGTGTAAACTTGTCCACTAAGGATTTGTATTTTTCTGCATCTTCTTTTAACTTGACATTTTCAGCAAGTTGACTTTTGGTTTCATTGGTGAATCTCCTACTTAATGTTTCATAGTCATTAGATAGTTTTAGCTTTTCTTTGATAAGAGATTGATTTTCATCTTTTAGAACTTTATTTTTATTGATTAATTTCTTGTGTTCTTCCATGAGTTCTAAAAATGCATCATGTAACTCTTTTACTGTAAAATCACATTCAAGTTCAGAATCTACCTCATCGTCATTGGCCATGTAGCAGATTTGGGCCGTCTCTTGTTGATTTTTCTCTTCCGAATTTGACTCCTCACTTTCACTCCATTCAGCCATGAGGTTTCTCTTCTTAAGTTTTCCTGCCATCCATTTCAATTCCGGATAATCTATCTTGAAATGCCCGGGCTTGTTACACTCATAGCAAATTGGCGTTTTCCTTTCCTTTTCTTCGTCCTTACTCTTTTCCTTGCTTGAGCTACTTTTGAGAAAGGGCTTCCTTTTATGAAATTTATTCTTTCCTTTCATAAATTTTCTAAATTTTCTTGCAAGCATAGCCATTCCTTCTTCATCATATTCTTCCTCATCATCAGATTCTTCTGGTTCAGTTTTCTATTTTGGAGTGGTAGACTTCAAGGCAATGGTCTTTCTTTTCTTGACCTCATCTTCTGAGTTTTGCCTCATGGTCAACTCATGGGTCATGAGTGATCCTAGAAGTTCTTCCAATTGCAGTGTATTGAGGTCCTTTGCTTCTTGAATTACAGTTACCTTGGCCTCCCAAACTCTTGGTAGAGACCTGAGAATTTTTCGCACTAGTTCAGAGTTAGTATAAGACTTTTCTAAGCTCTTTAGCCCATTTATGATTTCCGTGAATCGAGTAAACATTTCAGTTATGGACTTAGTGG
This sequence comes from Phoenix dactylifera, assembly GCF_009389715.1. NCBI lineage: Eukaryota > Viridiplantae > Streptophyta > Magnoliopsida > Arecales > Arecaceae > Phoenix > Phoenix dactylifera. The sequence goes on from NW_024067974.1 coordinate 146,607, forward strand.
ATTTTATTTTAAACAACTCATACTTATGTACTATTATATTTATTTTTGACTCTTTGACTTGATTAGTTCCTTCATGTGTGACCTCCAGTTTATCCCAAATTTCTTTTACGGAGATGCATGTAGATATTCTATTAAATTCACTTACATCTAGTGAACAGTAAAGTACATTAATTGCTTTAGTATTTAGTTGTGCTAGTCTTCTATCACTCTCATTCCAATCCATTTTCAGTTTGGGAATGATTGTGCCCTCTATACTAATTGTGGGAGTATGTGGTCCTCTAGTTATGATATTCCACAAGTCATAGTCTAGAGTTTGAATGAATATCCTCATCCTAGCTTTTCAATATGTGTAATTAGTGCCATTAAACATAGGAGGTCTATTTGTGGATTGCCCCTCGTTCATAGAACATCCTACTTGGGTTGTCATGATCTTTGTCTCTTGATTGTGAGATCAACAAATACTATGAGAGCACCAAGCTCTGATACCACTTGTTGCCCAAGGTGACAAGCCAAGAGGGGAGGGGGTGAATTGATTTCTCTAAATTTTTTACTATCTTAATTGAGTTAATTGATGAGTGAGTGAAGTTAAAACAATAATCAATGCAAACATACAAGAAGTATAGTGGTTCAGTGCTCTCCTAAGCACCTACGTCCACTCCCCAAGCGACTCCTTGGGAATTCACTATAATCCCATGGATTATAGTTGGATTGTTTTTCGGGCTCACAATCCAAAAACCTTTACACTTTGATTTTTCGGGATCACCAAAAACCTATGTTGATTTTACGGGCACACCAACAAACCTTCACAGTTGGTTTTACGGGTTCACCAACAAACCTACACCGTTGGTTTTACGAGCTCACCAACAAACCTTTATAAGGTGATTAAAAAGAAAAAAGTTGAAACTCCTAGATGAGCAAATATAACAACTATGAACTACAAAGAAGAGTTTAGAATATAGTTATTGCTTTGATAAGACTTCTCTCTTCTTTGTCAAGATTGCTTCACTCTTCAAGGGTTGGAGGAGCTCTTAATGTCTCTCAGAATCTGCTCACCCATTTTCTTTTGGCTCTTTGAATGAAGCTCTTGAGTGAAGAATGCTAGGGCTTTTTCTTTCTTGAATGAGCTTTGATTTTTTGCAAAAGGATGACTTGTTCTGATGAATAGTATCATTATAAATACTTTCCCACATGTTTAGGTTACTCCCTATTGGTTAGATTTGAAAAACTATCCATTACTACCCATTGGGAGGTCAAAAAGTACTTTTACAGAACAAGCCGTTATGCTTCTGCCCGTGCTGGGGTCGACCCAAACTTTCCTAGGGTCAACTCAAACCACTGTTCATCATACTTGGGGTCGACTTAACTTCCAGTGGGGTCGACCCAACTTTCACTGGGGTCGACTCCTGCTACAGTGGGGTCGACCCTCTCAGGAATCACAAAACCTTGTATTTCAGCGGTTTTTCACTGGGGTCGACTCAGCCCTTTTTGGGGTCGACTCAAGCTATAGTGGGGTCGACTCAAGTTTCATTGGGGTCGACCCTCTCAGGGATTCCAGAGACAGTTTTGAACGACATAGCCTTGGGGTCGACTCATATTCAGTTGGGGTCGACTCCATTGGGGTCGACTCAAGCATTCTTGGGGTCGGCTCAAGGAAAGTTGGGGTCGGCCCTCTCAGTAAATTCCAGAGACTTGTTTTCTTGAGGCTTAAAGCTGGGGTCGACTCAAGCATTCCTAGGGTCGGCTCCATCTGGGGTTGGCTCAAGGAAAGTTGGGGTCGGCCCTCTCAGTAAATTCCAGAGACTTGTTGGCTTGAAGCTGGGGTCGACTCCACTACTGTTCATCCGTGCCATTTTCGCAGAGGTGTGCCTGATGGTTTCATGATGTGCCAGGGTCGACTCCACCTCTGTTGGGGTCGACTCATTCCACACTTTGCTGCATCTTAAGTTTAGACTCACCCATACAATCAATGAAATATACTTCAAGCAATTTTGAAAGTATGCCATGGTAGTGCTATATACTCTTAACAATAAAAATTACTATTTTGCCCTTAAGAGTACGTTTCACTTGAAACTTTGCTGAATTAGAATTTAGAATTCACTATCCCTTTTCTATCACAAATTTTATCTCATTATTAATCATTGAAAGACATCTTGATCTCATTCTTCTAATGTATCGAGAGTGTCGAACTCAGTTGTTGCCCAAGGTGACAAGCCAAGAGGGGGGGTGAATTGGTTTCTTTTAATTTTAACTATCTTACTTGTGTTAAATGATGAGTTAGTGAACTTAAACAAATCACAATACAAACAACAAGAAGTATAGTGGTTCGGTGCTCTCCTTAGCACCTACGTCCACTCCCCAAGCGACCCCTTGGGAATTCACTATAATCCCGCGGATTACAGTTAGATTGTTTTCCGGGCTCACAATCCAAAAACCTTTACACTTTGGTTTTCCGGGTTCACCAAAAACCTATGTTGGTTTTACGGGCTCACCAACGAACCTATACAATTGGTTTTACGGGTTCACCAACAACCTACGTTGGTTTTACGGGCTTACCAACAACCTATGTTGGTTTTACGGGCTCACCAACGAACCTTTACAATTGGTTTTCCGGGTTCACCAATCAACCTATTCCGTTGGTTTTGCGGGCTAACCAACCAACCTTTACAAGTAGTTTAATAAACAAAGGAAGAAGATTTAAACTCCTAGATGAGCAAATATAACAATATAATCTACAAAGAAGAGTTTAGAGAATATTTATCGCTTGATGTGACTTCTCTCTTCTTTGTCAAGGATGCTTCACTCTTCAAGGATGGATGGAGCTCTTGATGACTCTTTGAATCTGCTCAACCACTTTCTTTTGATTCTTGAATGAAGCACTTGGATGAAGCTTGCCTTGCTAGGGTTCTCTCTTGAATGCACTTGATGTATTTTCCAAAGCTTACTTCCTCTGATGAATACTCCCTCTTAAATACTTCTCCAACCTCCAAATAGTCCTTCCTGACCGTTGGATTGAAGAAACTAGCCGTTTATAGCCGTTGGGAGTCCAAAAAGTACTTCTGCACAACTAGCCGTTATGCTTCTGCCCGTGCTTGGGTCGACCCAAACTTTTCTTGGGTCGACCCAAACCTTGGGTCAGCTCAAACTTTTTCTTGGGTCGGCCCTCTCAGAAAATTCAGAACCTTGAATTTCAGCCTTTCTTCACTTGGGTCGACTCAACCTTTCTTTGGGTCGACTCAAGCTTGGGTCGACTCAACTTCATCTTGGGTCGACCCTCTCAGTAAATCCAGAGAACCATTTTCTGAGTTATTTGAGGATCTTGAAGTTTGGGTCGACTCATGCTTTCCTTGGGTCGACCCAACTCACTGTTCATCTGTGCTATTTTTGCAGAAGTGTGCCAAATGATTTCTTGATGTGCCGGGGTCGACCCAATCATCCTTTGGGTCGACTCAATCCACACTTTGCTGCATCTCAAGGTTAGATTCATTCATATAAACAATGAAATGTATCTATATCAATTTATACAAATATACTGAGAGTAAACAGACTTATAAATGAAGTATCGTTTTAACTTATAACATACTCTTGTTAAATGCTTGTTAATCATCAAAATAACACTATCATTCTCAATCTCCCCCTTTTTGATGATTACAAAATAAAGAGTATGAGCCTATTGATACTTATTTTAAAATTAGTTTTTGAAAGGGCTTAACTTGCTGAATTTCAGCTTTTCATATATAAGAGTGAAGTCTCCCCCTATATCATTCAAATGTTGCCAATTTGACTTTTTGAATTGCTCCCCCTTTCATTTATAATTCATTAAAGATGAAACTCCAAAAATTTGAGATAAAACATGAGTTTTAGGTTATGTATCGAGGTGTGAAAGGTGCGTGCCAAATTCTGAAATTCTATGTGCCAAATTCTGAAATTTGATAGAAATTTTTGACTTGATCATTTTCATTGTTGCAAATTGCTCCCCCTTGGATGCATATGCTTTCCTATATGATTTTCAAGTTGTTTTACAAGTTATTTCGTTATTTCTCCTTCTTTCTTTACTTCTCCTCTTATTACTCTATCTTTACTTCTCCCCTATTACTCTTTCTTTACTTCTCCCCCTTTTTGTTACTCTATTTACTCTATCTTTACTTCTCCCCTATTACTCTTTCTTTACTTCTCCCCCTTTTTGTTATCATCAAATAGGTACATGGAAAAAGACACAATAAATAACAAACATTCAAACTTCATTGATCAAAATAGGAACATTTTAGTACAATCATGCCAAAAACAAAAGCAAATACAATGTTCCTCAATCAAGGTTCAAAATACATGATCAACACAAAATACATATGAGAACTAGATACATATCCTAGGCTCTAAACAAGATCGTGAGACTCTCCCGGATCGCTTGGCTACGGCTCTCTTGGATCCCATTTCTCCAAGATATTAAAGTAATCTACTGTTTGGAGATGATTGGAGAAGATTTGAGAGTGGAAAATAGGGTTTTCGGAAGAGGACAAAGGGTAAACAGTGCCCTAGATAGCTCACGGGTCCCCCTTTTAACAGTGGGGTCCCGACGTTGGGTCGACTCAAGAATTTTCTTGGGTCGACTCAACGTTGGGTCGACCCTATTCTGGGTTGGGTCGACCCAAGTTCAGAAATTTTTCCTTTCTCTTCGTTTTCGCTTCTAAAAATTTTTCTTGCTTCCAATCCTTACAAATTCTTTCTGGGATAATGATACATGAGTAAGGAATCTATAGATTACAAGTTTGACTCATGTTTCATAGGTTTTTAGAAATGGGAGGAATGTATCATGAGACTGCTTGCTCCCTTTTATATCTCTTCAATAAAAAGGATCACATATGCCTAATTCCCTCCTTAGCGTGCAGAATCTATCTTCACTCAAGGGTTTTGTGAATATGTCGGCTAATTGTTTTTCAGTGCATATATGCTCAATACATATGTTTCCATTTTGCACACGATCCCTAATAAAATGATATCTTATTTCTATGTGTTTGGCTTTAGGAATGAGATATTAAGGATGTAAGCCAGAAGTGATCTCTAAATGTAGATTCCAAAGATAGTTTTGAAATCAAGTGTAGATGGAATCTTTTTCAAGTTATTTCAAGGAGTATCAAGAATAATATTCAAAGAAAGCACGAATAAAAATCCAATACCCTTTTTTTAATATATTAAGTATATAGCAACATGAGAGCAATCTAATTAATTTTTAGAGTATAGTATAAGAGCAGATAAAGATCAAAACTTATATACTCGAAAAACATAAGATTATGTTGAATCCTTAATTCTTAATGACTTCAAAGTTCTTTCATGATATAAAAGTATTGGAGCATAGATACCAAAATATGAATTTATGCAATGTAGGATACATAAAATTCAGGGCTTTGAAAGTTCTTTTAAAGCTCTCTTAAAGACTTTCTTTTACTCCTTTAAAGATCATAGCATCAAAATCAATTAAGATGAATTGGCTCAGGATTGAAACACGAAAGTGCAAGCCAATAAGAGCTCATTAGTGGATTCCAAAGTAAATTTTCAATACTAAGACAAATGGAATTCTTTTCACTTAGTTTTCAAAACAAGTGATTTACCAATTAAGTACACATGAAAATCCAACTTTCAAAAGATATTCAATGAAGCACAAAGTCTAATACCAAAATATGCTTAAATTGATATCAGTTTGAAACCAATTTGACATTAAAAGCATGCTAAAAGTCCTTTGCCAAATTTACATAGAGTAATCTTTAATGATTTAGCTTTAAATCATGTCTCTTTCTTGTATGCAAGGCTCTTGATATCAATTCATGCTTTGTAAGTAAAACAGTTAAATTCAGAAATTAACAAGAATGATCATGAATCAAATATAAAACATTCAAGGTGTATATTTATAAATTTCAATTTCTTAGTCATAGTTTCTCAGCAATGTATACATGAAGCACAATAAATCTTTTTAATATCAAAATAACATCATATGTTTAGAACCATTTGTTTGCAATCAAGATCATTGAAAAACGCATCATTTAGACTAATTTTAATAAACTTATAAGATAGAAAATGATATGTTTCAGATGCGAATTGGAGCAAACAATCAAGGCATCAAAAGTAATTCTATTTTTCTTAAACCGTAGTTTTTATCTAGAAATCATATTGAGTTATTTCCCAAAATGATGCAATCATTGAAGCATATAATGAAAGTTACAAAAATGCAATGATAGAAGCATTTTTAAATTAAGTTTAAGCTTTTATACAAAATCAGATTCTGAATTTCATAAAAATTTTCAAGGAGGCTTTCAGGATTATAATTTGAGATATGCATCTTCTACATTGTAGCTTATCTTAAATTATTAAGATTGAAAACACATATTTCAAGAACATTAGAGCACATCCAGAATCTTTGTAATTCATATTGAATTTTGGTACAAATTGGAGGACATTATGTACTAATGTTAGGCAAGATAAAAGATAAATCGGAATCAATTCATTTTGCCTAATTTGCAAATTCAAATTATTCTTTTCTTTTATTTTTCAAAATATATTCATTAAAACAAAATGATGTTGTTGTTGGTAATAACATGTTTCAATCAAATTTTATAGGCATGAAGCATTACAAGTTATATTTAGGAAAGATCTTTGTTATTTGAATATTGAAAACATATAATTCAAAACATCATGTGACATGCAAAATATATTATGCATTAAAATATTAAGAACAAGCATGTCAAGGATCAAAATCAATTCTTTTCAAATAAACTCCCCCTATTTAAATATAATTTTGTACTGATTTCATCCTTAAAGTGTGTTTTCAAGTGATTAAAAAATTTGACTTGATTCTTCTTATATACTTTCATTTACTTTGTCTTTCATTTTTACCTTCTTATGCTCTATACTCTATTTGCTCCCTATCCGGTGGAGTTGGAAGGGGCACGAGGTACTACCACTAGCCTCCCTCTTGTGCCGTCCCTAATATACCCTACACCGAATAGTTGGGTCAAATAGTGCCGGGTACTACCACTAGCCTCCCCATTGGCACCATCCCTATGATGAGCAAAATAGAAATGTTAAAATGTTCACTTCAAACTCTCCCTGTTTAAGTGTAATTAATTACGGATTTTATCCCTTTCACAAGTCTCACAAATATGCCGAATGTATTATGCTTGTTTTTCTTTTCCTTAAGATTGAAGTTTTTGCCTTTACTTAGATTTTACTTCTCTTGAATAATATCCATTTTCTTTTCTTTATCTCTCTCTCTTTTTGTTATTCTCAAGTAATTTACATGAAAGAGCAGAATAAAGAAATAATCTTATGTATCATATAGATGTATATCATGCAAACAACATTTTCATTATGCTCAAGAATTCATAGCTTCTCACAAGTCAATTCAAATCAGCATTTTAAGCGTATACTTGTGTATTTGATGGTTATGATATAGGCAAAGGAACATTTTAGTTTGAGCAAACCATGAATCAATTTCTAAAAGCATAAGTCAATTAATACATATATAGACATGATATCAAGAAATTAATAATTAAAGATTTTAACCATGCCACAATAAGATTTAAGTTATAGACTTTGCTCAGCTAATTTATGAGAGAGGTATCTAAAATTATCGATTCATTCTATATTCTTCAAGTCAAACTAGATTTCTTATGTGTGAACGTTTGGCTGAAGAAGGTCCTCTCTCTTGTTTGCATATGAATGTTTATTGTATCTTATATGGAGGTGTCCTTCAAGTTGAAATCTCTCATTTTCTTGCTCAAGGATCCTGCATTATTAACAAACTTCTTTTCTTTCTTGAAAGAAAGTCATTAGTTGCTTCAAGATACAAAACATTCATACAACATATTTCTTAACTAGATGACTCAACATAAGATATGACAATAATTGAATGTTGAGTCACTTTACTCAAGAGATTGCCTAAATATAAGCAAGCACATGTCACTTGAACTAAAGAGATAGTTTCATTAACCAAGATGGTTCAAGAACAAGCATGTGAGGCAATAGGAAGATTCATCAAGGTCAAATCAATTTCTTGTTTTCAGAATCAATTTAGCTTAGATTTTATTTGCTAAAGATAACTATCAATAAGACGTGCTAGCTAAGTTTTAATCAAATTATCTTAAACAGTTGTTTCTATCAAAATTCAGATTGTTACATAGAATCAAAATGATAAACTATATTCTCAATAAAGGATCTAGTTTTAATAAAAATAGTATGAATTGATATCTCTACAACTAGTATCTTTTCATTGAATATTCTATATGCATTGCTTGAAGAGTAATATCCAAAAAAATATTTGTTTTATCAGATTTGACATTATTTTCATAAGAACATATCAAGCATGACATGTATGACTGAAAAATATAAAAGATATACAATATATCATTTTCTATTTTTCAGAAGATCAAAAGGAGTTTTCTAATAGAAACCATATGTATGACAAGCAATGATGATAGCTTTTAACAGAAATCATTTAAGTAGATGACTATCATACAACATTATCTTTTTCATTTCTTCAAGGATTCTATCAACTCTATTTTATTTATGGTGTTCTTGGTGTAGAAACAATTGTATTCAATATTATTTGCTGTGCACAACTCAATAAGAAATTGGTTTTCAAAACTATGCCATGATACAATTTTATTTTCATAGTTTGCAAACCTTTTTCATTTGAACCCTTTTTGTGAGTTTGTGCCAATGCAGAAAATATTTTAATTTAAGTGCCAAGAACAAAACCAATATTAGCTTTGAGAAATTTTTCACAATTACAAAACCAGAAAGCTTATCTCCTAGGTTCACAATCCTAGAGATCCAAAAAAGTTCTTATGGAGAATTTTCAAAGGCTAAAGGTGAAAACAATATTTTCAGATTTAGAAATGATTCTAGTTTATTTTTCTAGATGACATACATAGCAAACTTTGACCTTGCAAAAATTAATCTAAGTGAACCAATGACAAGGTCTTTTGAGATTAAGTCCATACTAGTATGAGTTGATTTTATACGCCAAAACTAGTCTATTTAATCTTGGTATTCTTAATGTATATATAAAAAAAAATATACCAAGTTGACATTCTTGTGTTTATGATCAATAGAAGATAATGCCGAGGATAAGAACTCTCAATCAAGTATATAGAGAATTCAAAGAGTTATTCTAAGAGTATTGATTAAGTAAATTATCCATCAGAAGCATAATATAGGAAGATGGAGTGATTTGGATATATTTTCTTTTTATACCAAAAGTATCACTTATATCACAGAAATGATTAATACTAGCTACAATTTCAATATGAGAGGATGCAAGGATTACTAATTTCATTATTTCTTCCATTTTGGTCACTCTTCTTAATTATATTTTAAGTTCTATTCTTTAACACGTGTCTAGAGAACCCATTGTCCAGATTCATTGGAATCTTGGGTAGCTAGACACATTTGCTAAAAATGATCATGTTTTCAACTTAGAAACCCAAACTCTTTTGGGTCCTTTCAGGTTAGCTATAATTGTTCCTTTTGGAACCCATATTCTCTTAATTATCATTTTGTCTATTAGTTTGCAGGTTTTAGAATTACAAGTAATATACTTCTGCATATTCTTGCTAAATTTAAACAACATAGATTTAGCAAAAACAGATAATGAATTTTCAGTTTTCTGTTTCTGTTTATTAGTTTCACCAGATTTGTGAAAAATTGTTTTAGGATGTGTTACGGGGAAACTTAGCCACCATGCCCCACGTGACCGGCACGCGCGCCCAGGAAGACTACGGCTGCCCCTTGATCCAGCAATCCGACCTCGGGTCGGATATCTTCGACTCCGCAGCCCGACCCCGAGTCGGCTGCCCCTTGATCCAGCAATCCGACCTCGGGTCGGATATCTTCGGCTCCGCAGCCCGACCCCGAGTCGGTTGTCCCTTGATCCAGCAATCCGACCTCGGGTCGGATATCTTCGGCTCCGCAGCCCGACCCCGAGTCGGCTGCCCCTTGATCCAGCAATCCGACCTCGGGTCGGATATCTTCGGCTCCGCAGCCCGACCCCGAGTCGGTTGTCCCTTGATCCAGCAATCCGACCTCGGGTCGGATATCTTCGGCTCCGCAGTCCGACCCCGAGTCGGTTGTCCCTTGATCCAGCAATCCGACCTCGGGTCGGCAATCTCTTGACAACAACAGACTGTTCCCCTGAGGCACGCCGCGGCCCCCTGCTCCACTACTTCCTGCAACGGCCGAATCCGGCGCTGCCCCACGATCCCCTGTAACAGCCGTACAAAGCGGAGCTCCACTACGCCCTGCCATGGCTGTACCCAGCGCTGCCCCACGACGCCCTGTAACGGCCGCGTCAGTGGCAACCCCATCGTGCCACACGATGACCAATCCCCAGAAAAACCCCCCAGCCTGATATATATGGGGCTGGGAGGGGAAAGGAAGAAAAAAGGATTTTCCAGAGTATTATCTTACCTGCTACCTCTCCTTCTCCTTCTCCTTCGATCTCCCCTGACTTGATCGTCGGAGGGCCCCCACTACCCTGGTGGTGGTGCGAGGCTTGCTTGCAGGTTTCACGGCGGAGGGCGGAGCGCAACCAAAGCAACTCAAAGGGAACCCCGTTCACACCGCTGTGCCAATCGTTCTCGGTTTGGACCCCCAGCAACAGTTGGCGCTAGAGGAAGGGCCGGATCTCAGAGCGATCGTAATGGCACGGCGAGGTGGTCGTGGAGCTTCCAATGCTTCCGGTCGCGGGGCCTCTCGCGCCTCTGGCCGGGAGGCCGCTGCATCTCCAACACACTCTCAGCAACACTCCACCGCCCCACCACCCATTCAGACGGTCGAAGCCGCCCAGTTCGACCAGCTAGCCCAGCAGGTTCGCACCCTCGCGGAGGCGGTGCAGAATCTGCAGGGTGCGATGTCCCGGGCGCCGCAGCGGGCTCAGGAGCCGCTGCTGCCTGAGCGTTCGCCTGTCCTCCTCAACCCGCGCTCCTTCCTCTCTCATGGGGAGGAGCGCCGGCGCGAGGAGGATTCTCGAGCACGCTCCATTCTGCCGGGACCTTCCCACCGGAGCTGCGCGGGGTACGAGAGGCGGGCCCGGGCGCGTTCCCAGACCTCCCAGTCCTCGAGGAACCCGCGCTCCAGTCGGTCCCCCTCTCGCCGCTCCTTGTCTCCCACCCGCCGGTCGCGCTCCCTGGACCGGCGGGTGGACGATCTCCACCGACAACTCCAGGTCCTGAAGGGCCATTCCAAAGATCCCTTCGCTGACTTAGAGATCTCCTCCCAGCCGGCGCTCGCCTCGAGGATCCTGTAGACCCCGAATCCGCCGGGGTTCAAAATGCCGGCGATCGAGCCCTATGACAGGGCGGCGGACCCGCGGGATCACGTCGAGAGTTTCAGGACCCTTATGCTCCTCCACGGAGCATCAGATCCCCTTCTCTGCAAGGCTTTCCCGGCAACCCTCCGTGGCCCGGCGAGGGCATGGTTCGCCGGGCTGGAGGCTGACTCAATCCGGTCCTTCGACCAGTTTACTCGCCTCTTCATCACTCATTTCGCCGTCAGTAGCCGGCGGCGACTGGTCTCCGACTCCCTCTTTGATGTCCGGCAAAACGAGGGAGAAAGCCTGCGGGATTATCTTACCTGCTTCAACAGGGCTACGCTGGAGGTCCGGAACCTGAGTCAGGAGGTAGCTCTTTCAGCCTTGAAGCGTGGCTTTCGGAAGGGCAGACTCACCTTCTCCCTGGACAAACGCCTGCCGCGGAGCTTCCCAGAGCTGTTGTCCCGGGCAAACCAGTATGCGGACGCCGAGGAGGCGGCCGCCCACCGGAGCAAGGAGGCCGCCGAAATCCCTCAAAAGCTTGAGAAGAAAAGGCGGAAAGAGGCACGCCAGAGGAGGAGCCCGACGCCTCAGCGTCGGCGCAGAAGCCCGTCGCCGGCGAAGAACCACGGCGCCCCACGCCCTCGTTCTCCGCCCCGACGTTTTCACCGGTACACCCCTCTCCTGACTCCCCGGGCCCAGATCCTTATGGAGATCAAGGGGCGGGAGGACCTCCCGGCCCCGAGACAGATGCGGAGGATCCCTGGGAAGAGGCCCTCCCGGGCGTACTGTGAGTACCATCGAGACCACGGCCACGACACGGAGGACTGCTTCCAGCTTCGGGACGAGATCGAGGCTCTCATCTGCCGGGGGCGTCTCGGTCGATATGTGAGCGACCGACGTCCCCCCGCAGACCCGCGTCCGGCCGACCCGGCCCCTCCGGAGCCTCGGGAGCAGAATCGACCCGTTGCGGGCGTGATCCACACTATCACTGGGGGCTGCCCCCAGCCCGTGAGGAGCGCAGGGGGCTCGGCGGAGGCGTCGGAGGCGGCCGTCGCAAAGAGGCAGAGGGTCGGCAATGTAATCACCTTTTGTGATGAGGATGTAAAGGGGGTTCAGACCCCCCACGATGACGCCATGGTGATCTCCCTCACTATGGCAAACTATGATGTAAGGCGTGTTCTTGTGGATAGTGGAAGCTCAGCTGATATCTTGTTTTACGAGGCCTTCCAAAAGATGGGCTTGTCCAGACAATTGTTGCACAAAATATCCACCCCCCTCATAGGATTCACCGGTGACGCTGTCCCGGCGGAAGGTGTCGTTGAGCTGCCTGTGACTGCGGGCGTCGCACCCGCAGAAGCCACGGTGCGACTCGGGTTCTTGGTCGTCCGTGTTCCCTCGGCCTACAACGCTATCCTCGGACGACCCGGACTGAACGCCCTTCGCGCGGTGGTCTCTACGTACCACTTGCTCATGCGGTTCCCCACGGCGGTCGGGATTGGGGAGGTCCGAGGCGACCAACCGACCGCACGGCAATGTTTCCTAGCGACCCTCAAAGGGAAGAAGACCGCAGAAGCCCTCAGCGTCGAGTCCCTTGATGCCAGAGACGAGGTGGCCTTGCAGCAGGGGGAGCCGGCCGAGGGTGTGGTCGAAGTTCCCCTCGAGGAAGGCCGCCGGGACCGGGTGGTCCGGGTCGGCGCCAATCTCGACTCGGGAGCTCGGGCCCGGTTGGTGGAATTCCTCTGAGCCAATGCCGATGTATTTGCCTGGTCGGCGGCCGATGTACCTGGGATCGACCCGGAGGTCATTTCTCACGCCCTCAACGTCGACCCGACCCACCGGCCAGTGAAGCAGAAGAAGAGACACTGTGCCCCGGATCGGATCCGGGTGGTCGACCAGGAGGTAGACAAACTCTTGGAGGCAGGATTCATAAGGGAGGTGAGTTACCCCGAGTGGCTGGCAAATGTTGTACTTGTCCGGAAGGCGAGCGGGAAGTGGAGGATGTGCGTCGACTATACCGACCTGAACAAGGCGTGCCCTAAGGATAGCTTCCCACTTCCGCGGATAGACCAACTGGTCGACGCGACTTCCGGATATCAGCTGCTGTCTTTCATGGACGCCTTCTCCGGTTACAACCAGATAATGATGGCCCCACAGGACGAGGAGAAAACTGCCTTTATAACAGACCGGGGGCTGTACTGCTACAAGGTAATGCCCTTCGGTCTGAAGAACGCTGGCGCCACTTACCAGCGCCTCGTCAACAAAATCTTCAAAGAGCAAATCGGCCGGAACATGGAGGTGTACGTGGACGATATGCTGGTGAAGAGCCGCCAGGCAGACCAGCACATCGTGGATCTGGAGGAGACTTTCACCACCTTACGGAAGTTTCGCATGAAGCTGAACCCAGCGAAGTGCGCCTTTGGCGCTTCGGCCTGGAGGTTCCTTGGTTTCATTGTCAACCAGCGGGGTATCAAAGCCAACCCGGACAAAATCAAGGCCATCCAAGGTATGTCCCCTCCGACCAAAGTAAAGGAAGTTCAGGAGCTCGCTGGAAGGGTCGCCGCGCTCGGACGATTTGTGGCAAAATCGGCCGAACGCTGCCAACCATTCTTCAAGGTGTTAAAACGCCCAAAAGACTTCCTCTGGACGGTCGAATGTCAAGCAGCATTCGACCAGCTCAAGGAATACCTGGCGTCTCCTCCCCTACTGTCCAAGCCGCAAGAAGGGGAGATGCTCTACCTCTATCTGGCGGTCTCCCCAACCGCGGTCAGTGCGGTGCTGGTTCGGGAAGAGGCAAAGCTCCAGAAGCCTGTGTACTACATCAGCCGGGTTCTACGGGACGCCGAGACGCGGTATACGAAGGCTGAAAAGATCGCCTTCGCGCTGCTGACCGCGACCAGGAGGCTCCGCCCCTATTTCCAGGCCCATTCTGTCACCCTCTTAACTGATCAACCGTTACGACAGATCCTCGGCAACCCCGAGAATGCGGGACGGCTGGTGAAGTGGGCAGTAGAACTCGGTGAGTTCGACATCCGCTACCAGCCCCGACCCGCCATCAAGGCCCAGGTGCTCGCGGACTTCCTCGCTGAGTGCACGGTGCAGGAGGCGGAACCTAGACCGCCGGAAACGCCCAGCTTCGACCTCCCGACCTGGACGCTTCACATCGATGGGTCGTCGAACCCCGAGGGTGGAGGGGCCAGGCTGGTCCTTACCAGTCCTGATGGAGTGATAGCCGAGTATGCCTTGAGGTTTGGATTTCCAGTTACCAACAACGAGGCAGAATACGAGGCCCTAGTCGCAGGACTCAAACTCACCGGGGAGCTCGGCATCCGGCGTTTGAAGGTCTTCACCGACTTCCAGCTGGTGGTCGGGCAGGTCCGTGGGGAGTTCGAGGCCCGGAGCCCGACCATGCAGAACTACGTCCGGAAGGTGCAAGCACTCATTCCCGACCTCGGCAGTGTCGACATCCAGCAAGTCCCCAGAAGCGAAAATGCCAGGGCCGACAGGTTGTCCCGCTTGGTGGGCGCAGAGGCGCACAACTTGTCGAGGGCAATCTACCTGGAGACCCTGGATGCCCCGAGCATCGGCGAGGCTGGAGCGGTGATGGCGATTGATCCGGAGCCGTCTTGGATGGACCCGCTCGTCGCCTACCTCGCCGAAGGGATCCTCCCTGAAGACGAAGATCAAGCTCGGCGACTTGTCAGGAAGTCTGCCCACTACGTACTCTATGAAGGGAGGCTGTATCGGACCTTGTTTACCGCCCCCCTCTTAAGGTGCCTCCGCCCCTCGGAGGCGGCCTACGTCCTCGGCGAAGTCCATGAGGGCGTCTGCGGATCGCACTCGGGGGCTAGGTCCTTGGCGCACAAGATCATGAGGCAAGGCTATTATTGGCCTACCTTGTTGGAGGACTCAAAGGATCACGTACGGAAATGCGACGCCTGCCAGCGCCACGCCAACGTCCAGAGAGTCCCTTCGGTCCCCTTGGCACCAATCACCGCACCCTGGTCCTTCGCACAGTGGGGAATGGATATCCTCGGACCATTCCCCGTCGCTTCCGCCCAGCGGAAATTCTTGATTGTTGCAATCGACTACTTCACCAAGTGGGTGGAGGCAGAGCCGCTGGCCACTATCACGGAGGTGCAAGTCCGGAAGTTCGTGAAGAAAAACATCATTGTCCGATTTGGGGTACCCCGGGTCCTCATCTCGGATAATGGTCGACAGTTCGACAACAAGCATTTCCGTGACTTCTGCGAGGAATTCGGGATCGAGCATCGGTTCACATCTGTGTCGCATCCCCAAACCAACGGTGAGGTCGAGGTGACAAACCGGACAATCCTCCAAGGAATTAAGGCGCGAATCGGTCGGACGGGGCAAGCTTGGGTCGAAGAACTCGAGAACGTCCTTTGGGCGTATCGGACCACGCATCGGACCCCTACCGGGGAGACGCCTTTCAGCCTAACCTATGGCACGGAAGCGGTTGTCCCCGTGGAGCTCGGACTCCCCTCGCCCCGGGTGGCTACGCACCGACCCGAGGCCAATTCGGAGCAACTCCGAGGAAACCTGGACCTCTTGGAAGAAGCGAGGGAAATGGCGCAGGTTCGGATGGCGATGTATCAGCGGAGGGTGGCCCGATATTATAACTCCAAGGTCCAACCAAAACTTTTCAGAATCAGAGATCTGGTGCTAAGGCGAGCCAAAGCATCTCAACCCGCGGAAGGTGGGAAGCTGGCGCCAAATTGGGAAGGCCCGTATAGGGTTCGCTGGGTAAACCGACCTGGCTCCTACCAGTTGGAGGCCCTAGATGGTCGAGAAATTCCAAGGAGCTGGAATTCCGCTAACCTACGGGTGTATTACCAGTAGAAAGACAAAGCCAGAAAGACAGTTCAAAAATGTATAGTCCTTTTCATCTCAATAATTCCTGGTTACAATGGCGTGTTCGTGTGATTACAAAGAATTCCCAGAGGGGAATTGGGGAGTAAAGAAAGTAAGGAAGAGGTGGGGACTCCGTTAAGCTGAAGATCTGGGATCCCGAACCCTCCATCCGAAGCAGCTGCAATCCCACCGGGCGTGGGTGCTTCCCCCCGGAGGCACCATCGACACCTCACGCAAAAGACGAAGAGCCGGCGCGGACGAAGAAGAAGTTCGCACTGCTTCTAGAGGAACGCCACCTCCAAGGGATATTCCGGTCCTCCCCAGGAGAAGGGGAGGAAAGGAATACAAGGGAGAAGAGCGCGAGGCGGCGCGATCCCGGATGAAGCGTCTAGCGCAGAGCTCAATCGGGAGGTGGGACTGAGAAGAGGGGGGATGTGATCCCGGATGAAACGCCTAGAGCGGAGTTCCGCCGGGGAGAATCTCCTTGTTGATCCCAGATGAAACGGCTAGTTGGCGGAAGTCGCGAGGGGCGCGCCTCCCGTTCCTCCGGCAGGGGTTGCCCAGCCACGCACCCGAGAGGAGGTCCACGATCCATGGCAACCTGAACAGCTCCGGCTTGGCAGGCTCCACCGCACTTGCACTTATATTTATAGCCAAACTGTGGCCCCCGGTCGTTCCGATGCGGGTGGCTCCAATAAATACGGGCGCATCGAATCCGGAGCCGTTCCGGCTCTCGAGGCGTATCCTCCCACGACCTCCTAAGCGTCGTTCTCCTTAATTGCATTTTTCATGCAGGACACTCCGGGCGGCGTGTATCCCACGGCCCACGTATCTCCGCACGCGCCCAGGCCGCATCCGCCTCGAAGAACGCGCGTATCGCGGCCGCTTAACTGGCACTCCTCGCAAGCAGCAACTGGCCGATCCGATTTCCCAGGTAACGCCTCAATTAGCATTTAATAGCCTTCTGGTGTTCCCCAGGCGACGCTTCGAGAGGAGGAGAAATACGATCGCAGCTGGCCACGGAGAAACCCCGTCGAGCGGCAAGTGATAGGCGCGCGACCAACGAGCGGAATTCCCCGAGGCTCGGCCCTCGGATGCCAGGCTAACCCGATGATCATCCCGGGAACAGACTAGCCTGAAGCCCGACCGGTCGCCTCGGCTTGCGCCAGCCTTGGCCGACCAACGAGCGGAATTTCCCGAGGCTCGGCCCTCGGATGCCAGGCTAACCCGATGATCATCCCGGGAACAGACTAGCCTGAAGCCCCGACCGGTCGCCTCGGCTTGTGCCAGCCTTGGCCGACCAACGAGCGGAATTCTCCGAGGCTCGGCCCTCGGATGCCAGGCTAACCCGATGATCATCCCGGGAGCAGACTAGCCTGAAGCCCCGACCGGTCGCCTCGGCTTGCGCCAGCCTTGGCCGACCAACGAGCGGAATTCTCCGAGGCTCGGCCCTCAGATGCCAGGCTAACCCGATGATCATCCCGGGAACAGACTAGCCTGAAGCCCCGACCGGTCGCCTCGGCTTGCGCCAGCCTTGGCCGACCAACGAGCGGAATTCCCCGAGGCTCGGCCCTCGGATGCCAGGCTAACCCGATGATCATCCCGGGAGCAGACTAGCCTGAAGCCCCGACCGGTCGCCTCGGCTTGCGCCAGCCTTGGCCGACCAATGAGCGGAATTTCCTGAGGCCTAACCCTCGGATGCCTGGCCTAGCGCCGGAAGAATTTCCTAAGGCCTAACCCTCGGATGCCTGGCCTAGCGCCGGAAGAATTTCCTGAGGCCTAACCCTCGGATGCCTGGCCTAGCGCCGGAAGAATTTCCTGAGGCCTAACCCTCGGATGCCTGGCCTAGCGCCGGAAGAATTTCCTGAGGCCTAACCCTCGGATGCCTGGCCTAGCGCCGGAAGAATTTCCTGAGGCCTAACCCTCGGATGCCTGGCCTAGGGCTGGAAGAATTTCCTGAGGCCTAACCCTCGGATGCCTGGCCTAGCGCCGGAAGAATTTCCTGAGGCCTAACCCTCGGATGCCTGGCCTAGCGCCGGAAGAATTTCCTGAGGCCTGACCCTCGGATGCCTGGCCTAGTGCCGGAAGAATTTCCTGAGGCCTGACCCTCGGATGCCTGGCCTAGTGCCGGAAGAATTTCCTGAGGCCTGACCCTCGGATGCCTGGCCTAGCGCCGGAAGAATTTCCTGAGGCCTAACCCTCGGATGCCTGGCCTAGCGCCGGAAGAATTTCCTGAGGCCTGACCCTCGGATGCCTGGCCTAGCGCCGGAAGAATTTCCTGAGGCCTGACCCTCGGATGCCTGGCCTAGTGCCGGAAGAATTTCCTGAGGCCTAACCCTCGGATGCCTGGCCTAGCGCCGGAAGAATTTCCTGAGGCCTAACCCTCGGATGCCTGGCCTAGCGCCGGAAGAATTTCCTGAGGCCTAACCCTCGGATGCCTGGCCTAGTGCCGGAGGAACTTCAAGAGTCAGGAGTCGGCGAGACGGCTCCAAGAGCATCAAAAGAAGAGCGAACGAACAGTCCGACAACAACGGCAGCAGCACAAGGGAGAAACTTGAGGATGCCTGTGGAAAGAAAGGCGGACGGGGAGGGCCCCCGGTTAAATAGGTGGAAAGGCGGGTGACGCCTCGGTGACGCCAGAGGACACCTGGCTGCCGAAGGATCGTTCGCGCCCCAAAGGCGAATCGACGCCATTAAGGAAGGATGTCCGCCGAAATCCGCAGACTGCCAGATCAGCGACAACCGCCATACGCCATAAAGAAGGCGGCAAGCTCGGAGTGCGCGCGCCTTTCCGAGGGATGGCGGCAATCTCGAAGCGTCACTCCCTTCACCCGTTCCCCTCCTGGTTCCAGGCTCGGAAGTGGGGGGCTACTGTCACGGGGGAACTTAGCCACCATGCCCCACGTGACCGGCACGTGCGCCCAGGAAGACTACGGCTGCCCCTTGATCCAGCAATCCGACCTCGGGTCGGATATCTTCGGCTCCGCAGCCCGACCCCGAGTCGGCTGCCCCTTGATCCAGCAATCCGACCTCGGGTCGGATATCTTCGGCTCCGCAGCCCGACCCCGAGTCGGTTGTCCCTTGATCCAGCAATCCAACCTCGGGTCGGATATCTTCGGCTCCGCAGCCCGACCCCGAGTCGGCTGCCCCTTGATCCAGCAATCCGACCTCGGGTCGGATATCTTCGGCTCCGCAGCCCGACCCCGAGTCGGTTGTCCCTTGATCCAGCAATCCGACCTCGGGTCGGATATCTTCGGCTCCGCAGTCCGACCCCGAGTCGGTTGTCCCTTGATCCAGCAATCCGACCTCGGGTCGGCAATCTCTTGACAACAACAGACTGTTCCCCTGAGGCACGCCGCGGCCCCCTGCTCCACTACTTCCTGCAACGGCCGAATCCGGCGCTGCCCCACGATCCCCTGTAACAGCCGTACAAAGCGGAGCTCCACTACGCCCTGCCATGGCCGTACCCAGCGCTGCCCCACGACGCCCTGTAACAGCCGCGTCAGTGGCAACCCCATCGTGCCACACGATGACCAATCCCCAGAAAAACCCCCCAGCCTGATATATATGGGGCTGGGGGGGGAAAGGAAGAAAAAAGGATTTTTCAGAGTATTATCTTACCTGCTACCTCTCCTTCTCCTTCTCCTTCGATCTCCCCTGACTTGATCGTCGGAGGGCCCCCACTACCCTGGTGGTGGTGCGAGGCTTGCTTGCAGGTTTCACGGCGGAGGGCGGAGCGCAACCAAAGCAACTCAAAGGAAACCCCGTTCACACCGCTGTGCCAATCGTTCTCGGTTTGGACCCCCAGCAACAGGATGAATAGTGGAGGATTTAAGAATTATATTCTCGAAAGATTTTTGAGTGTACCAAGGTTGATATCCCAATCCAGCTTTGTCATATACAGCTCTTGAATTTTCTATCATTAAATTTAGTTTTTCAGAGCTGAGAGTGAATCTTTCAACAATAGGTTTCAAATTATCAACTTCTTTAGTTAATTTTTCATTATCTTCTGAAAGCAGTTCATTGTTTTTCTTAAATTTATCATGGCTTTCAGTAAGAAGTTGATTTCTCTGATTTAGTTCTTTATTTTCTTTAATTAAGATTTCAATTTCATTAGTCAGTTTTAGTTTTTCATCTATTAGGATTTGATTTTCATTCTTCAAGTTCTTGTTCCTACAAATAAGTTTCTTATGTTCTAAATACAAATCAGAAAAGATATCATGAAGTTTATCAAATGTAAAATCATCTTTAGTTTTAGCATGTACCTCATATATCTCATCTTCATGTGCCATTAAGCATGAATTTGCAATATGATGCTGCTCTTCTTCTACACATGATGTTTCAGATTTGTTAGTGCATTCATATTTAACTTCAAGCATATTCCATATTTCCTTAGCAGTTGTGCAAAAAGATATGCAATTAAGTTCACTATCATCTAATGCACAAAATAGCACATTCATGGCTTTTGCATTTTGCTGATCCATTTTCTTATCATGATTAGTGCTTGTGTGTGGTCCATTGACTATGATACTCCATAAATCATAGTCATGTGCTTGAATGAAAATGCACATGCGTGCTTTCCAATATGTATAGTTTATGCCATTAAAAAGTGGAGGTCTATCAATTAATTGTCCCTCTCCTATAGAACATCCCACTTGGGTTGTCATGATCATTAACTCTTGATTGTGAGATCAACGAGTACTATTGGAGCACCTTGCTCTGATACCACTTGTTGCCCAAGGTGACAAGCCAAGAGGGGGGGGTGAATTGGTTTCTTTTAATTTTAACTATCTTACTTGTGTTAAATGATGAGTTAGTGAACTTAAACAAATCACAATACAAACAACAAGAAGTATAGTGGTTCGGTGCTCTCCTTAGCACCTACGTCCACTCCCCGAGTGACCCCTTGGGAATTCACTATAATCCCGCGGATTACAGTTGGATTGTTTTCCGGGCTCACAATCCAAAAACCTTTACACTTTGGTTTTCCGGATTCACCAAAAACCTATGTTGGTTTTACGGGCTCACCAACGAACCTATACAATTGGTTTTACGGGTTCACCAACAACCTACGTTGGTTTTACGGGCTTACCAACAACCTATGTTGGTTTTACGGGCTCACCAACGAACCTTTACAATTGGTTTTCCGGGTTCACCAATCAACCTATTCCGTTGGTTTTGCGGGCTAACCAACCAACCTTTACAAGTAGTTTAATAAACAAAGGAAGAAGATTTAAACTTCTAGATGAGCAAATATAACAATATAATCTACAAAGAAGAGTTTAGAAAATATTTATCGCTTGATGTGACTTCTCTCTTCTTTGTCAAGGATGCTTCACTCTTCAAGGATGGATGGAGCTCTTGATGACTCTTTGAATCTGCTCAACCACTTTCTTTTGATTCTTGAATGAAGCACTTGGATGAAGCTTGTCTTGCTAGGGTTCTCTCTTGAATGCACTTGATGTATTTTCCAAAGCTTACTTCCTCTGATGAATACTCCTTCTTAAATACTTCTCCAACCTCCAAATAGTCCTTCCTGACCGTTGGATTGAAGAAACTAGCCGTTTATAGCCGTTGGGAGTCCAAAAAGCACTTCTGCACAACTAGCCGTTATGCTTCTGCCCGTGCTTGGGTCGACCCAAACTTTTCTTGGGTCGACCCAAACCTTGGGTCAGCTCAAACTTTTTCTTGGGTCGGCCCTCTCAGAAAATTCAGAACCTTGAATTTCAGCCTTTCTTCACTTGGGTCGACTCAACCTTTCTTTGGGTCGACTCAAGCTTGGGTCGACTCAACTTCATCTTGGGTCGACCCTCTCAGTAAATCCAGAGAACCATTTTCTGAGTTATTTGAGGATCTTGAAGTTTGGGTCGACTTATGCTTTCCTTGGGTCGACCCAACTCACTGTTCATCTGTGCCATTTTTGCAGAAGTGTGCCAAATGATTTCTGGATGTGCCGGGGTCGACCCAATCATCCTTTGGGTCGACTCAATCCACACTTTGCTGCATCTCAAGGTTAGATTCATTCATATAAACAATGAAATGTATCTATATCAATTTATACAAATATACTGAGAGTAACAGACTTATAAATGAAGTATCGTTTTAACTTATAACATACTCTTGTTAAATGCTTGTTAATCATCAAAATAACACTATCATTCTCATCAGTAATGATGTATCATGTTAACTTGTAGTATTTAATTAGATATTTTTTTAATGGTTGTGTTAATCATCAAAATAACACTATCATCCTCAATCTCCCCCTTTTTGATGATTACAAAATATTGAGTATGAGCAGATTGATACTTATCTTAAAATTAGAAAATTTGTTTTAGAAGAGCTCAAGTTGCTGAATTTCAGCTTTTCAAATTTGAAAATGAAGTCTCCCCCTTTTTCATCCAAATATTGCCAATTAGAACTTTTGATTCCCCCCCCCTTTCTTTTATATTTGGTTAAAGATGAAACTTCAAAAATTTGAGATAAAACACGAGTTTCAGGTTATGTATCGAGGCATGAGAGGTATGTGCCAAATTCTGAAATTTTGGTTAAAAATTGAGACTTTAAAATTTTCATTGTTACATATTGCTCCTCCTTAAGTGAATATTATCTTCTACTATAATTTTCAAACTTATTTGTCAACTTATTTGTTTTCAAACTTATTTGTCCCTTTATATTGCAACTTCTTTCTTTCCTTACTTCTCCCCCTTTTTGTTATCATCAAACAAGTGTATGGCAATAGATAAGTAGAGGCAGTTAATAATAAACATTCAAGTTTCATTGATCAAAATGGAGCATTGTAGTACATTAATGCCAAAAATACAATGTTCTTCAATCAAAGTGCAAAGTACATCAACAAAGCAAAATACATATGAGAGCTAGATAAATCCTAGGCGCTAATCATAATGCTAACATCAGCCTAGGGGGTATCTAAGGGCTGTGATCTAGTCCTCATCCTCCTAGTATAAGTGGCAAGGGGAGGTCGAGCCTGATGGGACTGAGTCTGGTGTGGACCTCACTGAGCTGGATGACTCTGTGCCGAAACCTCCGACTCAGCTGCTCGGGGCACAGATGGACCATGAGCCTCTCTCTCTCTCTGTAATGCTCCCACCTGCTCTCTGAGGTCTCTAATCTCAGCAGTCATAATGTCCATCCTGCTCGTCAATCCGTCAGAGAGAGTCCTCACCTAAGCTGACACAAGCTCAGTTATCCTACTCCAAAACTTCTCTATGCACCCCATAGGTACGGATGACGACGGGCCAGCCTCTGAAGGTGCCGTAGGATGATCCTCAGGTACCTCAGCCTCAGGGATGGGGTCTCCAACCTCCGGTGCATCACCCTCCGGTGCATGTATCCCTGCTCCTCCACGCACCCACTACCCGTTCACCTTCTCATAACCCATGCGAACTAGGGACCATGCAGTGTAAGTGTCAGTGAATAATAGATGCCCGGAGATCTCTCCCTCCGCAGATATGTCATGCTGTCGGAAAACCAGGGTGAGTGTCATACCATAGGGCAGAAAAACTCTCGATTTGCATATAGCCCCTCTCATCTGCCTGATCATCATAGCTGGGAGGTTCAGGAGAATGCCCTGAATGACGTGCTCCATAATGACCAAATCTCGCTCAGATATGTGATCAAATCTTCCACTTTTTGGAAACAAAATCCGACCTATGAAGTTGTGCAACAAGCTCATCTCAGTTGATAGAGAGCTAGCTATCACATTTTCGGAGTAGTCAAAATCATCTCTCTCAAAGATCAACTGTAGAGCTCTCAACTTGCTTTTCGGTCTTTCTGGAGTTGCACCTTCGCAGGGGAGATGAAGCAACTCACTCAAACTTTCTTCCGAGACCCTAACCCTTACTCCTCGAACTTTAGACACAAGCCCTCCCGGTCCAACTTTTAGGAAGGCGTAGAACTCACGAACCAAGCTCGGATAGGTCACCAAATCTAGGGAGCAAAGATACTCCCATCCTTGCCTTCAGATCCAATCCCCCAAACAGAACCCTTCTTGATCCAAAAATTCGGAGTGGATCCTTCTCCCCGTGGTTACCGGTCTCCCTGCATATTTTACAAGGTGTACTGAAGGGGAAGAAGGTGGAGGAGGTTCTACACATGTCTCTGCTGAGTTACGCCTCGTTCGATGCGACGTTCGCAGCGGAATTCGAACGGAACGTTGTTAATCGCACGAATGCGCCTCAGATCATAGAATTCAAAAAATTTTCTGGATCCAAATCCAGAAGATCTTTGAATTCATTAGGGAGGGGAGATTAGGATCTGAGGAAGGTTGATTAAGATTTATAAAACTAAAACTAAAATCAGAAGAAATTAATTTGAAGATCTCATCTTCAAAAATTCTGCAGGTGAAGAACACCGCAGCCTGATGATCTATCTAGGTTCCTGTTTGAGCCACACAATTGTCCGACCTCTATAGGTATCCACACGAGGATCTAATCATCTGATATAGGGTCTTACCGGAGTGCTAGCTCCTTGCAAAGACCTCTCATGACTATCATATAGATTAGAAGATAAAAATCTGCAACATACCTCCTTAAAGAAGAACCCTTTCTTCTTCAACCTTGCTCGCGATGGAGGAAGAGGAAGGAGGAACCTTGCACGTGAATCTTCCTTGCCTTGCTACCGTGGAAGAAGAGGAGGATGAAAACCCCTTGCTGCCGTGGAGAAGGAGAAAGAAAGAAGAGGAGGTGTGGAGAGGAAGAGGAGAGAATTAATTCATAACTTCTTCCATGCTACCCTTTTATAGATTGGGTTTAGGGCTCCTCCTAATCTTATTAGGAGTATGGGACTATAACCTACCCTTGGATTAATGCCAAGTATCCAATCCTTGTGCTAATAGATGCATGACATATGTCTATTTAATCAATTGATTAATTTTCTAATCATATTAGGATTTCTAATCTCATTAGGAGAATTAATTGATTTGGGAGCATGCATCCTACGACGCCATGTGGACTTTAAAGTCCGCATAGTGTGAACATGACTTAAGTCATATTCATCCTACAACGACATGTGGTCTTTAAAATCCGCACAAATCTTGGTTTAATCAAATTGACCCAATCATGAACCCAAATCAATTTGGGTCGAACCCAATTTGATTTGGCTCATTAAATCAGCCCAATTGCAATCCAATTGCAATCAATTCCACTTAATTCTTCTTCCATTAACTCACTAACACTTAGTGGGTTAATTCAATCACCAATCATATTGATGATTGATTTTTATTATGATTCCAAATCACAATTATGATAGTCTGACTAATTAAATCCTCCATGTGTGTGACCCCATAGGTTCTATTCTGACTGGTAGTGAGAAATATTGAGATCTCCATCTCAATATCACTGAAACTCCTTTCAGTGGACTGAAACGATTTCAGTTCTACTCTTAGGGTTCACTGATCACCAAGTGAATGCCTTCGAGTCTCACAATCCACTAGTGACACCTAGCAATATGTGGTGGCAACCCAGCAGAATGGAATATCTGAACCTCTTGGTGCAGTTAGTGTATGATACAGTCCCTCTATCATGGATCCCGACGTGATGGAGGTTATGGATATCTCGTGAAACCCCATCGTCTGTCATATGCCAAATTTATACGACTTTCAGTTCGAGATATGGAAAACTCTTTTTTCAAAATATCTGGCCAGAAATTTATCGAACTCAGTCTCATAAATCACATAGGATCACTCCTAATCTATCAAGGTCGATAGATCCCATCTAGATGCAACCCTATTCCAAAATGAACCTACTGCAGCCAATTCGTACTACAAGGATCCGAATGACTAGGGCCCAAGTTCACATGCTCGTCAAACTACAGCAACCTCATAGTGAATAGCTGAGACATCGCAGGTCAAAGAACCAGTCATATAACTGCAGCATAAGTAGTCACTGACGAGTGGATAGACATCCATGTGATTACTATCTTTAGTCACGCTCAGTACCTTGTTCTCTAACAAGTACTTGCATAATCACTCCAGTGTCTCTATACCGTGGACTCGAGACTCGTACATCTGACTAAGTGATCTGTGCATTAATCTCAGCGGATCAATCACCGTCCCTCATGATGGATCCATCGATCAGGAGCATTTAGAAATTAATCCCTAATGACACATGCCTCAAATTCTTAACTACTTGAAATTATGTATCATCATCTATTAATTTTTTGGATGATTCATGGACACATACAAACATGAATGAAAAATAAATTGCCCAATCTTATTTATTAATAAGTGTCAAATTACAAATTTATGCCCCAGATTACAAATATGCGTCGGCCACGTTGGCTTCTAGGGCATACTTCTAACAATATCCCACTTGCACTAAAGCCAATCAGACATATATTTAAGTCCCATTTTTCAAGATGGACTTCTAATTTTTTCTGACTCAGCTGCTTAGTGAATGGGTCCACCACGTTATCAGTGGAGTCTACTCTCTGCACCTCTACATATTTCTTTTCGAGGTAGTCGCGAATTAGATGAAATCGCCGCTCTATGTGCTTGGACTTCTAGTGAAACCTCGACTCCTTAGCCAGTACTATGGCGCCGTTGTTGTCGCAGGAAAGGGTTATGGCATCTGATGACATGACTCCTAGCTCTTCGACAAACTTCTTGTACCAGAACGCTTCCTTCGCAACATCCGATGCAGCAATGTACTCTGCTTCCATGGTAGAATCTGCAATAATTGGTTGCTTGGAACTCTTCCAATTTACCGATCCTCCATTGCATAAGAATACATATCCTGATGTAGACTTTCTATCATCAGAGTCAGTCACGAAATCTGAATCAGTATATCCTTCTACCTTTAACTCTGTGCCTCCCCCAAAGATCAAAAACAGATCCTTAGTCCTTCTCAAGTACTTAAGGATATTTTTCACAGCTATTCAGTGCTCCTCGCCTGGATTTGACTGATATCTGCTCGTGACACTCACAGCATGTGCTATATCAGGTCGAGTACATAGCATGGCATACATGAGGCTCCCTATTGCCGATGCATAAGGGATCCTACTCATGCACTGAATCTCTTCAGATGTTTTGGGGCACATCTTTTTGGAAAGATTTATCCCATGCCTTAGGGATAACAATCCCCTCTTAGAGTTTTCCATGCCGAACCTCTTCAGCACTTCCTCTATGTACATTTTCTGTGATAGGCCAAGCATCCTCTTAGATCTATCTCTATAGACCTTAATCCCTAAAATATAAGATGTTTCACCTAGATCTTTCATGGAGAACTTCTTAGACAGCCATAACTTGACCGATGTGAGCATGGGAATATCATTCCCAATTAGGAGTATATCATCCACGTACAATACGAGGAATACTGTAGCCCTCCCACTGACCTTTTTGTACACATATGGTTCCTCTTCGTTCTTGATGAAATCAAACGATTTGATCACATCATCGAAACGAGTGTTCCAACTCCGAAATGCTTGCTTTGTCCATAAATGGATCTTTGCAGCTTGCAGACCTTATGATCACCATCACTGGAAGTGAAACCCTGAGGCTGTTCCATATAGATATCTTCCTCAAGATATCCATTAAGAAAAGCAGTTTTCACATCCATCTGCCATATCTCATTATCATGATAAGCTGCAATGGCAAGCAATGTTCGAATGGACTTCAACATGGCTACCGGTGAAAAGGTATCTTGATAGCCAATGCCTTCGCGCTGACTATAACCTTTTGCCATCAACCTTGCCTTATAGGTCTCTACCTTGCCATCCGAACCCATTTTTTTTTTGTAGATCCATTTACACCCAATAGGTACTATATCTTCAGGCGGATCTACTAAGGTCCATACTTGGTTGGAATGCATGGAGTCTATTTCTGACTTCATCGCATCAATCCATTTTTCGGAGTCGATGTCTAACATCGCTTCGTTGTAAGTCTTGGGATCATTACTATGATCTCTTTCTCCCATAAGGAACTCTTCCTCTATTTTCTCTGTAAGCATACCTAAGTATCTTTCAGGAGGATGTGAGATCCTACTGGATCTACGAAGTGGACAAGGTTCTTCATGTATTGGCTCAATGTGAATAGGTTCACTAGGCTCAATTGCTCGTTGCTCTTCAGAGACTTTCTCTTCGAGCTCAATTTTTCTCCCACTGCCTTTATCAAGGATAAACTGTTTTTTCAAGAAGATGGCATGTCGGCTCACAAACACTTTGTGATCTTCTGGGATGTAAAAATTGTATCCTAACGACTCTTTAGGATATCCAATGAAACGAGCACCAATTGTCCTAGACTCTAACTTGTCTGCCTGTTGTCGCTTGATTTGGGCTGGACATCCCTAAATCTTGAGATAACCAAGACTTAGTTTCTTACCATGCCATATCTCATACGGTGTGGTAGGAACGGACTTAGAGGGAACTTTATTCAAGATATAGATAGCTGTAAGTAGGACATCTCCCCACAAGAATAAGGGTAAGTCAGTGAAGCTCATCATGGACCTGACCATATGCAATAAGGTCCGATTCCTCCTTTCTGACACTCCGTTGAGTTGAGGTGTTCCAGGAGGTGTCCATTGTGAAACTATACCATTTTGTTTGAGATAATCGCAAAACTCTCCACTAAGGTATTCTCCTCCTCGATCTGATCGAAGAACCTTAATGAGTTTCCCTGTCTGTTTTTCTACATCAAATCTGAATTCTTTGAACCTTTCAAATGCTTCAGATTTATATCTCATAAGATAGACATAACCATACCGTGAGAAATCATCGGTAAAAGTAATAAAGTAGAAAAATTGACCCCTAGCCTGCACATCGAATGGGCCACACACATCAGTGTGTACTAGGGCAAATATTTCAGTGGACCTCTTTCCGTGTCCTACAAAGGGTAATTTGGCCATTTTTTCTTGAAGGCAGAATTCACAAATCGGATATGACTCAGAAGTCAATGAACTCAAAAGCCCATGTTTCTCCAATTTGTTAATTCTGTCTTCTCCTATATGACCAAGTCTGAGGTGCCATAAATACTTTTGATTTATCTCATCTCTAGATCTTTTTGATCCTATGGTACTCACTGTATGCTCAGATACGTTCACAGATACATCCATATGTAAGTGATAGAGACCGTCAATCATAAAACCACGTCCAAATAGTTTATTTCGCAAATAAATAGAAACATAATCTTTATTGAAATTGAATTCATAATGTTCATGTGCTAGACAAGATACAGAAATTAGATTTTTGCTAGCACTAGGTACAAAATAACAATCTCTAAGTATCAAACTAAATCCTGACGGTAAATACAAAGGGAATGTGCCCACATCAACAGCAGCAACTCTTGCTCCATTGCCAACCCTTAGGGTTACCGCACCTTCCGTAAGCCTTCTACTTTCCTTTAGACCCTGCATGGTAGTGCACAAGTGAACACAACCAGAGTCTATAACCCAACTGAAAATAGAAGAAACTGTTAGATTAGTTTCAATAATGAGCATATTAGACATACCTTCAGAAGGCGTGTTACTCTTCTTGCTCTTTATGTTTCCCATGTAGATAGGACAGTTCCTCTTCCAATGGCCGTCTTCATTGCAATGGAAATATTTTTCTTTTGGTTCGGCCTTCTTCTTAGGAACTTCCTTCTTCAGCTTCTTCTCGGTCATCTGCTTCTTCGCAGGCTTCTTCTTCTTTCCAGTAAACTTTCTCTTGGAAGTAGAAGCTAGCTCAGCAACGAGAACTGTGCCCCTTGAACCTTTCAAGGCTCCCTCAGTTGTCACCAACATATTCAACAATTCAAGTTTGGTGCATTCAATTTTATTCATATGGTAGTTTACAATAAACTGCCCATATGAAGATGGCAACGATTGTAGGATCAAATCCGTTTGCAAATACTTGTGCATTGTCATGCCAAGCTTCTCAAGCTCCTCAAGATCCTTGATCATGGTCAAACCATGTTCATGGACGGACTGTCCATCCCGCATCTTGGCTTTGAAGAGCCGTTTGGACACTTCAAACCTTGCTGCGCGACTCTGTTCACCATACAACTCTTATAAGTGATTAAGTATATCCTTAGCAGTCTTCATGCTCTCATGCTGGCATTGCAATTCGTTGGACATGGATGCCAAAATGTAGCACCTAACCTTATTGTCGTCATCTAACCATTTTGCATGCGTCTCACGCTGCTCATTGGTTGCACGGGTTGGTAACACCGGAAGTTCATGGTCAAGAACATAAGCTATCTTTTCGCAACTCAAGACAATCTTTAAGTTGCGAAGCCAATTTTTATAGTTTGGTCCGGTCAACCTATTGTTATCTAGAATTCGAACTATCGGGTTGGAAGCCATTGACATCTGCAGAGAGTAAAGATTCTAATTAGAATTTTGTATTTGACATTAATTTGTTTTAGAGACTTTTAAAACAAAATTGGATCAAATCCTCCCACTATTTCTCGAAGCTCTCATGCTTTCCTGGTAAAGATACGGAAACCTATGACTTAGGGTTTCGAGTGGTGCTGCGGTCCCACCAATCTACATGTCACCTCACCTAACAGTTATTGGAGACACATAGACGATGAGTGTACAACTCTTGTCCAATACTTCGTAAGCATATTGAGCTAACCTGGTCTCCAAGTCATAAGGACCTCACCTAATAGTTATTGGATCCGTTCCTTGGTTAAGTCAGACCCACCGTATATCCCGCGAAAATAAAGCTATGATTGGATCCTCACCTAACAGTTATTGGAGCCTAACTCCACCTTTACCCCACAACATCTCATGTTAATAGAGAGGTCCAATCCTCCGATGCAACTAGACCACTGTATCCAGTCGAGACTAATCAATGCCGGAAAGATCTTAGCAACTCTACTACGGTGGAAGACCAATCGACTTAATATTGGATAATCAGATCTTAGTGATTCCAACTTTGAGATTTTCATAGGAGGTAATCGATCAATTGGCCAGGTAAGCAGGTGGGAGGCTCCCCTTACTCAGAGAGTAAGGTCCTAATTAAGTAACCACCTTTGAGCTTGCCTAGACACCAATTAGATCAATTAATCAAATATGGCTAGCTCAATGTATCGTTCACTCTCGATTGATTTAGAGAGGTTTTAGGTCTTTTGGGATTTACATCTAATGTAACCATCTACCCCATACCATATGTCATTCGATTTACATCTTATGTAAATATCACATTGGTTCAGATTTACATCCTATGTAATTATGAAAGCCTTTCATATATTATGTGATTACATCTTATGTAAATGACATAATTGTTTCAGTTTACATCTTATGTAAATGTCCTATTTTTTAAGGGTTTTATTTACATCTCATGCAAATAAATTTTTGTTTAACTAATACATACATCTCATGCATACATTATTTTAAACAAGTATGAACATTATGATTACCATATGCATCTCATGTATATTTTCAGATCTGAAATTTTAAACCTATTATGCTATTCTCTGAATTTCAGATCATGCATTACTTGATTTAAAACATTGTAATCTAATTGCAATTCTAAAATAATTTGCAAGATCATAGCAAATAAAAATCTGCATGCTGAAAATTTCAGCAACCTGAAATTTCAGCATGCAGAAAATCCAGCAAGCATAATTCCTTTAAAAATTAGATTAAAAATGTGGTAATCAATCCTTAGGTCCTAATCATGCTCCCTAGAACCATGTGGCTCTGATATCACTGCTGAGTTACGCCCCGTTCGATGCGACGTTCGCAGCGGAATTCGAACGGAACGTCGTTCATCGCATGAATGCGCCTCAGATTGTAGAATTCAAAAATTTTTCTGGATCCAAATCCAGAAGATCTTTAAATTCATTAGGGAGGGAAGATTAGGATCTGAGGAAGGTTGATTAAGATTCATAAAACTGAAACTAAAATTAGAAGAAATTAATTTGAAGATCTCATCTTCAAAAATTCTGCAGGTGAAGAACACCGCAGCTTGATGATCTATCTAGGTTCCTGTTTGAGCCACACAATTGTCCGGCCTCTACAGGTATCCACACGAGGATCTAATCATCTGAGATAGGGTCTTACCGGAGTACTAGCTTCTTGCAAAGATCTCTCATGATTATCATATAGATTAGAAGATAAAAATCTGCAACATACCTCCTTAAAGAAGAACCCTTTCTTCTTCAACCTTGCTCACGATGGAGGAAGAGGAAGGAGGAACCTTGCACGTGGATCTTCCTTGCCTTGCTACCGTGGAAGAAGAGGAGGATGAAGACCCCTTGCTGCCGTGGAGAAGGAGGAAGAAAGAAGAGGAGGCGTGGAGAGGAAGAGGAGAGAATTAATTCATAACTTCTCCCTTGCTACCCTTTTATAGATTGGGTTTAGGGCTCCTCCTAATCTTATTAGGAGTATGGGACTATAACCTACCCTTGGATTAATGCCAAGTATCCAATCCTTGTGCTAATAGATGCATGACATATGTCTATTTAATCAATTGATTAATTTCCTAATCATATTAGGATTTCTAATCTCATTAGGAGAATTAATTGATTTGGGAGCATGCATCCTACGACGCCATGTGGACTTTAAAGTCCGCATAGTGTGAACATGACTTAAGTCATATTCATCCTACAACGACATGTGGTCTTTAAAATCCGCACAAATCTTGGTTTAATCAAATTGACCCAATCATGAAACCAAATCAATTTGGGTCGAACCCAATTTGATTTGGCTCATTAAATCATCCCAATTGCAATCCAATTGCAATCAATTCCACTTAATTCTTCTTCCATTAACTCACTAACACTTAGTGGGTTAATTCAATCATCAATCATATTGATGATTGATTTCTATTATGATTCCAAATCATAATTATGATAGTCTGACTAATTAAATCCTCTATGTGTATGACCCCGTAGGTTCTATTCTGACTGGTAGTGAGAAAT
Source organism: Phoenix dactylifera (assembly GCF_009389715.1). NCBI lineage: Eukaryota > Viridiplantae > Streptophyta > Magnoliopsida > Arecales > Arecaceae > Phoenix > Phoenix dactylifera. The sequence goes on from NW_024067974.1 coordinate 179,636, forward strand.
ATTGAGATCTCCATCTCAATATCACTGAAACTCCTTTCAGTGGACTGAAATGATTTCAGTTCTACTCTTAGGATTCATTGATCACCAAGTGAATGCCTTCGAGTCTCACAATCCACTAGTGACACCTAGCAGTATGTGGTGGCAACCCAGCAGAATGGAATATCTGAACCTCTTGGTGCAGTAGCGTATGATACAGTCCCTCTATCATGGATCCCGACGTGACAGAGGTTATGGATATCTCGTCAAACCCCATCGTCTGTCATATGTCAAATTTATACGACTTCTAGTTCGAGATATGGAAAACTCTTTTTCTAAAATACCTGGCCAGAAATTTATCGAACTCAGTCTCATAAATCACATAGGATCACTCCTAATCTATCAAGGTCGATAGATCCCATCTAGATGCAACCCTATTCCAAAATGAACCTACTGCAGCCAATTTGCACTACAAGGACCCGAATGACTAGGGCCTAAGTTCACATGCTCGTCAAACTACAGCAACCTCACAGTGAATAGCTGAGGCATCGCAGGTCAAAGGATCAGTCATACAACTGCAGCATAAGTAGTCACTGACGAGTGGATAGACAACCATGTGACTACTATATTTAGTCACGCTCAGTACCTTGTTCTCTAACAAGTACTTGCATAATCACTCCAGTGTCTCTACACCGTGGACTCGAGACTCGTCCATCTGACTAAGTGATCTGTTCATTAATCTCAGCGGATCGATCACCATCCCTCGTGATGAATCCATCGATCAGGAGCATTTAGAAATTAATCTCTAATGACACATGCCTCAAATTCTCAACGACTTGAAATTATGTGTCATCATCTATTAATTTTTTGGACGATTCATGGACACATACAAACATGAATGAAAAATAAATTGCCCAATCTTATTTATTAATAAGTATCAAATTACAAATTTATGCCCCAAATTACAAATATGCGTCAGCCACGTTGGCTTCTAAGGCATACTTCTAACAGTCTCATCTTGTGGGGGTACTGTAGAAGAGTCTCTAGTATGTCTATCTACAATGGTTGGACGTGAGACTCTTTCGGATCTCTTAACAACGGCTCGCTTGGGTCCCATTTTCACAAAATCCTTCCTTAGGTCTTGATCTAACGGCGTAGAGAAGCGATCTAGCACTGTTTGGAGATGATTGGAAGGGATTGGAGAGTGGGAATAGAATTTTAGGAAGAGGACAAGATAAAACAATGCCCTAAAATAGCTCACGGGTCCCTTTTTAAAAATAGGGTCCCGCCGTTGGGTCGACCCCATTCTAGCTCGGGTCGGCCCCAGTTCAGGCTAATTTTTTTTTTTAAAATTCTTCCTTTCTTCCAATCCTTACCAATTCTTTATGGGACAATGATACATGAGTAAGGAGTCTATAAATGGCTAGTTTGACTTATATTTCATGGGTTTTTCAAAATGGGAGGAGAGTATTATGAGACAACTTGTTCCTTTTATATGTCTTCAATCAAAAGGATCACATATGCCTAATTCCCTCCTAAGCATGCAAAATCTATCTTCACTTAAAGGTTTTGTGAATATGTCAGCTAGTTGTTTCTCGGTACACACATGCTCAATACATACATTTTTATTTTGAACATGATCTCTAATGAAATGATACCTTATTTCAATATGTTTGGCTTTAGAGTGCTGAACCGGATTTTTGGTAAGGTTGATGGCACTAGTGTTATCACACTTTATAGGAATGTTATCTAGTTTAATTCCATAGTCCTCTAGTTGTTGCTTGAGCCATAGTACTTGAGCACAGCAACTCCCGGCAGCTATATATTCGGCCTCAGCCGTTGACAATGCTACTGAATTCTGCTTTTTGCTAAACCATGATACTAAGTTATTCCCTAAGAATTGACATGTTCCACTAGTGCTCTTCCTATCTAATTTGCATCCAGCAAAGTCTGCATCAGAATATGCAAGTAAATCTAGATAGGAGTTTTTAGAGTACCACAATTCTATGTTTGTGGTTTCTCTCAAATATCTAAGAATTCTTTTGACAGCACTTAGATGTGACTCCTTAGGATCTGATTGGTATCTAGCACATATTCCCACATTAAACACTATGTCTGGCCTACTAGCAGTAAGGTAAAGCAAAGATCCAATTAAGCCTCTATAAAGCTTCATATCTATACTTTTTTCTTTTTCATCTTTGTCTAGCTTACTAGTGGGATTCATTGAGGTGCCTATTCCCTTGTGATTTTCATTTCCAAACTTCTTTAATATTTTCTTTGTGTACTTAGTTTGATGAATAAAGATACCTTCCTTAGTTTGCTTGATTTGTAATCTGAGAAAAAAATTTAGTTCTCCCATCATACTCATCTCGAATTCTCCTTGCATTAATTTAGCAAACTCTTTGCAAAGATTATCATTGGTGGCACCAAAGATTATGTCATCTACATATATTCGTACTACTAGCAAATTTTTGTCTTTTCTTTGGAGAAAAGTGTTTTATCTACATTTTCTCTGTTGAAATCATTATTCAGTAGAAATTTGCTTAGTCGATCATACCAAGCCCTAGGTGCTTGTTTCAATCCATATAATGCCTTATGTAATCTAAACACATGATTTGACAATTCATGATTCTCAAAACTAGGAGGTTGCTCTACATATACTTCTTCCTCTATGAAACCATTTAAGAAGGCACTTTTTACATTCATTTGATACAATTTGAAATCCATGAAGCATGCAAAAGCTAGAAGTAGTCTAATAGCTTCTAATCTGGCCACGGAAGCAAATGTTTCCTCAAAATCTATCCCTTTTTTTTGATTGTATCCCTTAGCTACAAGTCTAGCTTTATTTCTTATAACTACCCTATTTTTATCTAATTCATTTCTAAAGATCCATTTGGTTTCAATTACAGAATTATGCTTTGGTCTCTCAGTTAATGTCCGTACATTGCTTCTTTTGAATTGATTTAATTCTTCTTGCATAGCATTTATCCAATTTATGTCTTTTTCAGCTTCTTCATAAGTCTTAGGTTATATTTGTGAAACAAAAGCAAGATAGTCATTTAAATTTCTAAGAGAGGATCGAGTTCTTACCCCTTGAGATGGATCACCAATGATTAAGTCTTTAGGATGTCCATGTGCGTACCTTCATTTCTTTGGCAAGTCTTGAGATTGTGGTGGCACGCGATCATTTTTCTTTTCTTGATTGGCACGTCATCAAGATTCAATTTTTCAAAATCAATAATTCCTACATCATCATCAAAAGTATTTTCTCTCCTAGGAGACTCACTATCAGACTCATCAAAAATGATATTAATTGACTCTTCAACTACAAGAGTTCTTTTGTTGAACACTCTGTATGCCCTGCTAGATGTAGAGTATCCTAAGAAGATACCTTCATCTGACTTGGCAAATTTACTTAGATCCTCCTTGCCATTGTTTAAAATGAAACATCTACATCCAAATACTCTAAGATATCTAGCAGTTGGTTTCTTGTTCTTCCAAAGTTCATAAGGAGTTTTTTTGGTTATAGATCGTATTAAAACACGATTTAGAATATGGCAAGCAGAACTTATAGCTTCAGCCCAAAAGTACTTTGAAAGATTTGACTCGCACAACATTGTGCGTGCCATTTCTGCCAAGGTCCTATTTTTTCTTTCAACAACCCTATTTTGTTGAGGCGTTCGAGGTGCTGAAAATTGATGTGAGATACCATTTTCATTACAAAATTTTTCAAAGTGTTGATTTTCAAATTCAGTTCCATGATCACTTCAAATTGCTATTAAGGTGAGCTTCTTTTAGGCTATGATATTTTTATAATATTTCAAGAATGCTGAAAATGCTTCTATGTGCAAGAAATGAAATCCATGTATATCTTGAAAAATCATCCACTATAACTAGTCCATATTTTTTTCCTCCTAGATTCGCAGTTCTAGTAGGCCCAAATAGATCCATGTGTATGAGTTCAAAAGGCCTAGTGGTTGATACTATATTCTTTGATTTGAAGGATGATTTTGTTTGCTTTCTTAATGAGCATGGTCCACAGATTTTGTCTTTTTCAAAGATCAATTTTGGCACATCTTTTATCAAATTCTTCTTGACTAGTTTTGATATTAAGTCCATACTAGCATGTCCTAGTCTACGATGCTAAAGCCAACTTGTTTCACTTTTCCTTTCTTCATTAGTAATTAAGCATAATCCATTTTTTTTGCCTAAATCATGAAGATCTACCATGTAAATATTTCCATGCCTTTGTCCTATAAGTACAATGCTATTATCTTTAGGATTTGTGATTATGCATATTGAGGCTTCAAATGTGACTTTAAGACCTTTATCACAAAATTGACTTATGCTAAGTAAGTTATGTTACGGACCATTAACTAATAAAACATTTTCTATAAAGGTGGATGGAGTAATATAAATTTTACCCTTTCCAATGATAAATTCTTTTCCATTGTTTCCATAGGTTACCACTCCACTCTTCTTAGATTCCAAGGTGATAAATTGTTCTACATCACCTGTCATATGTCTTGAACAGCCGCTATCTAGATACCATCGTCTATCCCCCTTATTAGCTGCAAGACACCCCTGCAATCAAGATCAAGAATATGCTTTAGGTTCCCAAACTATGTTGGGTCCTTTAGGGTTAGTATTTGATGTTCCTTTTGGAACCCAAATTTTTTTGAATTTTAGCTTATAATTATCACTCAATTTGTTATAGCTAGACTTTCTATAATTACATTCATATGCTTTATGTCCTACTTTATTGCAGCAATGACAAGTTATATTTTTATTTTTGACTTTCACAAATATGTTCTTTAAGTATTTTTGCTTCCTATTTGTTCTATATCCTAACCCAGCTTTATCATATACAGCTTTTTGACTATCAAGAATCATATTTAATTTAGTTGAGCTAAGTGTAAACTTGTCCACTAAGGATTTGTATTTTTCTGCATCTTCTTTTAACTTGATATTTTCAGCAATTTGACTTTTGGTTTCATTGGTGAATCTCCTACTTAATGTTTCATAGTCATTAGATAGTTTTAGCTTTTCTTTGATAAGAGATTGATTTTCATCTTTTAGAACTTTATTTTTATTGATTAATTTCTTGTGTTCTTCCATGAGTTCTAAAAATGCATCATGTAATTCTTCTACTGTAAAATCACATTCAAGTTCAGAATCTACCTCATCGTCATTGGCCATGTAGTAGATTTGGGCCGTCTCTTGTTGATCTTCCTCTTCCGAACTTGACTCCTCACTTTCACTCCATTCAGCCATGAGGTTCCTCTTCTTAAGTTTTCTTGCCATCCATTTCAATTTCGGACAATCTATCTTGAAATGCCCGGGCTTGTTACACTCATAGCAAATTGGCGTTTCCCTTTTCTTTTCTTTGTCCTTACCCTTTTTCTTGCTTGAGCTACCTTTGAGAAAGGGCTTCCTTTTATGAAATTTTTTCTTTTCTTTCATAAATTTTCTAAATTTTCTTGCAAGCATAGCCATTCCTTCTTCATCGTATTCTTCCTCATCATCAGATTCTTCTGATTCAGTTTTCTATTTTGGAGTGGTAGACTTCAAGGCAATGGTCTTTCTTTTCTTGACCTCATCTTCTGAGTTTTGCCTCATGGTCAACTCATGGATCATGAGTGATCCTAGAAGTTCTTTCAATTACAGTGTATTGAGGTCCTTTGCTTCTTGAATTGCAGTTACCTTGGCCTTTCAAACTCTTGGTAGAGATCTGAGAATTTTTCGCACTAGTTCAGAGTTAGTATAAGACTTTTCTAAGCTCTTTAGCCCATTTATGATTTCCGTGAATCGAGTAAACATTTCAGTTATGGACTCAGTGGATTTCATTTTAAACAACTCATACTTATGTACTAATATATTTATTTTTGACTCTTTGACTTGATTAGTTCCTTCATGTGTGACCTCCAGTGTATCCCAAATTTCTTTCGCGGAGATGCATGTAAATATTCTATTAAATTCACTTACATCTAGTGAACAGTAAAGTACATTAATTGCTTTAGCATTTAGTTGTGCTAGTTTTCTATCACTCTCATTCCAATCCATTTCCAGTTTGGGAATGATTGTGCCCTCTATACTAATTGTGGAAGTATGTGGTTCTCTAGTTATGATATTCCACAAGTCATAGTCTAGAGCTTGAATGAATATCCTCATCCTAGCTTTTCAATATGTGTAATTAGTGCCATTAAACAGAGAAGGTCTATTTGTGGATTGCCCCTCATTCATAGAACATCCTATGTGGGTTGTCACGATCTTTGTCTCTTGATTGTGAGATCAACAAATACTATGAGAGCACCAAGCTCTGATACCACTTGTTGCCCAAGGTGACAAGCCAAGGGGGGGGGTGAATTGGTTTTTCTAAATTTTTTACTATCTTAATTGAGTTAATTGATGAGTGAGTGAAGTTAAAACAATAATCAATGCAAATATACAAGATGTATAGTGGTTTGGTGCTCTCCTAAGCACCTACGTTCACTCCCCAAGCGACCCCTTGGGAATTCACTATAATCCCGCGGATTACAGTTGGATTGTTTTCCGGGCTCACAATCCAAAAACCTTTACACTTTGATTTTCCGGGATCACCAAAAACCTATGTTGGTTTTACGGGCTCACCAACAAACCTTCATAGTTGGTTTTACGGGTTCACCAACAAACCTACACCGTTGGTTTTACGGGCTCACCAACAAACCTTTACAAGGTGATTAAGAAGAAGAAAGTTGAAACTCCTAGATGAGCAAATATAACAACTATGAACTACAAAGAAGAGTTTAGAATATAGTTATCGCTTTGATAAGACTTCTCTCTTCTTTATCAAGATTGCTTCACTCTTCAAGGGTTGGTGGAGCTCTTAATATCTCTCAGAATCTGCTCACCCACTTCCTTTTGGCTCTTTGAATGAAGCTCTTGAGTGAAGAATGCTAGGATTTTTTCTTTCTTGAATGAGCTTTGATTTTTTGCAAAAGGATGACTTGTTCTGATGAATAGTGTCATTATAAATACTTTTCCACATGTTTAGGTTACTCCCCATTGGTTAGATTTGAAAAACTATCCGTTACTAGCCGTTGGGAGGTCAAAAAGTACTTCTGCAGAACTAGCCGTTATGCTTCTGCCCGTGCTGGGGTCGACCCAAACTTTTCTAGGGTCGACTCAAACCACTATTCATCATACTTGGGGTCGACTCAACTTCCTGTGGGGTCGACCCAACTTTCACTGGGATCGACTCCTGCTACAGTGGGGTCAACCCTCTCAGAAATCACAGAACCTTGTATTTCAGCTGTTTTTCACTGGGGTCGACTCAAGCTACAGTGGGATCGACTCAAGTTCCATTGGAGTCGACCCTCTCAGGGATTCCACAGACACAGTTTTGAACGACATAGCCTTAGGGTCGACTCATGTTCAGTTAGGGTCGACTCCATTGGGGTCGACTCAAGCATTCCTGGGGTCGGCTCCATCTGGGGTCGGCTCAAGGAAAGTTGGTGTCGGCCCTCTCAGTAAATTTTAGAGACTTGTTTTCTTGAGGCTTGAAGCTGGGGTCGACTCAAGCATACTTGGGGTTGACTCTACTACTGTTCATCCGTGCCATTTTCGCATAGGTGTGCCTGATGGTTCCATGATGTGCCAGGGTCGACTCCACCTCTATTGGGATCGACTCATTCCACACTTTGCTGCATCTTAAGGTTAGACTCATCCATACAATCAATGAAATATACTTCAAGCAATTTTGAATATATGCCATGGTAGTGCTATATACTCTTAACAATGAAAATTACTATTTTGCCCTTAAGAGTATGTTTCACTTGAAACTTTGCTGATTTAGAATTTAGAATTCACTATCCCTTTTCTATCACAAATTTTATCTCATTATTAATCATTGAAAGACATCTTGATCTCATTCTTCTAATGTATCGAGAGTGTCGAACTCAGTAATGATGTATCATGTTAACTTGTAGTACTTAATTAGATATTTTCTCAATGGTTGTGTTAATCATCAAAATAACACTATCATCCTCAATGGGTATATGATACTATACCGATTGACTTTAGTCCAAGTGGGAGTTGTTAGTAATTGTATCCTAAAAGTCAATCATCAGCCTATTGATGATTGAATTATATATGAATTAATGAATTAATAAAAGGTTATTTAGCATTATTCATCGCATTTATTTTGTACAATTTCTTGAACTCTTGAAATGTGATGAAATTCTTAGAACTTATTTAAAAAGATGAAGGAGGATTTGTCTATGAGTCCTTAAATCTGTTCGCGACCAAACGATATACTATTACTAGGACAATAGCATTATCAAGTATAGATCGTTGTGTGCCATATCGTTGGTTGTTCTCTTAACCAAGGAGTGTAAAGATACTGATATGCCACACAGGTGAAGTGTAGGAGTATATTTTACTAAACATGACTAGTTCCGAAGCACTCTACTATCAAAAGATATTCCGAATGGATATGGATATATGTGTCCCTCCGACCTGAGATCACCATGGTAACTAGCAAGCAACTCACTATACTTTGGTACCAGACTATCGGAGTTTCTAATTCAATGATGGAAGGTTACTGCGTGCAGTCAAGTACTTGCGAAGTCGGTGTGTGAGTCAAGATGGAATTGACCTCTCCTAGTGATAGGAGAAAATGTCCTTGTGTTCAATTTAGCAAAATCTTAGCTAGGGTAATCTTTGTGAGGAGTCACAGGATTTATAAAGTTGAAACACATATTGGATGAACTGATTAAAGAGTTAACAGTGAACTCTGAAGTTATCCTAAGCATTTGGAGTCATAGGGATGAATTATACGGTAATCATAGTCTAAGAATTCCAGAATATTGCTTTGCAATCATTTGGCCTATCCGAACATCGGATACCATTGCTAGATGGTCACTTCGATTAGTATAGAAAGTTATTTTTGTGCTACCAGCTTAGGTTCGAACCTATGAGATCACACGCATAGAAGTTTCTAGGTTGATCAAATAGCTGATTGATGATTAAGAATCATTCAGGGATAATTTGGTCAATTCGATTGACAAATTACCCTAAGCAAAAGTTGCAATAAAATAATTATTGAATTATTAAAGAATTAATTAGCAATTAGATTTCTAATGAACTCAATTTGATTGAATGATTGGGCTTAGATTGAGCCAAATTGAATAGGATTCAATTTGGGCTACATCAGGATTTGACCTAATTGGATTGGGTTCGACCCAAGTAGATTGAGCTTGACCCAATTGATGGAACTGACCTAATTGGATTGGGCTTGACCCAAGTCAATTAGAAGTCCTTATTTGATAGGGATTATGAGTCCAAAAATTCAGAATTAGATAAGGAGAAAAATTCCTAAATTTTAGGAGTCTAGCTTTATCTCTTGAAGAAGATTGACACCTCATCCTTATCCCCTTGGTAATCCTTCTTAGAGAAGGAGTTTTCCACAAAATTAAGAAGAATTATTCTCCTCTTAGCTACCATATTTTTCAAAATTTTTGGAGATTTTATCAGCCAAATAAATTGTCAAAAATAGAGGTGTGGCGTGGGGGGTCCAAGGCTATAAAAGGACCTCCATGCCTAGGGTTCATGATATGCTTCTTTGGATTTTCAAAAAGGTTCTGAAAATTCTGAGATTGGGCCGTCCTCCTCTTCTCCTTCCTCTCCTTCATATCCATCCTTCATCTTCTCGAAGAACGATCAAAGGTTGAGTGCTTCGAAAGAGAAAGGTTCAGGCATTGCAGCACCTCTATGCGAGCTAGCACTCCCGCGGAGGTAGATCTTCCTAGAGCTTCGTATGGACGATTCATAGAGGTCGAACGCATGTGCGGCTACAAAGCGTGATCAAGGAGTCATCAAAGACCTTCAGCGAATCAGGTAAGAGATTTGATCTCATTAGAAATTAAGATTAGATCTTAAATATGTTTGCTGAAATTTCAGGATTGTATGTTAGACATACAATCATAGTTTCTTATTTATGGTAAATATTTAAATCATAGGATTTATTTTCATTGTAGAGATCTGATCTCTAGCATACATAGGAATTAAATAGTTTAATTCATGCTTCCACTGTAAACTTTTAAAATTATATGAATGCGACCACTAAGGTTTCCAACAATGAAGACCATCTCTGAGAGACTCTCGGTTCTCGAAGGTTCAGATTACATTGATATATCAGAGTTCTCCAAAGAAATAGCTACTCTCAGGAGGAGGATCGAGCATGGCATTCAGAGGCTCGAGTCCATTTTGGGTGATTTCACTCTTATCCAGGGTGAGCGGTTCCAGGGCATCTTGACTACTTTGGAGAGGATCGCTACTAGGCTAGATTAGTAGAGTGCAGGATCATCTTTCCAGCCTACATAGACTACATGGACTGCACCATCTTCTAGATGCCTTAGACTCTGTTCTAGAGATCGTCCTACTAGGATTAGTAGCTGTTGGGAATTATGTCCTAAATCCAATCAATTGTTGATTGTAAATGTGTTTGAATCAATTATAAATAACATGGTGTTTATTCATCACCAGAATATCTTCACAAACACCGATGTGATGAAGTCCTTAGGACTGCTTTGTGTAATGAAATATGATTTTGTCACACAAGTCCTTAAATGTTCATGACCGTATGATATACTATTAATAGGACGATAGTATTATCGGGCGTAGGTCATTGTGTATCATATTTGTTGGTTGTCTTCCAAACCAAAGAGTATAGAGATACTAGTATGGTATACAGGTGAATGGTAGTGTACGTTGAACGTGACCAATTGATGGACTCTCTCTTGTCAAGAGTTGTTCTGAGTGGATATGGGTATATGTATCCTTTAGACCTGAGATTGCAATCGGTGGCTTGCAAGCAACTCAATGTACTTTGGTGTCGGACTACCTGGATTTCTAATTCAGTGACGGAAGGTTTTTGGGTCCAGTCAAGTACTTGTGGTAGTCAGTTGCAGATCAAGATGGGATTAACCTTCCTTAGAAATAAGGGTGAATTCCTTGTGTTTTCAATTAAGTAGTACCCTGGCCAGAAAAAGTCAGATCACTATCACTTGACTTATTGAATTGAAACATATTTCCGGATGGATCGTTTCAGGATAGACAGACTCTGAACCCACCCTGGGCATTTTCTAGTCAAGAGGATGAATTATACGGTAACCATTGTTCAAAAGATTCTAGAATGTTGCTTTGCATCTATTCGGCCTATCCGGTCGTTGGGTTCCATTGCTAGATGGTTACTTCGATTAGTGCAGGAAGTATTCTTGTATTACTGGCTTAGGTTCGAACCTTTGAGGTCACATATTTAGAAGTTTCTAGATTGATCAAATGGCTGATTGACGATTGAGAATCGTCTAGAGGTAAAATAGTTAATGTGATTGACTGATTGCCCTAAGCAATTGTTGCTTGGAGAAGTTAATTGGTGATTGGATCACTGATTAGACTCAATTTGATTGAGTAATAGAGATTGGGCTTGACTAAATTCAAATATGATTTGAAATTGGCAAAATTGTAATTGACACCAAAATTGGTTTGGTGAAAATGTCTAATTTGCCCCAACCAAATTAGATTTAGCTTGAGTCAAATTGGATTGAAATCAATTATGATCCTAGTATGACTAGGACTCCCTTTCCTTTGTGGGACCCACATCCTGCATTTATGGGACCCACATACTGTATGTGGGACCCACATCCCGACCGTCTGCTCTTAAGCATATTCTTGCTTGCATGTGTGACATGTGGCGGGCCTGGACACCTCACACTCCTCCTGATGTCATCCATGACCTCATCTGCCTCATGAGGTCATCCATGACATCACCCTCCAGACCACCTCACCCCTTTGCATGCGTGACACGTGACGGAGCAGGACACCTCTTTTTCTTGCATGTGTGACATGTGTCCTGCTAGGACACCTCATCGATCACCTTATAGGGACACCTCACCCTCTTCTTGGCCTATAAATAGGCCACCCTTCTTCCTTCTTCTCTACATCAAGAGCACCAGAGAAAGAGTGAGAGGAGAGAGAAGCTCTGAAGGTGAAAGCCCAAGAAGGAGTTCTTGAGCTATGAAGGTCCATCTTCTTCCTTCTTCTTCCTTTCAGCCAACCTTCTGCCTCCCTACGAGCTAGCGCTCCCCGGAAAGCTGATCATTCCAGAGCTTTGCATGGACGAGTCATCGAGGCCGGACTCTTATGCGGCTGCGAAGAATCCTTGAAGGAACCTCCCTCTAAAGGTAAGAGATCTGATCTTTTTTATGATTGAGATATGATCTCAATCTTGTGATTTATGCATATTTATTTGAATCACACAATCCTCGGGATCTGAGGGCTTTGTGATATTTGGTGTCAAAGCAAAGGATTAGTGGAGACTATCCGATTTTCAGAAACTCTCATGCGTGATCGTGTGACGAAGCGTGGCTCTCCACCCGGGGGCTTATGTGATGAGTGCTTTGATAGGCACGCGCGGGTGTCACCCTATGTATTGGGACTAAGCCCGCGCCACAGGTGATGTGCAGTTGAAGACTGTCTTCGACTGGTACCAGAGTCAAAATATCTAAAATATCAAGCATATTTTGGGTTAAAATGTTTAACTCGTTCTTTCAGTATAAAATTTTCTGAAATTTATGCTTAGCCCTCTGCACGCACACCATCAGTTGCCCTATTGATGTCCCTTCAGATCAGGATTAGAGCTACTTGTATTGAAACTTTTATATTGAAACTATTGTATTGAAACTTTTGTAATGAAACTTTCATTTTGACATATCTTGTAATGACATGCTTGTTTCTATCTTCTATTAATCTTTACCTTTGTAATGATTCTATGAAAGTTCACAAAATTAAAATTTCATAAAAAAAATCTTGAATGGATGAATTATTCTGAAACATTCCCACTCAAATGTTGCTTATGTGTTTGCAATCTTTTTGATAATGACAAAAAGAGAAAGAATGGTATCAAAATGAGTAATATACAGCAAATGAAACTAAAAGGAGGAACAGCGAATGAAACTATTGGGGGGAGTAAGTACAAAATTAAGAAACTAGTAATATGAGGCTAATGAACAAAATTAATGAACTAAAACTGAAAGCAAAATGTAAACTGAAGGAAGCATTAATGATAATTCAAATGCAAAAAAAAGGGGGAGCAAAAATTGAGCTAACCATTTGAATGATCATATTCTTACTTAATCAAAAGTTTGTACAGATTGCTTAGTACAAAGAAAACTTATTTGCCCATACGGAGTATTTTGTCATCATCAAAAAGAAGAAGATTGTTGACCCCATATTTGATTTTGATGAACACAAAATACTTGAGTATATATCTTGTTGTATTAATAAATTTGATTAAGTGTTTCAGAAAAAATATCATAAAAATTCATTATGACCAATGTTCGTCCGATTCCTGTCTACCTAAAAATATGCTAGACAGATCGTTGTTAGCACCGACGAACAAAAGTTAAATTTAAATTCTACTCTTTCCTTTCCTTCTCGAAGAATAGTGGTTGTAAGAGGTCGATCCACAGGGAGGCGATTGGAGTTGCTTAAAAATAAAAACGTTCACTCGGATTCAAAAGCGATTTTTGAATAACAAAAGAAAAACATTACGTCGGGGATGTTGATGGATTCTCTAGTCTACCAGAGAATGATTTTTAATTGAAATTAACTAGAAGACATGTACTTAGATTCAAAAAGCATTTATATATTTAATGAAAAAGAAAGCTCTAGCAAAAAATTAAAATGGATGAAACTAAGAGGATTGAAGCAAACATAAATTTCATAATAGAAGATTTAATGTATTGCATAAAAGAAATTAAAATTTCAGCATAAATAAAATCTTAAAAGTAAAACACTCCACCAAAATAAAATTCTCTAAAGTTAAAACTTAAAACATTGTTCTCAATTAAAACTCAAACTCAAAACACATTGCTCTCAATTAAAATTCAGACTAAAAACAACACATTGCTCTTAATTAAAATAAAACTAATCATGAAAAGAAAAAAAAAGAAAAAAAACAAAACAAAACAAAGCACTGTGCTATGTTTGAAAACAGAGCATGAACACTCCTCTCCCGACCCGCTTGTCTTCTCCTTCCTCTGTTCTTTGGAACCGACCACCCAAACCGGCAGTCTCTTCCCCTCTCGCTCATCTTCTCCTCCCTCCTCTGTTCTTTGGAACCGACCCCAACCGAGCACACCGCTCCCCTCTTTCTCCTTCTCCTCTTATAGCTGCAGGGTCACTTGGATTTTGGGTGGAATCACGGATCATCCGGGATGCTGGGAAGGAGGAGGAAATGGTGGCGGATTGCTCCGGTCGACTTCCCTCTTTGGCCGCGGAAGCGAGATCGCCGGACTCCTGATGCGGAAGGGGCGGATGGCTGGGATTTCGACCGCGTGAAGAATGTGGTCGCCGGGATTCCAAGGGGGGTAGATCCGTGGATGATGAGCGCGGAGGAGGGGCTGAACCGGCTGTGGGGCGCTGGTATTTCGGGATGCTTCACGGCCGGCCGCGAGATCTCGGGAGGAGCCGATCATGGCCTCGGTGGATGGTGGACCAGTCGCGGAAGGAAGGAAGTGCGTGGGATGAGCTGGGATGAGCCAATCACGGACGCGGTGCTTAGGAGGGTTGCTTGGATGACGCTGATCTGGGAAGGATGCGGAATCACGGAAGAGCAGGGATCTTCCATGATCGATGGGAGGAAGATGGCAGATGGGTGCGGGATGATGGCGTTGAAGACGAGAGGAGGCATTCACAGCTTGGATCCTGGCTGGAGCTGGGAGGAATCGCGGAGGAGCCGATCACGGGATGGTGGAGTATCGTGGACGTTGTGGCACGCGGACACTGGGAGCTGACTTGGAATTGAAGAAGAGCCTGGATGGATCGACTGATTTGGAAGGAAGCTGGGTGATGGGGATCTCGAATCCCAAAGAGGGGGGCGTTGTGCGATCTTTGGCCCTCCTGATATGGGAGCTGGGAGACACCAAGTTCAGTCATATAGATAAAAAAACAAATAGTGTGATGTGAAATTTGGTTTGTAAACGGACGGACTCAGATCGTCACGGATCATTTGTTCTGACTGGAGATCTATTGCAAGTCTTTCATGGGTCACCCAGCACCTCATAGTTATGGTATGGCCAAATTAGATTTGCCCAAAATTATTTCCCAAAAGCACAAAAGAAATGGACCCGATTCGGATCCGAACCTGACTCGGGCCCGACCCGATCTTCAACCGGGTCGGATCTGGGAAGGGATCCTTCTTAAGTCAAATTTGTACTCAATGTGCATTTTATTTCCAATTTATGAAAATCTGTGTCAAACCCACATATAATATTAATCTAGTAAATTTATCATTATCGGTTAGCAATAATACTAATTTAGGTGACATGTAGGTCGCATTTTTGTGCTCTCATCACCCCCCCCCCCCCCCCCAAACTAGCTTATAGTCTCTAGCAATTTAGTGCGAAAATGATAAAATGAGAGTGCAAAAGTATAATTTATTATATAAATATACTAAGATAAATACTCATTTTCGTATAGCATTACGATTGCACTTAGCACGTGCAACAAGCCTTTAAACCCCTAGGTTACCCTAGTGGACGAGTGTTGTCTCGTGAGGGTTTGCAGTGAAGTTACCCATAAACTTCAATCCCCTTTTTTTTTTTTGCATGAAATGAAAGTCTAATTTCAAGTACATAACTGATAAGAATTTCAAAAGCTCACAAGGTTTTAATTACTAAGTAGCCCAAATTCTAGGTTAGTATGCAATTTAAGTTGAAGTCATTAAGTTTTCTGTTAGGGAGTTGTAATACTTATTTATACTTGAGTGCTTAGTGAAGTCTAGACCATGCACCAGCTAAGGTTTCGGATCTCTAAAATATCGCTAATATTAGTAGTTTCCAAGAATTGGTCGGACAAGACCTATTTGCTGATTCAAAATCATCTTTTCTGCAGGATTTCGGGAGCTGTGGATATTTACTTTAATACCTCATGGGCTTTATATGTAATATTCCAGTTTACTCGAATTTTTACAACGACGGCTTCCACACTATTGTCTTTTTTAAGATCAATATACATTTTTTTGTTTTTCATTTTTTTCTTCTTTTTTTTTTTTGAATGAGAAATGATAATGTATATATTGTGCACTTACTCCTGTGATGATTCCTCCATGTAGCAAGCAATTAGTCGACAATTCTCGCACCAGTTGGTATGAGGTGTCGGGCATCAAGACTCCCCTACGGACCTATGCTCGAGTTCCTCATCACAAGCCCGCTGACCTTTAACAATAGGTAGCCCTTTTCGATGTACCTGACTAAATCCACCAAATAGTTTTTTTTTTTTGGATCAGAAAAAGATGGTTCATTAGGATTCGAGGTTGCTACCATATTCTCAACACAATATCGAACCTATACCTTAGAAAATGCAGGCCAGATGTGTTGTGAAATTCAAAGCACTAATTAGCTTACAACTCACTAAAAGGAACTTAATAAAAAGAACTCACTTTGCACTACTTCCAACTAGTCATTGGGCTCTTAGATTTTATATACCTTGTGTGTTGTAATATATTTTTTTTAAATTTCAAAAATTTTAACTAAAAAAAATATTTTTTTTATTTTTATAAAATTCCAAATGCTTAAAAATATCTCCAAACCTAAATCTAACATTATCCTCAATGTTAAAGAAAAATTAAAGCAGTAAGAGGACAGAGGAGAAGTTACCTGATATGGGTAGGTAAATTGAAAATTGGGGCAAAATCCCCCAAACCTGCATGTTAGTAATTTATTGATTTTTTTTAATTAGAAGATATTTACATGTTGGGTTACCTCCCAAGAGCGCTAAGTTTTATGTCTTCAGCCAGACAATTCCGATTTACTCATAATAGACAGGGTCGGTCAGAAGTGTCTCCTCGACTTCTGGACTCAGATACTCAAGGTATGGTTTTAAACGTTGTCCATTGACTTGAAAGGACCTACCATCCTTGGTATTGCATATTACTACTGCACCATGCGGGTGCACTTTCTCTACTGTGTATGGGCCAGTCCAGCGAGATTTAAGTTTTCCAGGGAATAGATGTAATCGAGAATCATATAAGAGAACTTTTTGTCCTTGGTAAAACTCTTTACAAATGATCATTTTATCATGCATGATCTTCATGCGATCTTTGTACTTCTTGGCACACTCATAAGCATCATTTCTAATTTCTTCAAGCTCATCGAGTTGAAGCTTCCTATGTTCTCCCGCTTTGTCAAGATCGAAATTTAAATTTTTAATCGCCCAATAGGCCTTGTGCTCTCACTCGACAGGTAAATGGCAGGCCTTGCCATAAACAGTTCTATATGGAGACATTCCAATTGGTGTTTTGTAAGCCGTCCGATATGCCCACAGTGCATCTGTTAACCTAAGGGATCAGTCCTTTCGAGATGGGTTGACAGTTTTTTCAAGGATGGTCTTGATTTCTCTATTGAAAATCTCAACTTGTCCACTCGTTTGTGGATGATATGGTGTACCGACCTTGTGGGTGATGTTGTACTTCCTAGCGAGGGCTTTAAAAATTCTATTGCAAAAATGTTTCCCCCCATCACTAATGATAGCACGAGGGGTGCCAAAGCGAGTGAAGACAGACTCCTTAAGAAACTTGATCACTACTTTGTGATCATTGGTCTTACACGCGATAGCCTCAATCCACTTGGATACATAGTCAACAGCTAGGAGTATGTACTGGTGCCCAAATGACATAGGAAAAGGACCCATAAAATCAATACCCCAAACATCAAAGATTTCTACAATTAAGATCGGGTTCAGGGGCATCTCATTTTTTCTTGAAATTTTTCCTAGTCTTTGACATCAGTCACATGCTTTATAATACTCGTGTGAGTCATGAAATAGTGTGGGCCAATAGAATCCGCACTGCAAAACCTTTGCAACCGTCTTTTTACCACTGAAATGACCACCACAAGCATGGTCATGACAAAAGGAAAGGACTTTCCTTTGTTCATATTCAAGGATACACCGTCGGATGATCTGATCATGGCAATATTTAAATAGGTATGGTTCATCCCAGAAATATCACTTCACACGAGCTAGGAAGCGAAATTGCTCCTGTTTGGTCCAAGAGCTGGGCATTTGTTCAGTAACGAGGTAGTTGACTATGTCAGCATACCATGGAACATTGGTATGGGAAATCATCATTAGTTGTTCATCCGAAAAAGTTTCGGATACAGGTAAGGATTCTGCAGATGACTCAACAATCAATCTGGACAAGTGGTCAGCTACTACATTTTTAGATCCCTTTTTATCTCGAATTTCGAGATCAAATTTCTGGAGCAATTGGATCCAACGAATGAGCCTTGCCTTAGCATCCTTCTTTGTGAGAAGGTACTTAAGAGCGGCATGATCGGAATAAACAAGGACCTTAGATCCAATCAGGTAGGGATGAAATTTATCTAGGGCAAAAACAACTGCCAACAATTCTTTTTCAGTGGTGGAATAGTTGAGTTGGGCGTCATTCAGAGTTTTGCTCGCATAATGAATAACATGGGAAAGCTTTTCTACTCACTGACCTAAGACAACACCTATGGCATAATCGGATGTATCACACATGATTTCAAAAGGACGACTCCAATCAGGACACCTTATGATGGGTGCTGAAGTCAATTCAGACTTCAGTCTTTCGAAAGCAGTTACACAAGTTGGTGAAAAATTGAAAACAGTATCTTTGGCCAACAAATCACATAAGGGTTTTGATATTTTGCTAAAATCCTTGATAAAACGACGGTAAAAACCCGCATGCCCTAAAAATGATCGAATTTCCCTAATAGTCTTAGGAGGTGGCAATTTAGCAATTAATTCTCCTTTGGCCTTATCCACCTCAATTCCCCTTTGTGACACAATGTGTCCTAAAACAATTCCTGATTCTACCATGAAATGACACTTCTCCCAATTAAGAACTAAGTTTTTCTCTTTACAGCGTTCTACAACAAGTGTCAAGTGGTGCAGACATTCATCGAAATTGGATCCAAATACAGAAAAATCATCCATAAAAACTTCTAAAAATTTCTCCACCATGTCGGAGAAAATACTCATCATACACCGTTGGAATGTAGCTGGTGCATTGCATAGCCCAAAAGGCATGCGACGATAGGCAAAAGTGCCATAAGGATAGGTGAATGTGGTTTTCTCTTGATCCTCACGTGCGATAGGGACTTGGTTATATCCAGAATAACCATCGAGGAAACAGTAATGGGAGTGGCCAGCTAGCCGTTCTAGCATTTGATCGATGAAGGATAGAGGAAAGTGGTCTTTCCTAGTCATGGCATTAAGCTTCCTATAGTCGATGCATACTCGCCATCCCATTTGGACTCGGGTAGGGACTAACTCATTGTGATCATTTTTCACCATAGTGATGCCAGACTTTTTAGGTACGACTTGAACTGGGCTTACCCACTGACTATCAGAAATAGGATATATAATCCCTGCATCGAAAAGCTTGATGACCTCGGCTCGAACTACGTCCTTCATGATTGGATTAAGTCGCCTTTGTGGTTCTCTAGAAATTTTTGCATCTTCTTCTAGATGGATTTTATGTTGGACCACAGAAGGACTAATCCCCTTAATATCAGCTATAGACCAACCGATAGCTTCCTGATTCTTCCGAAGGATACTTAACAGCTTCTCTTCCTGTTCTTTAGTTAGATTCGATGCAATTATAACAGGTAAGGTCTTGTTTTCTCCAAGAAATGCATACTTCAAGTTTTCGGAAAGGTCTTTAAGTTCTAGTTGTGGAGGTTTGACATTGGATGACACTAGCTGAGATTCCGAAATAGGCAATGATTCAAACTTGGTGGCCCATCTGCTAGTATCTATCACTGAAATGGAATCTAACAATGCATTAACCTCTTGACTTGACTCACAATCTTGACCAAAATTAGCCAAACATCTTTCTAATGGGTCAGAATAACTCGACTCTTCAAAAGAACTGCTAATTATATTCTCAATCATGTGAATTTCTTCCAAATCGTCCATCTCAGTTGACTGACTACTACTATGAAAAACATTGAGCTGGACAGTCATGTTCCCAAAGGCTAGAGTCATTATTCCATTTCGGCAACTAATCACAGCATTTGAAGTGGCCAAAAATGGTCTACCTAGGATCACCAGGATGTGACTTTCTGGATTTTTTACTGGTTCAGTTTCAAGGACTACAAAATCCACAGGGTAGTAGAATTCATTAACTTTTACAATCACATCCTCCACAATTCCTTTGGGATACTTCACAGTCCTATCTGCTAATGACAAGGTAATATTTGTGGGCTTTAATTCCCCAAACCTAGTTCGGTGTAGACAGAATAAGGTAATAGGTTTACACTTGCTCCTAAGTCTAATAGGGCTCTCCGAATGATGGTTTCTCCTATTTTAATTTCAACAGTGGGGCAACCAGGGTTCTTGTATTTTGGGGCAATCTGTTGTTGAATAAGAGATGAGGCTTGTGCCGCCATCACAGCTTGCCTAGGAATACTGGTTTTCCTTTTCATCGTGGTTAGGTCTTTTAAGAATTTTGTATAGGAGGGGATCTGTCTGATGGCATCTAAGAAGGATAAATTTATTTGAACATTTTTAAAGACTTCCATGATTTCATCGTACTGAGATTTTTTCTTTGAGTCTTGTAGTCTACTAGAAAAGGGAGCCTTAGGTGTGTAAGTTTCTATTGGTTTCTCCTCTATTCCTTGTGTTCCCTGTTCTTGTGCCTTTTTCTGAGTGGGGTTTGGTTCATATTTTTCTTCTTTTTCTTGCACAGGAAGTTGGACTTTGTTGTCCACTTGCTTGCCAGACCGTAAAGTGGTAATTGCCTGGACTTCATGGGTAGGGTTTCCATTAGAATCAATCTGAAACTGGCCTCTCGGCCCTTGATTCTGTTGCCTACTAGGGTTAGGCACTGGCTGACTAGGTAGTTCACCTTTCTTTCTATCCCCTAGAGAGTTTGCTATTTGACTTAGACTAACCTCAAGTTTTGCAATCGCTTGCGCATGGAATTGGTTAGTCTGGGTTTGAGCCATGTTGGTCTGTTGTTGCTGTTGGATGAAGTCTTGTTGCTGCTTCATCATGTTAGCCATCATGGCTTCCAATGATGTAGTTTGCTGAGGAATAGGAGCACTATAAGTAGGAATAGGTGGAGCCAATGATTGGTTTATTTGTGAGGGACCTATCCTGGAAAAATTCTTCTGAAAACCTGGTGGACCACCTTGATGTTGAATAGGTTCATTTTGCTTGTATGAGAAATTTGGGTGGAACCTATTATCAGGGTGGTAGACTGGGCTGAATGAATTGGGAGTGGGCTTCTTGAAGGCACTATATGAGTTTAGAGCATTTGCCTGCTCAGCCTTAATATTGGATAAACTAGGACAACACTCCACTAGATGCTCAGAACTGTTACACAAGATACATAAACTTTGTGACTCGTGATCCACTTTCATGACGGGATTTAACTCTTTATATGAACTTGAGCTAGTGGAAACAGTGAAAGCATCAAACTTTTTGCTTAAGTTGTTGATTCCAGTCACCAGATTGGACATGACATTTTTTAGTTCTGGGTCTGCTTTCATTTCATAATTGCCTGATTTTCTAGACCCGAACTCATCTCTATTTACTTCCTCACCATAGCTACTCCAATTTTGGGCGTTCTCGGCTAAGTCAACGAGAAATTCATAGGCTTGATCTGGGGTTTGGTTCATGAACCTACCTTTGTGCATGGACTCGATCATGTTTCTATGTGCCGGAGGTAGTCCTTTATAAAAGAAATGTACTAGATCAGCCTTGTCAAGCCCATGGTGCGGGCACTTGACCAAAAGATCATGGAATCTTTTCCAAAGTCGGAAAAATTCCTCCTCAGATTTTTCTCTAAAAGTTCTGATGGCATCCTTAATTTTTTCAGTTTTTACCATGGGATAGAACTTAGCCATGAACTTTCTAGATAGTTGTTCCCATGATGTGATGGAATTTGAAGCCAGAGAACACAGCCATGCAGCAGCATGATCCTCTAAAGTCATGGGAAACAACCTTAATTTAATACCCTCTTCATCTAAGTTTTGATTTCTAAACGTTTGACAGATTGTCAAAAATTTGTTTAGATGAATGTAGGGTTGTTCACTCTCGAACCCATGAAACTTCGGTAACATGTTTATTGTTGCAGCCCGAATCTCAAATTGGGCTGCATTATTGATTGGTAATACTATGCAAGTAGGGGGACTAGCAGATGCGGGTGCGAACAACTCATTTAAAGTTCTAATGTGTTCACCCATTGTAGAGATTAACGGTTGGCTTACAGTTCGCAAGTTGTGATGAAAAGTTCTGTCAATCTCAAGATCAAATGGGGTTAATTTATCCCTTAATGACCTTCTACCATGCATACATTATCAACACTTCATTATATTTGACTTCTAAAATGAACGAAATCCTAAGAGAAGAGAAGGGCTAGACACAGATGACCACAACCAACACCACACAACAATTTGACTCTATTAGTCTTAGAACTAAGTGAGGTTTAGTAGCTTCTTAAATCTAGTTGCACAGAGATTTATCAGGTTAAAAAGTTTCTGAAATTCTCTCTAGATTAGACAGCTCCTAATCTCCCTTTCAGATTAAACTTGAGCTTACCAGTTAAGCAATCCAGTAACCAGTGACCAGAAAAGTTCCGGGGTGTGTGGTGGTGCCAGAAGGGATACATCGATACCACAATACCCGTAATAGTTCTCACTGTTGTAAAACTTTTCTAGATATCACCAATTACTAAATTCTCACTGGAGTGGCTTTCAGCCGCTTCTTTCCAAGAGCCTAATTGAGCTCGAAAACCCTAAGGCCAATGTCTAATTTGATTTTAATTTAATTTGGCTTAGGATAAGTATGCAAGGTGGTGATTTTTGGGCTAAGAACAGGTAATGACTTCCCGACCTTATCTTTTTAATGGGTTTTGCCCTTAAATTCTTTTATGCAAATGTTTAATACTAAATGCAGCAAATAATCAATGATTTTTTAAAGTTTATGCAATGTCATTAGGTTGTACTGATTAAATGAGCAAGCAAATTTTTTTCTTTTTCTTAATTTTTTTTAAATTTTATGTTGTTTTTTTTTAATTTTTATATAGGAATAACTTGAATGTAAACTAAAACTAATCCTTATGCGTCAGTCAATCTCCGAATGCCCGTTGAATAAGCTCTGGAGATTACTCCGTGAGGAGCCCCAATAGAGGTATGATCACCTCGGAGGATTGCACCCTATCAATTACTAACAAAAATAATATTTTTTTTGATTTAATTAATTTTTTAAACTTTTTTTTATCAAAATAAGAAAAATTAATAAAAATAAAAATAAAAAAAACTTACTACCGGAGTGCGTTAACTTCGGGCATCCAAAATCCGATTTGATCTTCATGATCGTTCTTGCTTCTCGATTTGCCTCTCCGGCAACGGCGCCAAAATTTTGTTCGTCCGATTCTTGTCTACCTAAAAATATGCTAAACATATCGTTGTTAGCACCGACGAACAAAAGTTAAATTTAAATTCTACTCTTTCCTTTCCTTCTCGAAGAATAGTGGTTGTAAGAGGTCGATCCACAGGGAGGCGATTGGAGTTGCTTAAAAATAAAAACGTTCCCTCGGATTCAAAAGCGATTTTTGAATAACAAAAGAAAAACATTACGTCAGGGATGTTGATGGATTCTCTAGTCTACCGGAGAATGATTTTTAATTGAAATTAACTAGAAGACATGTACTTAGATTCAAAAAGCATTTATATATTTAATGAAAAAGAAAGCTCTGGCAAAAAATTAAAATGGATGAAACTAAGAGGATTGAAGCAAACATAAATTTCATAATAGAAGTTTTAATGTATTGCATAAAAGAAATTAAAATTTCAGCATAAATAAAATCTTAAAAGTAAAACACTCCACCAAAATAAAATTCTCTAAAGTTAAAACTTAAAACATTAAAACTCAAACTCAAAACACATTGCTCTCAATTAAAATTCAGACTAAAAACAACACATTGCTCTTAATTAAAATAAAACTAATCATGAAAAGAAAAAGAAAAAGAAAAAAAACAAAACAAAACAAAGCACTGTGCTCTGTTTGAAAACAGAGCATGAACACTCCTCTCCCGACCCGCTCGTCTTCTCCTTCCTCTGTTCTTTGGAACCGACCACCCAAACCGGCAGTCTCTTCCCCTCTCGCTCATCTTCTCCTCCCTCCTCTGTTCTTTGGAACCGACCCCAACCGAGCACACCGCTCCCCTCTTTCTCCTTCTCCTCTTATAGTCGCAGGGTCACTTGGATTTTGGGTGGAATCACGTTTCATCCGGGATGCTAGGAAGGAGGAGGAAATGGTGGCGGATTGCTCCGGTCGACTTCCCTCTTTGGCCGCGGAAGCGAGATCGCCGGACTCCTGATGCGGAAGGGGCGGATGGCTGGGATTTCGGCCGCATGAAGAATGTGGTCGCCGGGATTCCAGGGGGGTAGATCCGTGGATGATGAGCACGGAGGAGGGGCTGAACCGGCTGTGGGGCGCTGGTATTTCGGGATGCTTCACGGCCGGCCGCGAGATCTCGGGAGGAGCCGATCATGGCCTCGGTGGATGGTGGACCAGTCGCGGAAGGAAGGAAGCGCGTGGGATGAGCCGATCACGGACGCGGTGCTTAGGAGGGTTGCTTGGATGACGCTGATCTGGGAAGGATGCGGAATCACGAAAGAGCTGGGATCTTCCGTGATCGATGGGAGGAAGATGGCAGACGGGCGCGGGATGATGGCGTTGAAGACGAGAGGAGGCATTCACGGCTTGGATCCTGGCTGGAGCTGGGAGGAATCGCGGAGGAGCCGATCACGGGATGGTGGAGTATCGTGGACGTTGTGGCACGCGGACGCTGGGAGCTGACTTGGAATTGAAGAAGAGCCTGGATGGATCGACTGATTTGGAAGGAAGCTGGGTGATGGGGCTCTCGAATCCCGAAGAGGGGGGCATTGTGCGATCTTTGGCCCTCCTGATATGGGAGCTGGGAGACACCAAGTTCAGTCATATAGATAAAAAAACAAATAGTGTGATGTGAAATTTGGTTTGTAAACGGACGGACTCAGATCGTCACGGATCATTTGTTTTGACTGGAGATCTATTGCAAGTCTTTCATGGGTCACCCAGCACCTCATAGTTATGGTATGGCCAAATTAGATTTGCCCAAAATTATTTCCCAAAAGCACAAAAGAAATGGACCCGATTCGGATCCGAACCTGACTCGGGCCCGACCCGATCTTCAACCGGGTCGGATCTGGGAAGGGATCCTTCTTAAGTCAAATTTATACTCAATGTGCATTTTATTTCCAATTTATGAAAATCTGTGTCAAACCCACATATAATATTAATCTAGTAAACTTATCATTATCGGTTAGCAATAATACTAATTTAGGTGACATGTAGGTCACATTTTTGTGCTCTCATCAACCAATTTCAAGAGGTTTAAAGTTGAATTGAAAGAGTTTTGATTCTCAAAGTGCCTTGGAATAGTCCTTGAGTCGACCCATGAAAGGTTGGAGTCGACTCTAGCACAAAAAAAATTTCAAATGGCATGCTTGGCATGCTCATGAGCCGACTCAAACAGTCCATGAGTCAACTCCCTCAGAGAAAGACAGAAACACAATTTTATAAGAACAGTAGACGATCTAACTCAAGCAGTCCATGAGTTGACTCCCTCAAAGAAAGACAGACACACAATTTCAGAAGAACAGTAAATGAGCTGACACAAACAGTTCATGAGTCGACTCCCACAGAGAAAGACTGAAACACTTTTTTCAGAAAAATAGTAGACAAGCCGACTCAAACAGTTCATGAGTCGACTTCCACAGAGAAAAACAGAAACATATTTTTAGAAGAACAATAGACGAGCTGACTTAAGAAGTTCACGAGTCGACTCCCGTAGTAGAAGATAGAAATCCAGTTTTGAAGATTTCGAGCTCGAGTCGACTCCCAACTTAGCTGAACCGACTCCAAGTCTGTATGAGCCGACTCAAATTCTGCTGGAAGCTCCACGGCTAGTTTTGCAGAGTGTCAGAACAGAGCCAAATCCTTTCTAATGGCTAGTTTTTGGAGTCTAACGGCTAAGAGAGTGTTCCCTCGTCCTCAGAAGCCATAAATACAAGGAAACTAACTTGGATTAAGAAGATTGATTGGAAATATTGAAGAAAGCTCAACAACCACAAATCCAAATCATTAAGAGAGCTACCTAAAATAGAGCAAGAAGTGTGCATTCAAGTTTGAAGCATTCAAAGCATTCATTTCAGCAATCAAGATCGAGTTCTTAGCCCTGAAAGTTGGCAGATCTCCATCGACTTTATTCAAAGCGCCAGCAACCAATTTATTGCTCATTTCTCTCTAAGTTTGTGCATTTAATTTTTCGAGCAATAATTTCTATGTTCTAACCCTTTCATATTATTCTTGTAACAAGTTTCAAGTATTGAAACTTGGGGAAGGTTTAGTCCAAACCTGAATTGGATTGGATAAAAGATTTTAGTTGGTGAGCCTTTGGAAAGAAACCAATTGGGTTTGTTGTGATCCCGAAAAAACAACGAGTTAGGTTGTGAACTCGAAAAACAACCACACTATAATCAAGAAGGTTACAGTAAAATTTTCAAGAGTCTTGAAGAGTGGACGTAGGTACAGGGTTAGCACCGAACTACTATAAAACCTTTATATTTGTATGTGTGCATTGCTAACTTCTTTTATTGCATTTATATTTCAGTCATTTACTTAAGAATTGTTTTATTCTGCTGTACTTAGAAAAAAAGTTTTAAAAAATCCAATTCACTCTCTCCTCTTGGGTTGTCTTCTGGGCAACAGTATGGGAGAAGTCCGAGAAGACTAGGCACTTGCTCAACAATGCTACAAGGCCACACTCAAGGGAAAGAAGCCATGAGAGATCCTGCCCATTGAAAGCGTCGACACCTAAGATGACCAGAGCCGGCAACATGGAGAGCCATCCAAGGAACTATGTTCCATACCTCTCGACGAGAGGAAGCTGAGCCAAACAATGTAAATTGGAGCTGATCGTTTATTTCAATTTCAAAAATAAACCACGCAATAGCACGTATCCTGTAGGATAGTGATTACAGATGTCGGTCCACAGGGATTGGAGGCAAGTTATTTTTCTTAATTAAATAATTAATTCAAAGGGCATAAGCTAGAGTAAAAAGAATTTTAAGTTATCGATTAATGAGAACTAAAAGTAAGACGAATGCAATAGTAAGAATATTTTATGGGAAGAGATGTTTAGGGTTAGAATCCACCGATGGATTCGTAAATGTGATGCTTTCAATGACTTAGATGCGTGTATGATCTGATTGCTCTTAGCTACAAGTTAGGGCAATCATACAAAGAGTTGAAATCTAACCCACAGTATGAGTCATCTAAGCCTGGTACAAACCATCTTCTCTAAGAATAGGCATGGTCTGTCCTATTTAGCATGATTCATCTGATGATTAATTTCTCAAAGATAAATCTGGTAGTTGCATAACAATCTCCTCCAAACCACAGGTATTGGATTCGATTTCAATAAACTAGATTAATTCATGCAGAGGCTTTCTACAAGATAAACATCTTACACAAATTAAACAAGACATAATTTTATTAAATATGCAACTATCTTACAACGCTAAAAATCAAAGAAATGCAACATAAATACTCATCCATGGCTTCATCAAACCCCTAAACCAGGGTTCAGCCACTCAAGATGCTTGGCGACTTTGATCGATTTGCTGAGATGCTACACATCATCTACCTCAAGTCCTTCCCCCCCTTTTAGCTAATTGCTCCGCTCCCAGCCTCCCTCTATTTTTTTATTTTTTTATTCCCCTTTCTCTTCAAAACATAGCATCCTCTATTTTTTTTCGTTTTCTTTCTTTCTTCCCTTCACTGAAACAGAACTCTCTCCCTCCCAACCGAGCTCCCCCTCCCTTCTTATATAGACTCCTCCTTGAAGCCAATGATGGATCGCGTGGAGAGGATCGTCCGGGGTGCTCATTCGGGAAGGGGGAATGGATCATGGGCTGCTGAAATCTGGGGGAGAATCACGGGCGGCCGGGATGGATCGCGGACGACTAGAGGAGGCTGAGACGCTGAGAGGAGCGGATCCGAAATGGAGGGTGCTGTGGGATCGCTGGGAGGAGGCGATCATCCAGGTCGCATGCGGAAGAGGATGATGCGGCTGGGATTGGGTCATCCGGATGCTGGCTGAAGAAGAAACGGACGCATGAGGAAATCCGGAAAGACTCTCGCGGCTTCGCTGGGGTGCTGAAGTTCCTGGAGGTGGATCCGAGTGCATTATGGACAACAGGAGAGGCTGAAATGCCGGGATCTTGGATGCATCAAGGAGAGAATAGAAGCAGAGGATCGTGCGCGGGAGGTGGGGCTGCTATTCTGCAGCTGTGAACGCGCTGGGACGAGCGGACGGTCTGGGATGCTGGCTGCACGTGGCTGATGGCGGAGGAACTGGTCGCTGGCTACACGCACGGTGATCGCGGAGGAGCTGGTCGGTTTGCATCGCGGGAGGAAAGAAATCAATGGCTGGCCGATTTGGGAAGAGGTCCCCTGTTTCAGCGCTGTGAAGGAAAGAATGGAAAGTCAGGTTGGATGGCTGCTGATCTGGGAAGGGCTCTATTTTGGCGCAAGGGAAAATGTGTGGATTTGAGCCTAGGATATTTGCTGGACATGGGGGATGATGGATCGCATGAGGATTCACCTGGGAAGCTTGGATTGGCTTGGATAGTGGTCGCGGGAAAGGAATGGGATTGGTTGGAAATTGGCTTTGGATTTGAGGTGGGTCATGATCGTTGACTTGTCCTCGAGCCCAATGTTATTTAAATTTAATTCTTGCTAAACTGCTTCAGACCGAACTCGACCAGATAAAATGAACAAGACTAAAAACAAGATCGTGACTTAATAAAAAGGGTTAATCAAATCTTTTCCTCATACAAAAATAATTAGTTATAACTTTCAATCTAATCAGGACCAAAACCCATTTAATTATAACCTTAGCTTGATTACAACTCCATCAGGTTACCAAACCGGGTCAACACAATCTTCTTCTTATATATTTTTCTGTAGTTTTCATAAAAGATTGCAACCAAGAGAGAGACAAGTTCAGAGTCTGGTTTAAGAAAAGAATTATTTACTTCTTACCATATTTTAAATTTATTTCAATGATTATTCAATTTCTTGGTAAAATACGTATTTATCAGTTTAAGAACATTGATAAGTGCTATGAAAAGATAACTAAGTTATAAATTATTCAGCACTTATCACACCCCCAAACCTATGTTTTGCTAGTCCTCGAGCAAAATAAAACTAGAAAAGAAAAATTTTAACTCACTTTCGCAGGCATCGCGATTGCATTTACTATATGCAACAAGGCTTTAAAGCCCTAGGTTATCCTAGTGGACGAGTTATAGTCTCGTGAGGATTTTCAGTGAAGATACCCACAAACTTCAATCTTAAAATAAATCTCTCTTTTTATTATTATTATTATTATTATTGTTATTTGATGAGAGCACAAAAGTGCGACCTACATGTCACCAAAATTAGTGTTTTTGCTAACCGATAATAATAAATTCACTTAAATAATATTATATTTGGGTTTGACACAGGTTAGTATAAATTAAAGTTTAAATGCGCATTTGGTAGGGTTTAGAGGGATGCATCATAGCCCCAAACCGCGCGGGCCCAATCCTGTCATGATCTGATCAAGCACATTTGCACCCAAACATCCGAACCCGCGTGCGATCTCCCAGTGATCCTCGCGTTCCCTCCTTTCCGGATTAGCATCCGCACTCTTCCGAAATAGAGATTCCCACTCTCACTTCATCACAAAGAAAAAGAACTTTTTAATCTCCAATCCCATGAAGAATAGCTAAAAATAATATTCATTCCTGAAATTAATATTCATGCTGAAATCACTGTTCATATGAACAGTGTTCCGGGATGACACTGTTCATATGAACAGTGTTCCGGGATGACACTGTTCATATGAACAGTGTTCCGGAAAAACACTGTTCATATGAATAGTGTTACGAAAAATTTAATGTTGTCACTGTTCTTCTTCTTCCTCCCGCAGTGTTCCAGCCGCGTCCAAGCTTCCCGGATCCCGCATCCAGCCTTCCGGAGTTCTCCGCAGTGCAGTCCACCGCGTCCGTGATCAGCCCCTTCCCGAATCAACGCCTTCATCTCTTCCGTTTCTCACCATCAAGGAACCGCACCCTCCAAATCAACATCTCAGCCTCCCGCTTCCAATCCGGCACCCAAAGAAGGAAACCCATCACCTCTTCTTCCGGTGGAACACGTCCGTGACCTCGTCCTCCCGTGATCCCAGCCTCCTCCAGCGATCCCGCGATGCATCATCATGGAACCGGAGCCATTCCCTTCCGTTTCAGCCTCCCACGTCCGTGATCAACTCCCTCCCAGCAAAAAATCCGTGGCATCCCCTTCCGCGATCCAGCCGTCCGCAGTGATCGTCCATTCCGCATCCCGGACGACCCCGTTCTCCGTGATCCCATGCGGTGATCAAGCCGCCCGTTTCAGCCTCCCAGCACTCCCACCCTTCCGTGGTCCAACGAAGGGAGTTCACGAAGCTTCCGTGCGTGATCCCAGCAGCCTACAAGGAAATCCACGGATCACGCCATCATCCCGGACGATCCTCTCCACGAAATCAAAGGATCCATCGCCGGCTTCAAAGGGTGGGGGCGATCTATAAATAAGGAGGAGAAGAGAGGAGGTCGGGGGTTGGGGGAGAAGATAGCCCTGTTTGAAGAGAAGAAAAAAAGAAGTCGTGCTCTGTTTTCAAATTTCTTTGAAAACAGAGCAATGTGTTCTTGGGTTTAGTTTTAGTTTTAGTTTTATTTGAGAGCTTTATGTTTTTTTTCTTTTTGTTGCAATTTTAATTTCTGTTCTTTTATTTTGTTATACAGATTCTGTAATTTTTCTTTTTATGCAATACATTAAATCTTCCTTTATGCAATTTGTGTTCACTTCAATCTTCTTAGCTTTCATCCATTTTAATTTATGCCAAAGCCTTTCTTTTCCATTAAATATATAAATGCTCTTTAAATCTAAGTATATGTCTTCTAGTTAATTTCAATTAAAAATAATTCTCTGGTAGACCAGAAAATCAGTCAATATCCCCGACATAATGTTTTTCTTCTATCATTCAAAAATCGATTTCAAATCCGAATTAACGTTCTAATTTTTATGCAACTTCAATCGCCTCCCTGTGGATCGACCTCTTACGACCACTATTCTTCGAGTAGAACAGGTAAGAGTAGAATTTAAATTTAACTTTTGTTCGTCGGTTCTAACAACGATCTGTCTAGCATATTTTTAGGTAGACAGGAATCGGACGAACATTATTATTATTATTATTATTATTATTATTATTATTATTATTATTATTATTATCATCTAATTTAAGATACATAAATGATAAGAATTTTAAAGCACACACGATTTTATTTACTAAGTCAGCCCAAATTCTAGGTTAGTATGCAATCTAAGTTGAAGTCATTAAGTTTCCATTTAGTGAGTTGTAAGACTTATTTATACTGGAGTGCTCGGTGAAATCTGAACCGTACACAAGCTATGGGTTCGGATCTCCAAAATATTGCTAAGACTAGTAGTTTCCAAGGATTGGTTGAAGGGACCTGCTCACTGATTCAAAATCATCTTATCTGCAGGATTTCGAGAGTTGTGGATGTTTACTTTAGTACCTCACGGGCTTTATCTGTAATATTTCAGTTTACTCGAATTTTTACAACGACGGCTTTCACACTATTATCTTTTTCAAGGTCAATACAAAGTTTTTTTTTAATAAAAGATATATAAATTGTGCACTTTTACTCTTGTGGTGATTTCTCCGAGCAATTAGTCTACAACTCTCACACCAGTTGGCATAAGGTGTCGGGCATCAAGACTCCCCTACGGACTTATGCTCGGAATTCTCATCACAAGCCCACTTAACCTTTGACAATAGGTAGCCCTTTTCGATGTTCCTGACTAAATCCATTTTTATTGATGATTTTTTTTTTTAAGTATGATTCATCAGGGTCCAAGGTTGCTACCATACTCTCAACATAATGTCGAGCCTAGACCTTTGAAGGGTCGGCCAGTATATAGTGAAATTCCAAAGTATTAATTAGCTTACAACTCACTAAGAGAGACTTAATATAAAGAACTTAAATTTGTATTACTTCCGACTAGTCATCGAGCTTTTTAGATTTTATACACCTTATGTGTTTATCATTCTCAAATTCTTTTTTTTTAATAATAAAGATCAAGATGAAAACCTCCAAACCTAAACGTGAGAACGAATGCAAGAGATGCAAAAAATGTAAATAGAATATTTAAAAGTACCCCCAAACCTAAATGTTAAAGAAATCTAAGAGAATTGGGTTGCTTTCCAACAAGCGCTAAGTTTATTGTCTTCAGCCAGACACAGTGCATCCTTAATTATTTTGATAAACAAGGTTCGTCAAATTAAAGAATTCGATCAATTGTCCATCGGCAACACAGTCCACATACAGTTTTAACCTTTAGCCATTGACTTTTAAAACATGTCCACCATTGAGGTGTTGGATCTCTACTGCACCACAAGGAGAAACCTTTTTCACTACGAATGGTCCATCCCACCTAGAGCGAAGTTTACCCGGGAAGAGTCGCAACTTGAAATTGAATAGCCAAACCTTTTGACCAGGTTCGAAGGACTTACGGTTAATGGTTTTATCATGAAAAGCCTTAGTCCTTGCTTTATAAATTTTAGCATTTTCATAGGCCTCATTGTGCAACTCTGTAAGTTCACTTAGTTGGAGTTTTCGATTAGGACCAGCTGTTGCCATGTCTAAGTTAAACTTTTTGATAGGCCAAAAAGCTCTATGTTCAAGTTATACCGGTAAGTGACAAGCTTTTCCAAAAACTAATCGGTAGGGAGACATGCCAATAGAAGTTTTGTAGGTAGTACGGTAGGCCCATAGAGCATCATTTATCCTTTGAGACCAATCTTTCCTATCGGGACGTACCGTTTTCTCTAAGATTTGTTTTAACTCCCTATTGGACACCTCGACTTGTCCACTTATTTGGGGATGGTATGGGGTAGCAACTTTGTGGGTGATGTTATATTTGCGAACCAAAGCCTCGAAAGATCGGTTGCAAAAATGAGATCCCCCATCACTGATGATGGCTCGGGGTGTGCCAAAACGACAAAAGATATTTTCATGTAAAAATTTAACCACAACCTTGTGGTCATTAGTTTTAGTGGCGACAGCTTCTACCCATTTTGAGACATAATCAACCCTTACCAGAATGTATTCGAAACCAAAAGATGGTGGGAAAGGGCCCATAAAGTCAATACCCCAGACGTCAAAGATTTCGACAATTAAAATAGGATTGAGAGGCATCATATCTCTACGGGAGATGGTACCCATCTGTTGGCACCGTTCACAAGTTTGGCAAAAGTTATGGGCATCTTTGAAAAGTTTGGGCCAATAAAATCTACTTTGTAAAACTTTTGCTGCAGTTTTTCTACCCCCAAAATGTCCCCCACAAGCTTGTGAATGACAGAATGAAAGAATACTTTGAAATTCGCATTCGGAGACACATCGACGGATTACTTGATCGAGACAATACTTGAATAGATCGGGATCATCCCAATAATAGAACTTCACTTGTGAAAAGAATCGATTCTTGTCTTAAGTTGACCAATCATTAGAAATTCGTCTTATGGCAAGGTAATTCACTATGTTTGCAAACCATGGTATTTTTATTCCTTGTACCTCAAATAATTGTTCATCTGAAAAAGAATCGTGTAAGGATGAGGTATTTTGAGAGGGCTCAAGAAGAATCCTAGATAAGTGGTCTACTACGACATTTGCAACACCTTTCTTGTCACGAATTTCTAGATCAAATTCTTGTAGTAAAAGAATCCATCGAATCAGACGGGGTTTGGTGTCTTTCTTGCAAGAAGGTGTCGAAGGGCAGCATGATCAGTGAATACGGTAACCTTGGATCCTAAAAGGTAAGATCGAAACTTGTCTAGCACGAATACTACAGCTAGTAACTTTTTCTCAGTGGTGGTGTTGTTCAATTGTGCATCTGAGAGTGCTTTACTAGCGTAGTAGATCACATGAGGTACCTTATCTAGCCGTTGCCCTAAAACTGCCCCAATGGCATAGTCGGATGCGTCACACATCAGTTCAAATGGAAGGGTCCAATTAGGAGGCCGTATGATGGGTGCAGTGGTCAATTTTGAGCGAAGATTTTCATATGCCTCCTCGCATGCTTTATCAAAGACAAAGGGAGTGTCCTTGGCCAGAAAATTGCACAAGGGTTTGGAAATTTTACTGAAATTCTGAATGAAGAGACGGTAGAAACCAGCATGGCCAAGGAATGATCGGATTTGTTTCACAGTTTTGGGTGGAGGAAGATTGGAAATAAGATCGACTTTGGCTTTATCTACTTCAATGCCCCTCTTGGACACGACGTGTCCTAAAACTATGCCTTCTTGAACCATGAAATGGCTCTTTTTCCAACTTAATACTAGGTTGGTCTCCTTACATCTTTTCAAAACTAAGGTCAAATTGTTCAGACAATCGTCAAAAGATAGGCCAAAACTGAGAAATCATCAATGAACACTTCTAGAAAGTTTTTCACCATATCTGAAAAAATGGCCATCAAACCAGCATGGCCAAGGAATGATCGGATTTGTTTCACAGTTTTGGGTGGAGGAAGATTGGAAATAAGATCGACTTTGGCTTTATCTACTTCAATGCCCCTCTTGGACACGACGTGTCCTAAAACTATGCCTTCTTGAACCATGAAATGGCTATTTTCCCAACTTAATACTAGGTTGGTCTCCTTACATCTTTTCAAAACTAAGGTCAAATTGTTCAGACAATCGTCAAAAGATAGGCCAAAAACTGAGAAATCATCAATGAACACTTCTAGAAAGTTTTCCACCATATCTGAAAAAATGGCCATCATGCATCGTTGAAAAGTTGCGGGTGCATTGCATAATCCAAAAGGCATCCTCCTATATGCAAATGTTCCAAATGGACAGGTAAAGGTGGTTTTCTCTTGATCGTCCGGGTAGACAGGTACTTGATTATACACAGAATAACTATCTAAGAAGCAGTAGAAATCTTGACCAGCCAACCGTTCCAAAATTTTGTCTATGAAAAGTAGAGAAAAATGGTCCTTCCTAGTCATTGAGTTGAGTTTTCTGTAGTCAATGCACACGCACCAAGCTATGGTTGTGCGTGTTTGTATCAATTCTCCTTTCGTATTTTCAACCACAGTGATACC
Source organism: Phoenix dactylifera (assembly GCF_009389715.1). Lineage (NCBI taxonomy): Eukaryota > Viridiplantae > Streptophyta > Magnoliopsida > Arecales > Arecaceae > Phoenix > Phoenix dactylifera. Next base: position 214,958 of record NW_024067974.1, read on the forward strand.
TAATTTTTTTGGTACCATTTGTGTCGGGCTTACCCACTTACTATCAGAAATCGGATAAATGATTCCGGCATCTAGTAACTTCACCACTTCTTTCTTGACTACCTCCTTCATGTTAGGATTGAGTCTTCTTTGCATTTCTCAGGTGGGCTTTGCATCATCTTCAAGGTGAATTCGATGCATGCAAATGGAGGGGTCAACCCCTTTCAAATCGGCTACAGACCATCCTATGGCATATTTATTCTCTTCTAGCACCCTTAAAAGTTTACCCTCATGTTCAGTAGATAAGTTGGCCGCGATGATTACAGGGAGGGTATCTTCTGGTCCTAGAAAGTTATACTTAAGAGTTGTCGGAAGTGGCTTTAACTCAAGTTTAGGTGGAGAATCAATGGAAGGACAAAGTGGTGCGCTAGTAATGGGAAAGAGGTTCAGGTCGGATCTTCCAAGGAAGAAAACTCATGGAAGATTGATTGTCGAGTAAGATGTTGACTTCTTCTATGGCCTTGTCTATATCAAAGTTGTCAATGTCAAAATGGGCCAAGCATGCCTCTAGGGGGTCATCTGCTAAGATATAGGGAAGGGCTTTCTCTACAAGATCATCCATTTCGTCAATTAGGCAACACTCATCTTTCCTCACATGTTGGTCAGCGGCATGAAACACATTCAACTTAATTTTCATGTTCGCAAATGATATATCCATTGCCCCAGTTCTACAGTTGATACATGCATTGGCTGTCGCTAAAAAGGGACGACCAAGAATCACAGAGATTTATTTTTTTAGGTTGGGCACATGTTCCATATCAAGGACGATAAAATCTACTGAAAAATAGAATTTGTCTACCTTGACAAGAACATCTTCAATCATCCCCCGTGGCATCTTCACAGATCGATCAGCCAATTGTAAAGACAATGGGTGGGTTTTAATTCACCTAACCTAAATTTCTCATAGACTGAATAGGGTAGAAGATTCACACTTGCCCCTAGATCTAAAAGTGCTCGGTCAATGGAGTTATCTCCTATGACACAGAAAATAGTGGGAGCGCCAGGATCTTTGAATTTCGGAGGGGTGTTGTGTTGGAGAATAGAACTTACCTGCTCAGTTAGAAGGACCTTTTTAGGCACATGTGTCCTAGATTTTCGCTTTTGGGTGCAAAGGTTTTTGAGAAATTTGGCATAGGAGGGAACTTGTTTGATGGCATCAAAGAGCGAGAGGTTGATTTTAACTTGTTTGAAAACCTCCATCATCTCTTCTAGTGAAGTTCCCTTCTTGCCAAAGGGAGAGGGTGCATTAAGTGCTTCAGGGAATGGGGCCTTTGGAATATGGGTTGTGGCAGATGGTGGACTAGCTGGAGAAGGTTTTGGGTTTTCATGTGATACATTTTTCTCCTCTTTTTCACCTTCCTTGTTGTTACCCTCCCCAACCTTATTATCTATTACACGTCCACTTGATGCGGTTGGATCCACTAGACCGCCTCGGACTTAATCATTTGGTTATTTTTGCTTTTGAGTCCTTGATGTTAATTTTATTTCAGCATAGCCTCGCTCGGGTTAGCCGACTTGGCCTTTATTAGAGTCGCTTTGGGTTTAGTTGTTTCTTGAATTCAATTAGATCAAGTCAAGTTAAGGGGTCAGGTAGCCACCTATAAATAGATGTGGTGAGCACCTATTTCAGTATGCAAAAATTAATTGAAAGGCTTTTGCCCTAGCTCTCTTCCCTTCTCTCTTCTCTTCTTGCGATGCCTTCCCCCTCTCCCTAGGCCGCCGTCCAAGGCCGCCGCCCCCTCCTTCATCCGGCTGCACCACCTCTGTCCCGAGAGGCCAGCCACCTTCTCCCTCTTCTTCCTCTCCTCCTTGATCCCTTCCAGCTTCTACAAACAACTCCATCCCGTTGGATTATCAGCCCGTTCTTTCCTGCGCAGTCATCAGTCGGAGGCTGATATCTTAAGATCCCGACGTCCTCTCTAGACCCACGACCTACCGCTGGAAAGCTAACGCGGAGATCTACAACATATCCAAAATTGAGATCGATCTGACGGACGGATCTTTAGAAATTGTGTCTGCAATCAGGTCAGAACTACCCTTCCAGAAATCAAGAAGAGTCAAGAATCTTGGGATACGGATCAATTTGGTATCAGAGCAGTTCAATCCTTGGCCTTGGAAGATGGTGAACACCCGCTCTACAACCTCGAAGCAGCAAAAAGTGGCATCTTCAAAGGGCATCGACCCACATCAAGAAGGCTCGCGATCACCCGCGGCCTCGGCGGACCTAAGACCCGATCTTGATTCCACCGACCGTCTCTTGGAGTTCTTGCGTGGGAATCAAACAACTATGCAGCAGAGCCAACAACAATTGATGGAGAAGATGGATACCACGCAACGCCATATCGAGATGATATTGCAACTATTGCTAAATCAGCGGCAAGAAACTCCACCGGGGGGAGCTCCGCGTCGGACCCGGGTGGAATCTCCGGCCCCTACCCGTGGACGACCAGGACGGAGGGGACCCCTCCTCGTGAGCCTCTCCTTCCCAACCCACCAGAGGAGATGCGGCTGGACCAAGGAGAAGATCGACCTAGACCTCGATCCGAGCTCATACCGATTGGCGCACGCGCTAGGGCTCGGGGGATGAGCCCGATTGGCATCGACGACGGGTCGGATATGGAGGATGATCCCATCCAGAATTTTCAGATGAGGAACCAGCGTGTGGGAGAGTACCCACGCCGAGGATATGAACGAGATCGGGACCGTAATGGAGATCGAGAGGGAGGAAATCGCGGACTGACTCTTAGGCTGAAATTTCCCAAGTTTAAAGACGGCGATCCTCTCGATTGGGTGTATCGAGCTGAGCAGTTCTTTCACTACTATGGCACAGTGGAGGACCAAAAGGTATTGATCTCATCTTTTCACCTAGAAGAGACCGCCCTGCGATGGTTTCAAACCGCCGACCGAGCCCGACCTTTCAACGGTTGGGAGGATTTTTCTGCAGCAATTTGTCGGCGTTTCGGCCCTACCGAGTACGATGACTTCCAGTCTATGCTATCAAGGGTCACCCAAAAGACTACTGTTAGAGCCTTTCAAGAGGAGTTTGAGAGGATCAGCAACCGAGTGGTGGGGTGGAGCGACTCCGCGCTGAAAAGCGTATACCTCGGAGGACTTCGTGTCGACATTCAAGCCGAGGTGAGGACTTTGCGGCCACAATCTCTGGAGGATGCCTTTGCCTTGGCCCTAATGATGGAAGAGAAGATCAAGACCACTCGATCAGCGGCACGGGGCAGCTGGACCAACCCCCGGGCCGGCCAAACCGCAGGGGGCTCCATCGGCCAGCCGAGAGCGCCGACGGTTGCAGCAGCCAACACAGGGCCGAGGACCCCTCTTCGCTTGTCAGGTGACGTCAAGAGGGTTGAGCGTCCACCCGGGAGGACCTTGACACCAGCACAAGTGGAGGAACGTCGAGCAAAAGGCCTATGTTTTCGCTGTGACGAGAAATTTACACCGGGACACCGGTGTGCGCGGCCCGTCGGAGCGGTGATGTTGATCGACGGATTGGAGGACGAGGCCGTGGCTGAAGATGGTGATGAGGTTGCTGAGGACGAGCCCCAAGATTTAGAGGCCGAGGAAGAGGACGTGCCACCTCAGATTTCATTGCATGCCTACTCCGGATCGGCGACACCGAAAACGCTACGCGTGGACGGCATGATCAAAAGACGTGTGGTGCATATCCTCATAGATACGGGCAGCACCCACAATTTTTTGGATGAGAGGCTCGTCAAACAGATCGGTCTCATAGCAGAGCCAACATTGGGCTTCGACGTGGCATTGGGTGACGGAGCCACATTGAGGGCGGAGGGCATATGCCGAGGCATCACTTTGACGATCCAGGGCAGCCAATTCAAGCTCGATCTCTATCCGTTGGCATTACGAGGAGCTAATTTGGTCCTTGGTACGCAGTGGCTGCAGAGTCTTGGCCCGGTTACATTCGACTTCGTCGAGATGTGGGTGACTTTCAGACTGAGCGGACGGCGAGTTAGATTGGATGGCATTCGGCCTAGCCCAAGGGCTGCACTTCAGCCCCTAGTCGGCTTGCCCGGACCCGGCGTGCACAGCTACTTGATGCAGCTCTTACCTCTGTCGACGGAGACCACGATGGAGGCAGGTATACCTACTGATTTGGCTGCTCTCTTACAGGGGTTCGCAGATTTATTTGAGGAGCCTCATGGTCTTCCACCCGAGAGGGAGCACGATCATCACATAGAGATTGTACCGGGAGCAGAACCGGCGAATGTGAGGCCTTACCGCTACCCGCACGTTCAGAAGGAGGAGATCTCAAAGATGGTACGAGAGATGTTGGAGAGCGGCATCATTCAGCCCAGTAGAAGTTCATATTCATCGCCGGTGCTGCTGGTACATAAGAAGGACGGGACGTGGCGATTCTGCGTCGACTGCCGGGCACTTAACGCGATCACCGTTAAGGACCGGTATCCGATTCCAGTCATCGAGGAGCTGTTGGATGAGCTTGCTGGTGCGGAATACTTCAGCAAACTTGATCTCCGTGCCGGATACCACCAGATCCGTGTCAGGCCCGAAGATGTGCACAAGACGGCGTTTCGGACACACGATGGCCATTATGAGTTCCGGGTGATGCCGTTCGGCCTCACCAATGCACCAGCGACGTTCCAGGGGCTCATGAATGACATATTCGGACCATTACTACGACGGTATGTCCTTGTATTCTTCGATGACATACTGGTTTACAGTCGTTCATGGCAGGAGCACCTAGAGCACTTAGAGGAAGTGCTGAAAATTCTGCGCAGAAATCAATTGAAGGTAAAGCGATCCAAGTGCCTATGGGCCGAGCCGAAGGTCGAGTACCTAGGCCATGTCATCTCTACTGCAGGTGTGGAGCCGGACCAAGCAAAGATACATTGCATGACCGAGTGGCCGCTACCCAAGAACCAAAAGGAGCTGCGAGGATTTTTGGGCCTAACCGGTTATTACCGCCGGTTTGTGGAGGGATATGGAAAGATCGCCGCGCCACTGACCCTGTTGCTGCGAAAGGACGAGTTTAGATGGACCGAGGCAGCGACGGAAGCATTCGAGAAGCTCAAGGAAGCCATGACGACGGCCCCGGTTTTGGCGCTACCCGATTTCGCCAAACCGTTTGTAGTCGAGTGCGATGCTTCCGGTGCCGGCATTGGTGCTGTTTTGATGCAGGAGGGACGGCCAATTGCTTTCATGAGCAAGGCGTTGTCCCCTAGGACTCGCTCGCTGTCCACATATGAGAGGGAGATGATGGCGGTCATCCATGCAGTCACAAAGTGGAGGCCGTACCTTATCGGCCGCCGATTCATCGTTCGGACTGATCAGCAGAGCCTTCCATTGTTTCTTGAGCAGCGCATACATACTCCAGCCCAGCAGAGGTGGGTGTCGAAGCTTCTCGGCTACGACTATGAGATGGTGTACAAAAAGGGCGCAGAAAATCGAGTGGCGGATGCACTATCGCGCCATCCCGAGTCCGGCGAGTTGGCGGCTTTGACTACGCCGGTTTTTCCTTTTATTTCAGACTTGAGGACCGCCACATGCCGGGATCCGGACCTAGTACAGATCCAGAGGGAGTTGGCAGCAGATCCTAGCAGTCATCCCGAGATGGAGGACCGAGATGGGTTGATTCTGGACCATGGGTTGATCCGCGTGCCCACCGATTCAGCCATGCGGCAGGTATTGATCCAGCACTTCCATGATACTCCTTTTGCTGGACACGAGGGATTTTTCAGGACTTACAAGAGGCTGAGCCAGAGCTGTACGTGGGTAGGCATGAAGGCAGCGGTCAGAGCTTATGTACAGCAATGCGATGTGTGCCAAAGGGCGAAGGCGGATTCACTGCGACCTGCGGGTCTACTTCAGCCTTTACCGATTCCTGATCAGGTTTGGGAGGATGTGTCGATGGACTTCATTGAGGGGCTGCCATTAGTTCGAGGGTACTCAGTGATCATGGTCGTTGTGGACCGCCTCAGCAAGTATGCCCACTTTTCGGCGCTCGCACATCCATTTTCTGCTCGACGGGTGGCAGAGGTCTACATACGGGACATTGCTCGATTACATGGTATGCCTCGGACTATTGTTTCTGATCGTGACCGCATTTTTGTTAGTGCATTCTGGCAGGCTTACTTCAAACAGCAAGGGACGAAGCTTGCCATGAGCTCGGCTTACCACCCTCAGACCGATGGGCAGACGGAGGTGGTAAACCGCTGCATCGAGCAGTACTTGCGCTGTATGATTGGTGATCGGCCCCGAGAGTGGCTTTCTTATTTACCTTGGGCCGAGTATTCGTACAACACCGCTTTCCACTCAGCCATAGGGATGACACCCTTTGAGGCGGTGTATGGACGAGTACCACCGACGCTGCGAGTTTATGATCCACTGTCACATGCGGACCGGACAGAGGCAGATTTTGAGCTCTTAGACCGCGATGCTACCTTACGGCGGTTAAAGTTCCACATAACGACTGCGCAGAACAGGATGAAGCAGCTGCATGATCGGAAGCACAGAGATCCAGTATACGAGGTGGGCGACTGGGTATACGTCAAGGTGCAGCCTTATCGATAGTTGACACTGCGGCCCATGGCGAACCAGAAGCTCTCTCATCGCTTCTATGGGCCCTTTCAGATAATAGAGCGCATTGGACCCGTGGCGTATCGCTTGGACTTGCCGACTACATCGAGAGTTCACCCGGTATTCCACGTGTCGCTTCTGAGGGCCCGACTTGGACCCAAGACATCTGTCGGCCCAATCATACATGAGCCACCGGAGGACGAGGTAGTGGAGCCGGTTCGAGTGCTGGCGAAGCGCAGAATACGAGTAGAAGGACGATTGGAAACCCAGATACTAGTGGAGTGGCTGGGGAGAGCAGCAGACCAGGCCACATGGGAGTTTGAGACTGAGATACTTGATCGTTTCCCTGACTTCCGACCTTGAGGACAAGGTTAAGGGAAGCATGGTGGAGTGATGCGGTTGGATCCACTAGACTGCCTCGAACTTAATCATTTGGTTATTTTTGCTTTTGAGTCCTTGATGTTAATTTCATTTCAGCATAGCCTTGCTCGGGTTAGCCGACTTGGCCTTTATTAGAGTCGCTTTGGGTTTAGTTGTTTCTTGAATTCAATTAGATCAAGTCAAGTTAAGGGGTCAGGTAGCCACCTATAAATAGATGTGGTGAGCACCTATTTCAGCATGCAAAAATTAATTGAAAGGCTTTTGCCCTAGCTCTATTTCCTTCTCTCTTCTCTTCTTGCGACGCCTTCCCCCTCTCCCTAGGCCGCCGTCCAAGGCCGCCGCCCCCTCCATCCGGCTGCACCACCTCTGTCCCGAGAGGCCAGCCACCTCCTCCCTCTTCTTCCTCTCCTCCTTGATCCCTTCCAGCCTCTACAAACAACTCCATCCCGTTGGATTATCAGCCCGTCCTTCCCTGCGTAGTCATCAGTCGGAGGCTAATATCTTAAGATCCCGACGTCCTCTCTAGACCCACGACCTACCGCTGGAAAGCTAACGCGGAGGTTACAACATATCCAAAATTGAGATCGATCTGACGGACGGATCTTTAGAAATCGTGTCTGCAATCAGGTCGGAACTACCCTTCCAGAAATCAAGAAGAGTCAAGAATCTTGGGATACGGATCACCACTCCTAAGGGTAGTCAAAGCATTGGCTTGCTCATGATTTAGTCGAGTTTCTTGAGCCACGTATTGTCCTCTTGGATTACTCATTGGTTGACTTGGAAGCTTGACTTCCTCTCGCTTGTTTAATGCATTAGCTAGTTGACCCATTTCGGATTCTAGCTTAGCAATGGATTGCGTGTGCGAGTGCAATAGTTGTGTGTTTGCCTCCAAACCTTGAAGGGCAGTCAACACTTTCTCCTCAAAGGCTGTATTTCTTTGGGTTGGAGGAGGAGGATATTGAAATTGAGTTGAGGGACGGTAGAGATGAAAATTATGAGGGTTTTGAAGATTTTGGAAGTAGGGTTGGGCAGTATTCGAAGCTTGCTGCTTCCAAGAAAAATTTGGATGATTCTGCCATCCTGGATTATAGGTATTGGAAAATGGGTCATTACCCGATCTGGGCTGTATTTGAGCAGCATTGATGTGTTCTTGCACGAGTTCGGGAAATTGGGATGCTGAGGGGCACTCATGAATAGGATGCGATGGGCTAGAACAAATAGCACATACTTGTGCTTGGGAAGAGCTAACGACATGTCCTCCTATTATTAGTTGGTCAATCTTATAGGACAATGCATCTACCTTGCTAGACAGGTCCATAGAATGACTTATTTCACAAATGATCCCTTTTCTTTGAGAACTTGGGGGTGCTTGACGAGAACAAGAAGCATGGTGGAGGAAGTTTTCATTGAGATTTTCAAATAATTGCCATGCTTCATGCTCATTTTGAAGCATAAAAGTCCCCCCGCATGCAGCACCGATCATCTGATGGATTCGTTCAGTCAATCTATCATAGAAATATTGCACTAGCTGCCATTTAGGTATTTGATGATGTGGGCATTTACAGATTAAGTTCCGAAATCTCTTCCAGGTTTCATGAAATTCTTCTCCCTCAGTTTGGAAGAAGCTCGTGATGGCACATCTAAACTAGTTCGTTCTTCCTATGGAAAAGTATTTTTTAAGAAATTCTTATTGCATTTGATCCCAGGAACGAATTGAATTGGCTTCTAAAGAATTCAACCATTGCTTGGCTCTATCTTTAAGGGAGAAGGGGAATAATCTAAGTTTCAGAGCATCATCAGTGAAGTTCTGAATCTTGACAGTGGTGCAAAATTCAAGAAATTCATCTAGGTGTTTATATGGGTCTTCGTTGGTGAGCCCATAAAAAGATGGTAGCATTTGGATCACACTAGACTTTATTTCATATTGTACAGCTGCTACCTCAGGTAATCGAATGCAAGATGGGGAAGTGTAAATGGTAGGAGTAAAGTATTCCCTCAGGAGTTTGGGTTGTTCTTCAGCCATCTCAGGAGGTGGGGATGATTCTAATGTTCTGATCTCAGCTCGAATATTTCTAAGGGTCCGTTCTATTTCAGGGTCAAAGGGTAATAGGTCACGCACTCTAGAACGACTCTCTTGCATAAACTAGTACTTGATCAGTCAAGCATGCAATAAAAGAAAAACACATCAAATCCTTGTATTTGCCCTAAAATCACTAGACAGCTCCTAACTGGTTTGAAGAGGGCACCTAAGCCTCCAATCCGGTCTAATGAACTGAGTTAATCAGGTAAGCTCCAGGTAAGTGGGGGGGTCACGATGCGTTCGCAAAGTTCCCACTTAAAAACCACTTGCCTCGAACAGATGAACTGTCTTCCTTATAGGGACAAAGCTTGCCTAGACATCAACTGAGCCACAGAGCGAAATTGGTGCAACTTTCGGTGATTTTCGTCCTATTGAGCTCGAATGTCCCTAGGGGCCAACGTCTAATTGATTTTAATTAAGCTGACACTATGTGAGATTAAGTTTACCTAAGTTGGGCAAGAGTCCGGTGATGAAATCCGGCTCTTATCTTGTTGGGGTGATTGCCCTTACTAAGTGTGGATTAATTGTTGTATGTGTATCAAACATACATTCACACTTTTGCTGAAATTAAAATCAAACAATCACCATAAAATTTCAAGCTAATTGGAAATCAATTTAAACAAAAAAGGTTTAGAGGTTACCAAAGAAAATTTCTCCAGCAATTTTTTTTTTTTTAGCAAACCTCTATAGCATTCCTTTTTTGCAGTCCCCTTTTTGATCGTCCCAAATTTCCTCTTCGATTTCTGATCAAATAATACCGAAAGAAAAATTAAAAATTAGTAAGAGAGAAAAAGAAGATAAGAAAAGTAACAAAAATAGAAAATATTTTTATTTTATTTTAGATATATATATATATTTAAACTTTTTTTATGAAAAGAAAAACAACTATGCTAGCAATCCCCGGCAACGGCGCCAAAAATTGATCGTTTATTTCAATTTCAAAAATAAACCACGCAATCGCACGTATCCTGTAGGATAGTGATTACGGATGTCGATCCACAGGGATTGGAGGCAAGTTATTTTTCTTAATTAAATAATTAATTCAAAGGGCATAAGCTAGAGTAAAAAGAATTGTAAGTTATCGATTAATGAGAACTAAAAGTAAGACGAATGCAACAGTAAGAATATTTTATGGGAAGAGATGTTTAGGGTTAGAATCCACCGATGGATTCGTAAATATGATGCTTTCAATGACTTAGATGCGTATATGATCCGATTGCTCTTAGCTACAAGTTAGGGCAATCATACAAAGAGTTGAAATCTAACCCACAGTAAGAGTCATCTAAGCCTGGTACAAACCATCTTCTCTAAGAATAGGCATGGTCTGTCCTATTTAGCATGATTCATCTGATGATTAATTTTTCAAAGATAAATCTGGTAGTTGCATAACAATCTCCTCCAAACCACAAGTATTGGATTCAATTTCGATAAACTAGATTAATTCATGTAAAGGCTTTCTATAAGATAAACATCTTACACAAATTAAACAAGACATAGACATAATTTCATTAAATATGCAACTATCTTACAACGCTAAAAGTCAAAGAAATGCAACATAAATACTTATCCACGGCTTCATCAAACCCCTAAACCGGGGTTGTGCCACTCATGATGCTCGGCGACTTTGATCGATTTGCTGAGATGCTCCACACCATCCGCCTCAAGTCCTTCCACCCCTTTTAGCTAATTGCTCCGCTCCCAGCCTCCCTCTATTTTTTTATTTTTTTATTCCCCTTTCTCTTCAAAATAGAGCATCTTCTATTTTTTTTCGTTTTCTTTCTTTCTTCCCTTCACCGGAACAGAACTCTCTCCCTCCCAACCGAGCTCCCCCTCCCTTCTTATATAGACTCCTCCTTGAAGCCAATGATGGATCGCGTGGAGAGGATCATCCGGGGTGCTCATTCGGGAAAGGGGAATGGATCACGGGCTGCAAAAATTTGGGGGAGAATCATGGGCGGCCGGGATGGATCACGGATGGCTAGAGGAGGCTGAGATGCTGAGAGGAGCGGATCCGGAATGGAGGGTGCTGCGGGATCGCTGGGATGTTGCCCAAGGTGACAAGCCAAGAGGGGGGGTGAATTGGTTTCTCTAAATTTTTACTATCTTAATTGAGTCAATTGATGAGTAAGTAAAGTTAAAACAATACACAATGCAAACACACAAAAAGTATAGTGGTTCGGTGCTCTCCTAAGCACCTACGTCCACTCCCCAAGCGACCCCTTGGAAATTTACTATAATCCCGCGGATTATAGTTGGATTGTTTTCTGGGCTCACAATCCAAAAATCTTTACACTTTGGTTTTTCGGGATCACCAAGAACCTATGTTGGTTTTACGGGCTCACCAACGAACCTTCACAATTGGTTTTACGGGTTCACCAACAAACCTACACCGTTGGTTTTACGGGCTCACCAAAAACCTATGTTGGTTTTACGGGCTCACCAACGAACCTTTACAAGGTGATTAAAAAGAAGAAGAAAGTTGAAACTCATAGATGAGCAAATATAATAATTATAAGCTACAAAGAAGAGTTTAGAATATAGTTATCGCTTGATGAGACTTCTCTCTTCTTTGTCAAGATTGCTTCACTCTTCAAGGATTGATGGAGCTCTTAATGTTCCTTAGAATCTGCTCTACCACTTCCTTTTGACTCTTTGAGTGAAGCACTTGGATGAAAAAAATTAGGACTTTTGTCTTTCTTGTGTGAGCTTTGATATTTTTCAAAAGGATGTTTTCTCCGATGAATAGTGTCACTTTAAATAGTTTTTCTCATCCATTGGACACCCCCTATTGGTTAGATTTCAAAAACTAGCCGTTACTTACTGTTGAAAGGATAAAAAGTACTTCTGCAGAACTAGCCGTTATGCTTCTGCCCGTGCTGGGGTCGACCCAAACTTTTCTGGGGTTGACTCAAACCACTGTTCATCAGACTTGGGGTCGACTCAACTTTCACTGGGGTCGACCCAACTTTCACTGGGGTCGACTCCTGCTTCATTGGGGTCGACCCTCTCAGGAAACACAGAACCTTACATTTCAGCCGTTTTTCACTGGGGTCGACTCAACACTTTTTGGGGTCGACTCAAGGTACAGTGGGGTCGACTCAAGTTCCATTGGGGTCGACCCTCTCAGGAATTCCAGAGAGACAGTATTGAACGACACAGCCTTGGGGTCGACTCATGTTCAGTTGGGGTCGACTCAAGCATTCCTGGGGTCGACTCAATCTTGGATCGACTCAAGGAAGGTTGGGGTCGGCCCTCTCAGTAAATTCCAGAGACTTGTTTTCTTGAGGCTTGAAGATGGGGTCGACTCAAGCAAGCTTGGGGTCGACTCAACTACTATTCATCCGTGCCATTTTTGTAGAAGTGTGCCTGATGGTTCCATGAAGTGCCGGGGTCGACTCCACCAATCTTGGGATCGACTCATTCCACACTTTGCTGCAACTTAAGGTTAGATTCATCCATACAATCAATGAAATATACTTCAAGCAATTTTGAGTGTATGCCATGGTAGTGCTACATACTCTTAACAATGAAAATTACTATTGTCCCCTTAAGAGTACGTTTCACTTGAAACTTTGTCGAATTAGAATTTAGAATTCACTATCCCTTTTCTATCGCAAATTTTATCTCATTATTAATCATTGAAATACATCTTGATCTCATTCTTCTATTGTACCGAGAGTGACGAACTCAGTAATGATGTATCATGTTAACTTGTAGTATTTAATTAGATATTCTCTCAATGGTTGTGTTAATCATCAAAATACCACTATCATCCTCAATCTCCTTCTTTTTGATGATTACAAAATATTGAGTATGAGCAGATTGATACTTATCTTAAAATTAGTTTTAGAAGAGCTCAAGTTGCTGAATTTCAGCTTTTCAAATTTTAGAGTGAAGTCTCCCCCTTTTTCATCCAAATATTGCCAATTTGAACTTTTGATTTTCTCCCCCTTTCTTTTATATTTGGTTAAAGATGAAACTTCAAAAATTTGAGATAAAGCAAGAGTTTCAGGTTATGTATCGAGATATGAGAGGTATGTGCCAAATTTCGAAATTTGATTAAACGTTTAGACTTTAACATTTTCATTGTTACATATCGCTCCCCCTTAAGTGTATATTATCTCCTATTATAATTTTCAAACTTGTTTGTCAACTTATTGCAACTTCTTTCTTTCCTTACTTCTTCCCCTTTTTGTTATCATCAAATAGGTGCATGGCAATAGATAAGTGGATGCAGTAAATAATAAACAGTCAAGTTTCATTGATCAAAATGGAACATTGTAGTACATTAATGTCATAAATATAATGTTCTTCAATCAAAGTGCAAAGTACATCAACAAGGCAAAATACATATGAAAGCTAGATAAATTCTAGTCACTAATCATAATGTTAACACCAGCCTAGGGGGTATCTAAGGGCTGTGATCTAGTCCTCATCCTCCTAGTATAAGTGGCGAGGGAAGGTCGAGCCTGATGGGACTGAGTCTGGCATGGACCTCGCTGAGCTGGATGACTCTATGCCGAAACCTCCGACTCAGCTGCTCGGGGCACAGATGGACCATGAGCCTCTCTCTCTCTCCGTAATGCTCCTACCTGCTCTCTAAGATCGCTAATCTCAGCAGTCATAATGTCCATCATGCCCGTCAATCCGTCAGAGAGAGTTCTCACCTGAGCTGACACAAGCTCAATCATCCTACTTCAAAACTCCTCTGTGCACCCCGTGGGTACGGATGACGATGGGCCAGCCTCTGAAGGTGCCGTAGGATGATCCTCAGGTACCTCAGCCTCAGGGATGGGGTCTCCAACCTCTGATGCATCACCCTCTGGTGCATGTATCCCTGCTCCTCCACGCACCCACTGCCCGTTCACCTTCTCATAACCCATGCGAACTAGGGACCGTGCAGTGTAAGTGTCAGTAAATAATAGATGCCTGAAAATCTCTCCCTCCACTGATATGTCATGCTGTCGGAAGACCAGGGTGAGTATCATACCATAGGGCAGGGAGACTCTCGATTTGCATATAGCCTCTCTTATCTGCCTGATCATCATAGCTGGGAGGTTCAGGAGAATGCCCTGAATAACGTGCTCCATAATGACCAAATCTCTCTCAGATATATGATCAAATCTCCCATTTTTCGGAAACAAAATCCGACCTATGAAGTTCTGCAACAACCTCATCTCAGCTGATAGGGAGCTCGCTATCACATTCTCGAAATAGTCAAAATCATCGTTCTTAAAGATCAACTGTAGAGCTCTCAACTTGTTTTCCGGTCTTTCTGGAGTTGCACCTTCACAGGGGAGATGGAGCAACTCACTCAAACTTTCTTCTGAAACCCTAACCCGTACACCTCGAACTTCAGACACAAGCCCTCCCATTCCAACTTTAGGAAGGCATAGAACTCACGAACCAAGCCCGGGTAGGTCACCAAATCTAGGGAGCAAAGATACTCCCATCCTTGCCTTCGGATCCAATCCCCCAATCGGAACCCTTCTTGATCCAAAAATTCGGAGTGGATCCTTCTCCCCGTGGTTACCGATCTTCCCGCATATTTAGCAAGTTGAACTGAAGGGGAAGGAGGTGGAGGAGGCTCAACACGTGTCTCACCTTGTGGGGGAACTGTAGATGAATCTCTAGCATATCTATCTACAATGGTTGGGCGTGAGACTCCTCTGGATCTCTTAGTAACGGCTCGTTTGGGTCCCATTTTCACCAAATCCTTCCTTAGGTCTTGATCTAACGGCGTAGAGAAGCAATCTAGCACTGTTTGGAGATGATTGGAAGGGATTGGAAAGTGAAAATAGGATTTTAGGAAGTGGATAAGATGAAGCTGTTAGAAGTATGCCCTAGAAGCCAATTTGGCTGACGCATTATTTTGTTCTGGGACATAAATTTATACTTGACCTAATAATAAATTTATTAGGATGGGCATTCTTTTCATTCATGTTCTTATGTGTCCATGAATCATCCAAGAAATTAATAAGATGATGACGCATATTCTCAAGAGTTGAAAATTTGAGGCATGTGTCATTGGTGATTAATTTCTGAATTGCTCCTGATCGATGGATCCATCACGAGGGACGGTGATCGATCCGCTGAGATTAGTGCACAGATCACTTAGTCAGATGGATGAATCTTGAGTCCACAGTGTGGGGACACTAGAGTGATTGTACAAGTGTTTGTTAGAGAATAAGGGTACTGAGCGTGACCAAAGCAAGTGGTCACTTGGATGTCTATCCACTCGTCAGTGACTTACTTAATGCTGCAGTTGTATGACTGGTCCTTTGACCTGCGATGCCTCGGCTATTCATAATGAGGTTACTGTAGTTTGATGAGCACATAAACATGGGCCCTATCCATTTGGATCCTTGTGGTGCAGATTGACTGCAGTAGGTTCATTGTAGGAGTAGGGGTGCATCTAGATGGAATCTATCGATCTTGATAGATTAGAAGAGATCCTATGTGATTTATGAGACTGAGTTCGTAAATCCTTGGCCAAGGTAGTTTCTGGAAAAAGAGTTTTCCAATCTCGAACTGGAGTCGAATAAATTTTACATATGACAGATGATGGGGTTTGACGAGTTATCCATGATCTCCATCTTGTCGGAATCCACGATAGAGGGACTGTATCATACGCTAACTGCACCTAGAGGTTCATCTATTCCATTCTGCTGGATTGCCACTACATGCTGCTAGGTGTCACTGGTGGATTATGAGACTCAGAGGCATTCACTTGATGATCAGTGAACCCGAATGAGAAGAGTTGGAATTGTTCCAACCCATTAAAAAGAGTTTCAATGATGTTGTGATAGAGATCACAATATATCTGACTACTAGACAGAATAGAACCTATGGGGTCACATACAATCGAGGATCTGATCGATCTAATGGTTGGCTTGTGATTTGGAATCACAATAGTTTGTAATTGTCAATTTGATTGATAATTGGTTTAACCCACTAAGAGTTAGTGAGTTGAAGAAGGAATTAATTGCAATTAATTGCAATTTGATTGAATCAATTGGACTTAATTAATTGGACTCGATCTTATTTGATAAGGTTCAAGAGTCCTACCTAAAATAGGACTCCTAGAGTTCTAATTAGATTAGGACTTCAAATTATTACAGTCTTACTTGGAGTAGGATTTCTAAAAGTTCTAATTGGATTAGGACTAAAATTATATGAGTCCTAATTGGATTAGGATTCTTAGAGTCCTAATTAATTTAAGTCCAATAGATAAAGATGACTCCTAATTAGATTAGGATTCATGTGAATCAAATAGGGAGACTAATTGGGTCCTACTTAGATTAGGATTCAATGAACCAAAAGCCATCTAAATCCTAATTTGATTAGGATTAGAAGGGAGGGGTTCCTTGGATGCTCCCGGGATCTGCATCCTGGATGGCCGGGATGCGCATCCCGGATGGCCGGGACTCGCGTCCCGGGTGTCCGGGATGCGAGACCCGGTTGGGCGTGGCTCCTCCTAGTTTTAGGAAGAGCCACGCTTAGGGCAAGGCTATAAAAGGGGGGGCAGCCCTAGACTTGGACTATGGGTTCTTTTCTTGATGCTTGGCGGCCGCCTTCCCTCTCCTCTTCTTCTTCCATCCGCAAGGCACAAAGAGGGGCAGCAAGCATGGCTTCTTCTTCCTCCTCTTGGTCAGCTACATGGAAGAAAATAAAGAGAAGAAGGTGTTCCTCTCTTCCCTCCTTCTTCATCCATGGTAAAGAAAAGAAAAGAAAGCGTTTCTTCCTTCTCCTTCTTTTTCCTCTTGGAAGCAATCAAGAGTTGATTGCTTAGAGGAGTTCCAACCATCAAAAGGGATCTCTGCAAGGGAGCTAGCACCCCAGTGAGATCGTAACATCGATCAATTCAGATCTTCGTGTGGATACCCGTAGAGGCCGGACACTTGTACGGCTTCAAGCGAACCTGATTTCCACGATCATCAAATAGCGGTGAAGATCTACCCGCTCAAAGGTAAAGATTTGATCTTTATAATTTTTAATAGTAGACCTGAAAATTAATCAAGTAATTAATTTTAATCCTTTTCTTCAGATTTCATGATCTTCTGAGTTAGAGAACTCCGAATTTTTTTGAAATCTACATTCCTCGAAATGTTCATGAGATGAACGACCCCGCGCGCGTCTTTCCGCTGTGATCGTCGCAACGCGTGCGTAGGTAACCCGACAGTGGTATCAGAGCCGCGTTTATGGGATTAAGATTAACATTGATAGGCTTGATTAGGATTTAATTTAGATCTGAAAAATTTATATGCTTGCTAAAATTTCTGCGTGCTGAAATTTCAGATTTCAGCATGCAGATTTTTGTTTGGAAAATCTAGATCTTGCATGATTAATTTTAATTACAATGAGATTGCAATAATTAAAATCATATCTTGCATGATCAGAATTTTAGTTGATGGCATATTTAATTAAAATTTTCAGATCTGAAATTACATAAGAAGTATGTGATAAGATTCAATCAAAGATTCATGATCATAAAAGATAAATTTCTATTTATGCCTAAGCTTAAAAGGAAATTGATATTTGCATGATATGCATAAGATATGATCAAATCATAGAATCATGTTTATTAAAGGATAATTTTGTTTATGATTGTGCTTAAAAAGAAAATTAATATATGCATGAGATGTATATATATGTTAAGCAATGTTTACATGGGATGTAAATAAAACCCAAATAGGTTAGGTCATTTACATAAGATGTAAACATAAACTAATATGTCATTTACATAAGATGTAAACACATAACATATGAAAGGGTTTCATGTTTACATAGGATCTAAACCTAAACAAATATGTCATTTACATAAGATGTAAACGCATAACATATGAAAGGAATTTTGTATTTACATAAGATGTAAACCCTAATCGAAACCTAAATCGATTAAAACCTCCTCAATCAGTCGAGAGTGAATGATACATTGAGCTAGCCATATTTGATTAATTGTTCTAATTGGTGTCTAGAAAAGCATTAAAGGTGGTTACTTAATTAGAACCTTACTCTCTGAGTAAGGGGAGCCTCCCACCTGCTTACCTGGCCAATTGATCGATTATCACCTATGAAGAGCTCAAAGTTGGAATCACTAAGACTAGATTACCTAATATTAAATCTAGAGGTCTTCCACCGTAATAGAGCTGCTAAGGTCTTTCCGGCGTTGAGTTGTCTCGGCTGGATACAGTGGGCAAGTTGCATCGAGGGACTGGACCTCTCTATTGACATGAGATGTAGTGGGAGTAAAGATGGGGTTGGGCTCCAATAACTGTTAGGTGAGGACCCAATGACGGCTTTATTTCTGTGGGATATATGGTGGGTCTGACTTAACTAAGGAACGGGGCCAATAACTGTTAGGTGAGGTCCTTATGACTTGGAGACCAAGTTGTCTACAACTTGCTTGAGAAGCATTGTACAAGGAGTTGTACACTCATCGTTTATATGTCACCAATAACTGTTAGGTGAGGTGACATGTAAATTGGTGGGACCGTAGCACCCCACTTGAAACCTAGAGTTGCAGGTTTTTGTTTCTCTACCGGAGGAGTGTAAGAGATTCGAAAAAATAGTGGGAGGTGTTTGTTTTAAATGTCCCTAAAACAAATAGAGTTCAAGTATAAAATTTTAACTAGAATTTTTACTCTCTGAGGATTATAAAGTTAGCTTCCAAACTCTTAACTCATATCCTAGAGAACAACCGTTTGACCAAACTCAATTATAAAGACTGGCTCAGCAATTTCAAAATAGTTTTGAATTGTGAGAAATTAGGGTATATGCTAGACCATGACATCCCCGTGTTACCAGTTCGTCCGATCACTGATCAACGTAAGATGCATGACAAGTGGACGAACGATGACAATAAAGTTAGGTGCTCCATAATGGCATGAGAACATGAAGACTGCCGGGACATATTGAATCACTTGTAAGAGTTGTAGGGTGAACAGAGTCGCGCAACATGGTTTGAAGTGTCCCAAAGGCTCTTCAAGGCCAAGATACGCGAAGGGCAGTCTGTCCATGATCATGGTCTGTCCATGATCATGGTCTGACCATGATAAAGGACTAGGAGGAGCTTGAGAAGCTCGGCATGATCATGCACAAGGAATTACAAACAGATTTGATCTCGCAATCCCTTCCAGCTTCATATAAACAGTTTATAGTAAACTATCATATGAATAAGACTGTATGCACCAAAACAAAATTGTTAAATAAATTGGTAACTACCCTAGGGACCTTGAAGAGTTTAAGGGGCATAGTTCTCGCTGTCGAGTTGGCTTCTACTTCCAAGAAAAAGTCTACCTGGAAGAAGAAGAAGCCTGTGAAAAAGCAGAAGACCGAGAAAGAGCCAAGTAAGAAAGTTCCAAGAAAATGGCCAATTGCAAGGGAAAGTGTTTCCATTGCATTATGGACGGCCATTGGAAGAGGAACTATCCTACATACATGAGAAGCATAAGAGTAAGAAAGGGTGACACACCTTCAGAGGGTATGTCAGATATGCTCAGGATACTTAGGAACTGTTACCTGCTGTTAGCAGAAATTTGATTTCTGTATCTTGTTTAGCACAGGAAGATTTTATAAGACTACTGTTTCATTTATTTGAGAAATAAATTGGTTCCACGTGGTTTTATGATTGACAGTCTCTATCACTTACATTTCGATGTATCTGTGAAATTATCTGAGCAAATAGTGAGTACCATAGGATCCAAAAGATCTAGAGATGAGATAAATTTAAAGTATTTATAGCACCTCAGGCTTGGCCATATAGGAGAAGACATAATAAACAAATTGGAGAAACATGGGCTTCTGGCTCATTGACTTCCGAGTCATATCCGATTTGTGAATCCTGCCTTCAAGGAAAGATGGCCAAATTACCCTTTGTAGGACATGGGAAGAGGTCCACTGAAATACTTACCCTAGTACACACTGACGTATGTGGCCCATTCGATGTGCAGGCTAAGGGTCATAATTTTTACTTCATTTACCGATGATTACTCACGGTATGGATGTGTATGAGATACAAATCTGAAGCTTTTGAAAAGTTCAAAGAGTTCAGATATGATGTAGAAAAATAAACAGGAAAACTCATTAAGGTTCTTCGATCGGATCGAGGAGGTAAGCACCTTAATGAAGAGTTCCGTGATTATCTCAAAGAGAATAGTATAGTTTCATAATGGACCCCTCCTAGTACACCTCAACTCAATGGGGTGTTAGAGAGAAGGAATCGGATCCTATTGGATATTGATAAGTGCTTAATAATCTATAATTTAGTTATCTTTCCATAGCACTTATCAATGTTCTTAAACTGATAAATACGTATTTTACCATGAAATTGAATGATCATTGAAATAAATTTAAAATATGGTAAAAAGTAAATAGTTCTTTTCTTAAATCAGACTCTGAACTTGTCTCTCTCTTGTTTGCAATCTTTCATGAAAATTACAAGAAAGCATATAAGGAAGAGATTGTGTTAACCCGATTTGGTAAACTGATAGAGTTGTAATCAAGCTAAGGTTATAATTAAATGGGTTTTGGTCCTAATTAGATTGAAAGCTATAATTAATTATTTTTGTATGAGGAAAATGTTTGATTAATTTTATTAAGTCACGGTCATGTTTTTAGTTTTGTCGAGTCCGGTCTGAAGCAGTTTAGCAAGAATTGAATTTAAATAACATTGGGCTCGAGACCAAGTTCAAGCAAATTAAAGATCATAACCTACCTCAAATCCAAAGCCAATTCCCAAACCAATCCTATTCCTTTCCCGCGACCACTATCCAAGCAATCCAACGGTTCAGAAACTCCCGTCTCCGCATCACGTTTCCAAACTAAGCAAAATAGAGGAGATCCTTGTTTTAAATTCATATATGCCCACTTTCACGTCAAAATAAAGCAAGAAAAATAATTTTTCCCAAAAATTACTGGAATCACTGTTCAAGTGAACAGTATTCCGAGGTAACACTGCTCATATGAACAGTGTTCCGTGAAAAACACTGTTCATATGAACAGTGTTACAAAAAAAAAATAATAATATATATATACTATATAAGCCACTGTTTATCTTCTTCCTCCCTCCTTGCATCAGGGCCGTCCACCTTCCTCCCGTCGATCCCGCGTCGTGCCCACCACGTGCGGCATCTCCTCTTCCAGATTTCCATCTCCACGCCGTGACCAGCACCTTCGCACGGCTGCAATTCCGGGCGTCCGAGACAAGCTCCGCATGCTCCCAGCGTATCACGCCATGGATCCGGCCACCTCCTTCTTCCGCTCCTCCCAGCATCGCGTCCCAGCCGCTCTCAGATTCAGCCATCCTTCCGCATCAGGCGTCCGGCGATCCCGCATCCATTCCTTCCACGGTCCAAAGAAAGAAGTCGTCCGGAGCGATCCTCCCAGCCATCCCACAACCAAATCTCCTCCATGATCAACGCTTCCAGCATCCCATGAGATCAGGCATGAGCCCAAGCATCTAGCCGTCCCCCTCTTCCGGATTTGAGCCATCCATCCGCGATCTGTCCTCCGCTTCTTCTTCCGCGATGCATCCGGAGCCAGCCATCACGTTGATCCCGCGGCTCCTCCCATCGAGTATCCCAGATTTGCATCCCCACCGGCACGCTCCCAAGGGATCCATCATCGGGTGAAGGGGTCTATATGAAGAAGCCATCGGCAGGAAAAGAGGGGGAGCTGGGTTGTGAAAGAAGCAGGGGAACCCCTGTTTTCGGAAGAGAAGAAGAGAGTCGAACCATAGAGAAAAGAAATAAAAAAAAGAGAGAGAAGGGGGGGGAAGAGAATATTTTGTGATATTTTGGGAATGATGGGAGGTGAAGGCTTTCATTTGAAGATGGGAGGTCGTCCGGAAGCCATGCTCGGCTAAACGTCTAGTCTAGGGCTGGATGAAGCCCTAGCAATGTTACAGGGCATTATTTTCTTATTTTCTTTATTATTTTGGAGCTTGGTTTAAATTCTTATTATCAATGAAAAATTCTTTTATGATGTTTAAACTTTGAGCATGCTATTTCTTATTCATGTTTGCTAAAGTAGTCTAAGATGATCCATGCCTAGGAAGATGAGGTGTACTGCACCCTAGATTAGCATAATTAGGTAGACACTTCTTGCTATACCGAAGATGGATTTTCTTAAAACTCTTTATGCTTTTATTTTAAAAGGCTTGTAGCCAATTTGCATGCCTCTCCAAAAGATAAAAATTAAGAACACAGTCCCTAATGCAATGCTACGCGGTGGATTCCAAACCCTAGATCTATTTACTTTGATAAATTTCAATTCGTACTCATAGATTAATTTAGTTAAATCAAGTTAGCAAATCCTTCTTCTTGATTTATTTTTAAAAGAAAAATAGCTTATTCTTCAATCCCTGTGGACCAACACCCGTAATCACTATCCTACAGGATACGTGCTATTGCGTGGTTTATTTTTGAAATTGAAATAACCGATCAATTTTTGGCGCCGTTGCCGGGGATTGCTAGCATAGTTATTTTTTCTATCATTAAAAAAAATTAATTAATTAAAAAAAGAACTTTCAAAAATATATATATATATATCTAAAATAAAATAAAAAATTATTTTCTATTATTGTTACTTTTTTTATCTCCTTTCTCTTCTACTAATTTTCTATTATTTTTTCTCTCCTTTTTCTCTTCTACTAATTTTTTTTAATTGTTCTTTTGGTCCTATTTGATCAGGAATCGAAGAGGAGATCTGGGCTATCAAAAAGGTATGCTTTAGAGGTTTGCTTAAAAAATTTTAAATTACTGGAAAAATTCTCTTTGGTAACCTCTAAACCTTTCTTATTTAAATTAAGTATTAGCTTGAAATTTTGTGGTGATTGTTTGATTTTAATTTCAGCAAAAGTGTGAATGCATGCCTGATACACATACACCAATTAATCTGCACTTAGTAAGAGCAATCACCCCAACAAGATAAGAGCCGGATTTCATCACCGGACTCTTGCCCAATTTAGGTGAACTCAATCTCACATAGTGTCAGCTTAATTAAAATCAATTAGACGTTGGCTCCTAGGGACATTCGAGCTCAATAGGACGAAGATCACCGAAAGTTGCACCAATTTCGCTCTGTGGCTTAGTTGATGTCTAGGCAAGCTTTGTCTCTATAAGGGAGACAGTTCATATGTTCGAGGCAAGTGGGTTTTAAGTGGGACCTTTGCGAACGCATCGTGACCCCTCCACTTACCTGGGAGCTTACCTGGTCAACTCGGTTCATTAGACCGGATTGGAGGCTTAGGTGCCCTCTTCAAACCAGTTAGGAGCTGTCTAGTGATTTTAGGACAAAGACTAGGATTGATATGCTTTTCTCTTTTATTGCATGCTTGATTGATCGAGTACTAGTGTATGCAAGGTAGTCGTTCTAGAGTACGAAACCTATTACCTTTTGACCCTGAAATAGAACAGACCCTTAGGAACATTCGAGCTAAGATCAAAACATTAGGATCATCCCCACCTCTTAAGATGGCTGAAGAACAACCCAAACTCCTGAGGGAGTACTTTACTCCCACCATTTACACTTCTCCATCTTGCATTCGATTACCTGAAGTAGCAGCGGTACAATATGAAATAAAGTCTAGTGTGATCCAAATGCTCCCATCTTTTTATGGGCTCACCAACGAAGACCCATATAAACACTTAGATGAATTTCTTGAGATTTGCACCACTGTCAAGATTCAGAACTTCACTGATGATGCTTTGAAACTTAAATTATTTTCCTTCTCCCTTAAAGATAGAGCCAAACAATGGCTGAATTCTTTAGGAGCTAACTCGATTCGTTCTTGGGATTAAATGCAACAAGAATTCCTTAAAAAATACTTTCCTATAGGAAGAACGAACCAGTTTAGACGTGCCATTACAAGCTTCTCCCAAACCGAGGGAGAAGAATTTCATGAAACTTGGGAGAGATTTCGGGACCTAATCCGTAAATGCCCTCATCATCAAATACCTAAGTGGCAGCTAGTGCAATGTTTTTATGACGGTTTGACTGAACGAAACCGTCAGATGATCGATGCTGCATGCGGGGGGACTTTCATACTTCGAAATGAGCATGAAGCATGGCAACTATTTGAAAATCTTAATGAAAACTCCCTCAAGCACCCCCAAATTTTCAAAGAAAAGGGGCCATTTGTGAAATAAGTCATTCTATGGACCTGTCTAGCAAGGTAGATGCATTGTCCCATAAGATTGACCAACTAATGATAGGAGGACATGTCGTTAGCTCTTCCCAAGCACAAGTATGTGCTATCTGTTCTAGCCCATCGCATCCTATTCATGAGTGCCCCTCAGCACCCCAATTCCCCGAACTCGTGCAAGAACACATCAATGCTGCTCAAACACAACCCAGACCGGGTAATGATCCATTTTCCAATACATATAATCCGGGATGGCGGAATCATCCAAATTTTTCTTGGAGGCAGCAAGCTTCGAATACTACCCAACCCTACTCCCAAAATTTTCAAAACCCTCAGAATTTTCATCTCTACCGTCCCTCAAATCAATTTCAACACCCTCCTCCTCCAACCCAAAGAAATACAGCCTTTGAGGAGAAGGTGTTGACTGCCCTTCAAGGTTTGGAGGCAAACACACAACTATTGCACTCTCACATGCAATCAATTGTTAAGCTAGAATCCCAAATGGGTCAACTAGCCAATGCATTAAACAAGCGAGAGGAAGGTAAGCTTCCAAGTCAACCAATGAGTAATCCTAGGGGACAATACGTGGCTCAAGAAACTCGACTAAATCATGAGCAAGCCAATGCTTTGACTACCCTAAGGAGTGGACGTATAATAGATAATAAGGTTGGGGAGGGTAACAATAAGGAAGGTGAAGAAGAGGAGAAGAATGTATCACATGAAAACCCAAAACCTTCTTCAGCTAGTCCACCATCTGCCACAACCCACATTCCAAAGGCTCCATTCCCTGAAGCACTTAATGCACCCTCTCCCTTTGGCAAGAAGGAAACTTCATTAGAAGAGATGATGGAGGTCTTCAAATAAGTTAAAATCAACCTCCCACTCCTTGATGCCATCAAACAAGTTCCCTCCTATGCCAAATTTCTCAAAGACCTTTGCACCCAAAAGCGGAAATCTAGAACACATGTGCCTAAAAAGGTCCTCCTAACTGAGCAGGTAAGTTCCATTCTCCAACACAACACCCCTCCAAAGTTCAAAGATCCTGGTGCTCCCACTATTTCCTGTGTCATAGGAAATAACTCCATCGACCGAGCACTCTTAGATCTAGGGGCAAGTGTGAATCTTCTACCCTATTCAGTCTATGAAAAATTTGGGTTGGGTGAATTAAAACCTACCTCGGTATCTTTACAATTGGCTGATCGATCGGTGAAGATGCCAAGGGGGATGATTGAAGATGTTCTTGTCAAGGTAGACAAATTCTATTTTCCAGTAGATTTTATCGTCCTTGACATGGAACATGTGCCCAACCTTAAAAAATAAATCCCTGTGATTCTTGGTCATCCCTTTTTAGCTACAGCCAATGCATGTATCAACTGTAGAACTGGGGCAATGGATATATCATTTGGGAATATGAAAATTAAGTTGAATGTGTTTCATGCTGCTGACCAACATGTGAGGGAAGACGAGTGTTGCCTAATTGATGAAATGGATGATCTTGTAGAGAACGCCCTTCCCTATATCTTAGCAAATGACCCCTTAGAGGCATGTTTGGCCCATTTTGACATTGACAACTTTGATATAGACAAGGCCGTAGAAGAAGTTAACATCTTACTCGACAATCAATCTCCTATGAGTTCCCTTCCTTGGAAGATCCGACCTGAACCTCTTCCTCCCATTGCTAGCACACCACTTTGTTCTTCCATTGATTCTCCACCTAAACTTGAGTTGAAGCCACTTCCAATAAATCTTAAGTATGCCTTTCTAGGACCGGAAAATAGCCTCCCTGTAATCATCACAGCAAACTTATCTACTGAACAGGAGGATAAACTTTTAAGGGTGCTAGAAGAAAATAAACATGCCATAGGATGGTTTGTAGCCGATTTGAAAGGGGTTGACCCCTCTGTTTGTATGCATCGAATTCATCTCGAAGATGATGCAAAGCCCACCCGAGAAATGCAAAGAAGACTCAATCCTAACATGAAGGAGGTAGTCAAGAAAGAAGTGGTGAAATTATTAGATGCCGGAATCATTTATCCAATTTTTGATAGTAAGTGGGTGAGTCCGACACAAGTGGTACCCAAGAAATCAGGTATCACTGTGGTTGAAAATACGGAAGGAGAATTGATACAAACACGCACAACCACGGGTTGGCGCGTGTGTATTGATTACAGAAAACTTAATTCAATGACTAGGAAGGACCATTTCCCTTTACCTTTCATAGATCAAATTTTGGAATGGTTGGCCGGTCAAGGTTTCTACTGCTTCTTAGATGGTTATTCTGGATATAATCAAGTACCTGTCTACCCAGACGATCAAGAGAAAACCACCTTTACCTGTCCATTTGGAACATTTGCATATAGGAGGATGCCTTTTGGATTATGCAATGCACCCGCAACTTTTCAACGATGCATGATGGCCATTTTTTCAGATATGGTGAAAAACTTTCTAGAAGTGTTCATTGATGATTTCTCAGTTTTTGGCCTATCTTTTGACGATTGTCTGATAGTCAACTTTAAAGACCACGCAATAGCACGTATCTAGTAGGATAGTGATTACGGGTATCGATCCACAGGGATTGGGGTATAGTTGTTTTCTTAAAAATAAAAATATTTAAAAGGATGAATTTGTGAAGACTATTAAACTAAGCAATTTAATAAAAGAAAATGCAATTAAAATGATATCAGTTTGGGAAAAACCTAGGGCAAGAAATTCACCATTAACATCGGAACAAGGGTTATTTATAATTTATCTTATTCTTGGATTAACATGCAAATTGGCTACAAGCCTAATAAGCATTCGAATAGAAATTCACAGAAGTAATTTGGGCATAATCCATCTTCAGTTGGCATGTAATGTCTACCCTAAACTAATGCGGTAGCACACCACATCTTCCTTAAGCATGGACTATCTTATATTTACCTAGTGATCATGAAGAACAGTTGTACGAACATCATACTTAAAATTACAGAAATTAAATATGATTCAAAAGAAGATATCCATTAGAAACAATAAGTTCATACAACCCCAAGAATATAAAATAAAATATAAAACCTGTGTCCCTTTTGTTAGGGCTGCATCCAGCCCTAGAGAAGAGATCAGCCTTCCATGGAGTGGTGGATGGCAGCAGCAGCACAGCAGCGGGCTCCCATTCCTTCCTTCTCTTTCTCCTTTGAAATATTCCCAAAATAGCCAAACTCCTCTCTCTCCTTTGTTTCCCGTGGGACTCTGCCTCCCAAGAGCTTAGTTGATGGGAGAAGCCCACCGTGGGGAAGAAGAATAAATGGAACCGAACCCCCCGAAGTTGAAGAATGATGGGAACAGCCCCCCCGGTGGGGAAGGAGGAGTGCCCCCTCCGGTCGTGAAGGAGGAATGAATCGACTCCCTTTTTATAGCCTGCCTATTTCTCTTTCCTCCCCTCTTTCGAATCAAAGATAAGGATGCAGAGGATGGCGTGGATGCTCACGGTTGAGAGAGATAATCTGGAAACAGGGGATGTGGGAGGAACTTGGAAGCGAGATTTCATCTGTGGACGGTTGAACTTGATCGTATCCTGGAATGGATGCGGCTGCAACTGGATTAGAGCTTATCCGTGGGAGATGATCCGAAGAAGCTGGTGCTAATGAAGATGAACTGGACGCGTGGAAGAAGCGGAAAGAGATGAGCGGAAGACGAAGCGACTGGGTGGTTGTTCGGGATGCTATCCTGGCTGGCCGCGGGATATCCGGATGACTTCTTTTTTTTAAAGTTAGATTCATGGGTGGGCAGCTGGGAGGATGGAGTCGGATCCATGCGGAAGTGGATGGATGCTGCTTGGTTTGGATTTGTTTCGGCTGTGATCCACGAAATGGGAAGAGGACATATGTTCTGTTTTCGAAACAGGGGACAGATGTGGATGATGGAGTCAATCCAAACGGGATGAGGAAGAAATGGATGCACTTGAGATGAGCGTGGAAAACAAGGGATTTGGAAGAAACTGGGGTGCTGTTCACGGCTTAGATGAGGTGCCGGAAGAATCGGGAAGATAAAGATGAATCGAGGGAGAAGGAGATTGCTCTGTTTCGACGCATGAGAAAACAGTGGGTTAGAGAGGATCTCGGAGGCTCTGGGAAGAACTCACGGACGCTGGGATGAATCCATGGATAAGGATGAAGTTAATTGCGGAGAGTACTCGGTTTGGGATGCAACCGTTGGCTAGATGTGCTGAGAGGAAATATGGGGAGACGTTGGGAAGAAGGGATTTGGGAAGTGAATTCATCCGGAAGAAAAGCTAATGCCAACTATCGAGATCATGGAAGAGGGAATGAGCTGGTTGCAGCTGGGAGGTGAACGCGGACGTTGGGAGATTCGGGAGCTGGGAGTTTAGTTGAGATGAAGACGTGATGAAGATGATAGATTCGGCTGGGAGCAGGACTTTTGGACATGAGGGAGGATGGAATGCAAGCTTGTATGATGATGTGGACGGTTGGGAGTGAGCTCTATTTTGAGTATGGGTGGATTACGTGGAAGATACTTTGGAATGAAGGGGACTTGTATGATGACTTGGGATGGACTTAGCAAGGAGTGAACAGGGGAGTTTGAGCTCAATAGATCTGGGTTCAGGGCTCATCCCAAATAAGTTTGACTCGTCCTGCATTCATTAAGCTTAATCAGCAAATAAATAAGTAAAACTCGAATTACCTTTAATAATTTATTCAAATGCAATGATGAAGGTAACACATTTTTTTTTAGTTAAATTCATAAAATATATGAATTAAAATAATGATAAGTGCTATGAATAAGATATTAATTTATGCATTATTTAGCACTTATCACACCCCCAAACCTACATTTTGCTAGTCCTCAAGCAAAAATAAAAAAAACTAACTCACTTTCGCAGGAATCGCGATTGCATTTACCGTATGCAATAAGGCTTTAAACCCCTAGGTGGCCCTAGTGGACGAGTTTTGTCTCGTGAGGGTTTCCGGCTCAGATACCCACAAACTGCGGTCTCTACCCAGTTTATTTTATTGTTTTATAAAATCTAATTTCAAATACATAAGTGCCAAGAATTTCAAAAGCACACAAAGTTTTAATTACTAAGTCAGCCCAAATTCTAGGTCAGTATGCAATTTAAGTTGAAGTCATTAAGTTTCCGTTAGAGAGTTGTAAGGCTAATTTATACTTGGGTGCTCGGTGATATCTGGACCATACACAAGCTAAGGCTTTAGATTCTCCAAAATATTGCTAAAACTATTAGTTTCCAAGAATTGGTCCGATAAGACTTAATCACTGATTCAAAATCATCCTATCTTGCAGGATTTCGAGAGTTGTGGATGTTTACTTTAATACCTCATGGGCTTTATCTGTAATATTCCAGTTTACTCGAATTTTTTACAACGACGGCTTTCACACTATCGTCTTTTTCAAGGCCAATATTATTTTTTTTCTTTTTTTTTCTTTTTTTTATTTATATTTTTTTTTTATAAATAAATTATGCACTTTTACTCTTGTAATGATTCCTTCATGTAGCGAGCATTCAGTCAACACTCCCACACCATATGGCATAAGGTGTTAGGCATCAAGACTCCCCTACGGACGTATGCTCGGGTTCCTCATACAAGCCCGCTGACCTTTGACAATAGGTAGCCCTTTTCGATGTACCTGACTAATTTTTTTTTTCTTTTTTTTTTCTTTTTTTAATAAATATGGGATAATAGTGAATTAGATAGGAATGATTCATCAGGACTCAAGGTTGCTACCAGACTTAACAACATAATGTTGAACCTAACCCTTAGAAGTGCAGACCATGTGTATTGTGAAATTCCAAAGTACAAATTATCTTACGACTTACTAAAAGAACTTTTAATAAAAAGAACTCAAATTGTCTTACTTCTGACTAATCATTGGGCTTGTTAGATTTTATATACTTTGTGTGTTTATTTCAGCACTAAAGCATAGAAATTAGGTTTTTTTTTTTTAAGATACTTATTCAAAAATGCGAAAATGCTAAAAATTTCGTAAAAAATTCGAATCTTCTATACCCCCCAACCTAAACCAGACATTGTCCTCAATGTTTTTTTTAATAATATTATATTATTAATTTTTTTTATTGTTTTTTTTATTATTTTTATTTTGGACGAAAATATGATGCATATGGAGGATAGAAGCATTTTACCTTATTTGCATCAGTAATATGAGGACTCCTGAAAAATGCGATAAATAAATGTGCAAAAATAACATATGAGAATTGGGTTGCCTCCCAACAAGCGCTAAGTTTAACGTCTTCAGCCAGACGCAGTGTATCCTTATCAAATCATACCAGGTTCATGCCGAGTTCTCCAAGGAAGAAAATTTGTGAGAGACTGATTATCAGGTAAGAAATTGACTGCTTTTATGGCCTTGTCTAAGTCAAAATGGGCCAAGCGTACATTAAAAGCAAAACACATCAATTTCTTATGTTTGCCCTAAAACCACTAGACAGCTCCTAACTGGTTTGAAGAGAGCACCTAAGCCTCCAATCCGGTCTAATGAACTGAGTTGACCAGGTAAGCTCCCAGGTAAGTGGGGGGGTCACGATGCGTTGCAAAGGTCCCACTTAAAAACCACTTGCCTCGAACAGATGAACTATCTCCCTAGGGACAAAGCTTGCCTAGACATCAACTGAGCCACAGAGCGAAATTGGTGCAACTTTCGGTGATCTTCGTCCTATTGAGCTCGAATGTCCCTAGGGGCCAACGTCTAATTGGTTTTAATTAAAGTGGTAACTATGTGAGAATTGATTCACCTAATTTGGGCAAGAATCTGGTGATAAAATCCAATTCTTATCTTAATGGGGTGATTGCCCTTACTATGTGCGGATTAATTGATGTATGTGTATTAAGCATGCATTCACACTTTTACTAAAATTAAAATCAAACAATCACCACAAAATTTCAGGCTAATTGGGAATCAATTTAAATAAGAAAGGTTTAGATGTTACCAAAGAGAATTTTCCCCAGTAATTTTTTTTTTTTAAAAAAAAAAGCAAACCTTTACAGCTTTCTTTTTCTAGTAGTTCCCT
Organism: Phoenix dactylifera; assembly: GCF_009389715.1. Classification (NCBI taxonomy): domain Eukaryota; kingdom Viridiplantae; phylum Streptophyta; class Magnoliopsida; order Arecales; family Arecaceae; genus Phoenix; species Phoenix dactylifera. Next base: position 246,209 of record NW_024067974.1, read on the forward strand.
TTTTGATCGTCCCGAACTTCCTCTTCGATTCCTGATCAAATAAAAATCAAAAATTAGTAAGAGAGAGAAAGGAGATAAGTAAAGTAACAAAAATAGAAAATATTTTTATTTTATTTTTAGATATGTATATATATATATATATTTTGAAAGTTTTTTTTTTATGAAAAGGAAAACAACTATGCTAGCAATCCCCGGCAACGGCGCCAAAAATTGATAGTCAACTTTAAAGACCACGCAATAGCACGTATCTAGTAGGATAGTGATTACGGATATCGATCCACAAGGATTGGGGTATAGTTGTTTTCTTAAAAATAAAAATATTTAAAAGGATGAATTTGTGAAGACTATTAAACTAAGCAATTTAATAAAAAAATGCAATTAAAATGATATCAGTTTGGGGGAAACCTAGGGCAAGAAATTCACCATTAACATCGGAACAAGGGTTATTTATAATTTATCTTATTCTTGGATTAACATGCAAATTGGCTACAAGCCTAATAAGCATTCGAATAGAAATTCACAGAAGTAATTTGGGCATAATCCATCTTCAGTTGGCATATAATGTCTACCCTAAACTAATGCGGTAGCACACCACATCTTCCTTAAGCATGGACTATCTTATATTTACCTAGTGATCATGAAGAACAGTTGTACGAACATCATACTTAAAATCACAGAAATTAAATATGATTCAAAAGAAGATATCCATTAGAAACAATAAGTTCATACAACCCCAAGAATATAAAATAAAATATAAAACCCGTGTCCCTTTTGTTAGGGCTGCATCCAGCCCTAGAGAAGAGATCAGCCTTCCATGGAGTGGTGGATGGCAGCAGCAGCACAGCAGCGGGCTCCCATTCCTTCCTTCTCTTTCTCCTTTGAAATATTCCCAAAATAGCCAAACTCCTCTCTCTCCTTTGTTTCCCGTGGGACTCTGCCTCCCAAGAGCTTAGTTGATGGGAGAAGCCCACCGTGGGGAAGAAGAATGAATGGAACCGAACCCCCCGAAGTTGAAGAATGATGTCATATTTAATTTCTGTGATTTTAAGTATGATGTTCGTACAACTGTTCTTCATGATCACTAGGTAAATATAAGATAGTCCATGCTTAAGGAAGATGTGGTGTGCTACCGCATTAATTTAGGGTAGACATTACATGCCAACTGAAGATGGATTATGCCCAAATTACTTCTGTGAATTTCTATTCGAATGCTTATTAGGCTTGTAGCCAATTTGCATGTTAATCCAAGAATAAGATAAATTATAAATAACCCTTGTTCCGATGTTAATGATGAATTTCTTGCCCTAGAGAAGAGATCAGCCTTCCATGGAGTGGTGGATGGCAGCAGCAGCACAGCAGCGGGCTCCCATTCCTTCCTTCTCTTTCTCCTTTGAAATATTCCCAAAATAGCCAAACTCCTCTCTCTCCTTTGTTTCTCGTGGGACTCTGCCTCCCAAGAGCTTAGTTGATGGGAGAAGCCCACCGTGGGGAAGAAGAATGAATGGAACCGAACCCCCCGAAGTTGAAGAATGATGGGAACAGCCCCCCCGGTGGGGAAGGAGGAGTGCCCCCCCCCCCCCGGTCGTGAAGGAGGAATGAATCGACTCCCTTTTTATAGCCTGCCTATTTCTCTTTCCTCCCCTCTTTCGAATCAAAGATAAGGATGCAGAGGATGGCGTGGATGCTCACGGTTGAGAGAGATAATCTGGAAACAGGGGATGTGGGAGGAACTTGGAAGCGAGATTTCATCTGTGGACGGTTGAACTTGATCGTATCCTGGAATGGATGCGGCTGCAACTGATTAGAGCTTATCCGTGGGAGATGATCCGAAGAAGCTGGTGCTGATGAAGATGAACTGGACGCGTGGAAGAAGCGGAAAGAGATGAGCGGAAGACGAAGCGACTGGGTGGTTGTTCGGGATGCTATCCTGGCTGGCCGCGGGATATCCGGATGACTTCTTTTTTTTAAAGTTAGATTCATGGGTGGGCAGCTGGGAGGATGGAGTCGGATCCATGCGGAAGTGGATGGATGCTGCTTGGTTTGGATTTGTTTCGGCTGTGATCCACGAAATGGGAAGAGGACATATGTTCTGTTTTCGAAACAGGGGACAGATGTGGATGATGGAGTCAATCCAAACGGGATCAGGAAGAAATGGATGCACTTGAGATGAGCGTGGAAAACAAGGGATTTGGAAGAAACTGGGGTGCTGTTCACGGCTTAGATGAGGTGCCGGAAGAATCGGGAAGATAAAGATGAATCGAGGGAGAAGGAGATTGCTCTGTTTCGACGCATGAGAAAACAGTGGGTTAGAGAGGATCTCGGAGGCTCTGGGAAGAACTCACGAACGCTGGGATGAATCCATGGATAAGGATGAAGTTAATTGCGGAGAGTACTCGGTTTGGGATGCAACCGTTGGCTGGATGTGCTGAGAGGAAATATGGGGAGACGTTGGGAAGAAGGGATTTGGGAAGTGAATTCATCCGGAAGAAAAGCTAATGCCAACTATCGAGATCATGGAAGAGGGAATGAGCTGGTTGCAGCTGGGAGGTGAACGCGGACGTTGGGAGATTCGGGAGCTGGGAGTTTAGTTGAGATGAAGACGTGATGAAGATGATAGATTCGGCTGGGAGCAAGACTTTTGGACACGAGGGAGGATGGAATGCAAGCTTGTATGATGACGTGGACGGTTGGGAGTGAGCTCTATTTTGAGTATGGGTGGATTACGTGGAAGATACTTTGGAATGAAGGGGACTTGTATGATGACTTGGGATGGACTTAGCAAGGAGTGAACAGGGGAGTTTGAGCTCAATAGATCTGGGTTCAGGGCTCATCCCAAATAAGTTTGACTCGTCCTGCATTCATTAAGCTTAATCAGCAAATAAATAAGTAAAACTCGAATTACCTTTAATAATTTATTCAAATGCAATGATGAAGGTAACACATTTTTTTTTAGTTAAATTCATAAAATATATGAATTAAAATAATGATAAGTGCTATGAATAAGATATTAATTTATGCATTATTTAGCTCTTATCATTGTCTGAACAATTTGACCTTAATTTTGAAAAGATGTAAGGAGACCAACCTAGTATTAAGTTGGGAAAAGAGCCATTTCATGGTTCAAGAAGGCATAGTTTTAGGACACGTCGTGTCCAAGAGGGGCATTGAAGTAGATAAAGCCAAAGTCGATCTTATTTCCAATCTTCCTCCACCCAAAACTGTGAAACAAATCCGATCATTCCTTGGCCATGCTGGTTTCTACCGTCGCTTCATTCAGGATTTCAGTAAAATTTCCAAACCCTTGTGCAATCTTCTGGCCAAGGACACTCCCTTTGTCTTTGATAAAGCATGCGAGGAGGCATTTGAAAATCTTCGCTCTAAATTGACCACTGCACCTATCATACGGCCCCCTAATTGGACCCTTCCATTTGAATTAATGTGTGACGCATCCGACTATGCAATTGGGGCAGTTTTAGGACAACGGCTAGATAAAGTACCTCATGTCATCTATTACGCTAGTAAAGCACTCTCAGATGCACAATTGAACTACACCACCACTGAGAAAGAGTTACTAGCTGTAGTATTTGCGCTAGACAAGTTTCGATCTTATCTTTTAGGATCCAAGATTACCGTATTCACTGATCATGCTGCCCTTTGACACCTTCTTGCAAAGAAGGACACCAAACCCCGTCTGATTCGATGGTTTCTTTTACTACAAGAATTTGACCTAGAAATTCGTGACAAGAAAGGAACTGCAAATGTCGTAGCAGACCACTTATCTAGGATTCTTCTTGAGCCCTCTAAGAATACCTCACCCTTACATGATGCTTTCTGTTGCCCAGGGTGACAAGCCAAGAGGGGGGGTGAATTGGTTTCTCTTAATTTTTACTATATTACTTATGTCAATTGATAAGTTAGTAGAATTTAACAAAGCACAATACAAACACACAAGAAGTATAGTGGTTCGGTGCTCTCCTAAGCACCTACGTCCACTCCCCAAGGGACCCCTTGGGAATTCACTATAATTCCGCGGATTACAGTTGGATTGTTTTCCGAGCTCACAATCCAAAAACCTTTACACTTTGGTTTTCCGGGTTCACCAAAAAACCTATGTTGGTTTTACGGGCTCACCAACGAACCTATGTTGGTTTTTCGGGCTCACCAACGAACCTTTACAATTGGTTTTACGGGTTCACCAATCAACCTACACCGTTGGTTTTGCGGGCTTACCAACAAACCTTTACAAGGTGATTAATAAAAGAAGTAAGAAGATTTAAGCTCCTAGATGAGCAAATATAACAATATAATCTACAGAGAAGAGTTTAGAGAATAGTTATCGCTTGATGAGACTTCTCTCTTCTTTGTCAAGGATGCTTCACTCTTCAAGGGTGGATGGAGCTCTTAATGACTCTTGGAATCTGCTCAACCACTTTCTTTTTACTCTTGAATGAAGCACTTGGATGAAGAAGATTAGGGCACTTGTCTTTCTTGTGTACTCTTTGATATTTTGCAAAAGGATATCTTCTCTGATGAATAGTGCCACTTTAAATAGTTTCCTTCATCCATTGGACAAGCCCCAATGGTTAGAATTCAAAAACTAGCCGTTACTCACTGTTGGAAGGATAAAAAGTACTTCTGCAGAACTAGCCGTTATGCTTCTACCCGTGCTTGGGTTGACTCAATTTTTACTGGGGTCGACCCAACTTTCACTTAGGTCGACTCAACCTTTTCTTGGGTCGACCCTCTCAGAACCACAGAACCTTGCAATTCAGCCTTCCTTCACTTAGGTCGACTCAACATCTTTTTGGGTTGACTCAAGGTTCAGTTGGGTCGACTCAACTTCCACTTGGGTCGACCCTCTCAGGGTTTCCAGAGAACCTATTTTTGAATGTCATTGCCTTTGGGTCGACCCTCTCAGTGTTTCCAGAGAACTGTTTTCTTGAGGCTTGAGGTTTGGGTCGACTCATCCTTTCCTTGGGTCGACCCAACTACTGTTCATCCGTGCCATTTTTGCAGAAGTGTGCCAGATGCTTTCTTGATGTGCCGGAGTCGACCCAATCAACCTTGGGGTCGACTCAATCCACACTTTGCTGCAACTCAAGGTTAGATTCATCCATATAAACAATGAAATGCATCTTTATCTTATTATACGAATTGTACTGAGAGTAACAGACTTATAAATAATGTATCGAATTAACTTGTAACATACTCTTGATTATTGTATTAATCATCAAAATACCACTATCATCCTCAATCTCCCCCTTTTTGATGATTACAAAATATAGAGTATGAGCCTATTGATACTTATCTTAAAATTAGTTTTAAAAGGGCTCAAGTTGCTGAATTTCAGCTTTTCAAATTTGAGAGTGAAGTCTCCCCCTATTTCATCCAAATGTTTCGAATTTGACCTTTTGAATTACTCCCCCTTTCTTTTATATTTCATTAAAGATGAAACTTCAAAAATTTGAGATAAAGCATGAGTTTCAGATTATGTATCGAGGTGTGAAAGGTATGTGCCAAATTCTAAAATTCTATGTGCCAAATTCTGAAATTCAATATAAATTTTAGATTTGATCATTTTCATTGTTACAAATTGCTCCCCCTTAAATGTATATGCTTTCCTATTATAATTTTTAACTTGTTTCACAACTTATTTCTCTTTCCTTACTTCTCCCCCTTTTTGTTATCATCAAATAGATGCATGGGACTAGACACAATAATTAACAAACATTTAAACTTCATTGATCAAAAAGGAACATTTTAGTACAATAATGCCAAAACAAAAACAAATACAATGTTCCTCAATCAAAGTTCAAAATACATGACCAACACAAAATATATATACGAGAACTAGATACATATCCTAGGCTCTAATCAGAAATGCTAATATCAGCCTAGGGGGTATCTAATGGCTGTGATCTAGTCCTCATCCTCCTAGCATAAGTGGCGAGGGGAGGTCGAGCCTGATGAGACTGAGTCTGGCGTGGAGCACGGTGAGCTGGATGACTCTGTGCCGAAATCTCTGACTCAGCTGTCTGTGGCACAGATGGTCCATGAACCTCTCTCTCTCTCCGTAGAGCTCCTATCTGCTCTCTAAGATCACTAATCTCAGCAGTCATGATATCGAGTCTGCTCGTCAGCCCATCAGTGATAGTCCTCGCCTGAGCTGACATAAGCTCAGTCATCCTACTCCAGAACTCGTCTGTGTCTCCCGCAGGAATAGATGATGAAGGTCCAGCCTCTGAAGGTACAGTAGGATGATCCGCATGCTCCTCATCCTCAGGGATAGGGTCTCCAAAATCTGGTGCATCACCCTCTGGTGCATCAACCTGAATCCCTGCTCCAGTACGTACCCACTGCCCGTTCACCTTCTCATAACCCATGCGAATAAGGGATCGTGCAGTGTACGTGTCAGTATGGAGTAGATGCCTGGAGATCTCTCCCTCTACTGATATATCATGCTGTCGGAAAACCAGGGTGAGTATCATACCATAAGGCAGGGAGACTCTAGAGTTGCATATAACCTTTCTCATCTGCCTCAGTATCATAGCCTGGAGATTCAGGGGAATGCCCTGAATAATATGCTCCATCACAACTAGATCTCGCTCTGAAATGAGATCAAATCTCCCGCTCTTCGGAAACAGAATCCGACCAATGAAGTTGTGCAACAACCTCATTTCTGCAGAAAGAGAGCTTGCTATAACATTCTCCGAGTAGTCGAAGTCTTCATTCTCAAGAATTAACTGCAAGGCTCTCAATTTATTTTCTGGCTTTTCTGGAGTTGCTCCTTCGCAGGGGAGATGAAGCAACTCACTCAAACTCTCTTCGGAAACTCGAACCCTAACTCCTCGAACTTCCGATATAAGCCCTCCCATCCCAGTTTTGAGGAAGACATAGAACTCACGGACTAGTCCCGGGTATATCACCACATCTAGGGAGCAAAGATACTCCCATCCTTGCCTTCGGATCCATCCCCCCAAACGGAACCCTTCTTGATCCAAGAACTCGGAATGGATCCTTCTCCCCGTTGTAACCGGTCTCCCCGCAAACTTTGCAAGTTGTACTGAAGGGGAGGGAGGAGGAGGTGGCTCTACACGTGTCTCACCTTGTGGAGACACTGTAGATGGCTCTGTAGCTTCCCTATCCGCACGTATGATCCGTGAGACTCTCCCGGATTGCTTGGCTACGGCTCTCTTGGGTCCTATTTCTCCAAGATCTTGAAGTAATCTACTGTTTGGAGATGATTGGAGGAGATTTGAGAGTGGGGAATAGGGTTTTCGGAAGAGGACAAAGTGAAAACAGTGCCCTAGATAGCTCACAGGTCCCCCTTTTAATAGTGGGGTCCCGACGTTGGGTCGACTCAAGAATTTTCTTGGGTCGACTCAACGTTAGGGTCGACCCAAGTTCAGAAATTTTTTCTTTCTCTTCCTTTTCCCTTCTAAAAATTTTTCTTGCTTCCAATCCTTACAAATTCTTTCTGGGACAATGATACATGAGTAAGGAATCTATAGATGACAAGTTTGACTCATGTTTCATGGGTTTTTAGAAATGAGAGGAGTGTATCATGAGACTGCTTGCTCCCTTTTATATCTCTTCAATAAAAAGGATCACATATGCCTAATTTCCTCCTAAGCGTGCAGAATCTATCTTCACTCAAGGGTTTTGTAAATATGTCAGCTAATTGTTTCTCAGTACATACATGCTCAATACATATGTTTCCATTTTGCACATGATCTCTAATAAAATGATATCTTATTTCAATGTGTTTGGCTTTAGAATGCTGAACTGGATTTTTAGTAAGGTTGATGGCACTAGTATTATCACACTTTATAGGAATGTTATCTATCTTAACTCCATAGTCCTCTAGTTGTTGCTTAAGCCATAGTACTTGAACACAACAACTGCCGGCAGCTATATATTCAGTTTCAGCTGTCGACAGTGCCACTGAATTCTGCTTTTTGCTAAACCATGATACTAAGTTATTTCCTAAAAATTGACATGTTACACTAGTGCTCTTCCTATCTAATTTGCATCCAGCAAAATCAGCATCTGAGTATGCAAGCAAATCTAGACAGGAGTCTCTCGAGTACCATAATCCTATGTTTGTAGTTCCTCTTAAATATCTAAGGATTCTTTTAACAGCACTTAAATGTGACTCCTTAGGATCTGATTGGTATCTAGCACATATTCCTACACTAAACACGATGTCTGGTCTACTAGCAGTAAGGTAGAGCAAGGATCCAATTAATCCTCTATAAAGCTTAATATCAATATTCTTTCCTTTCTCATCTTTGTCTAGCTTACTAGTAGGATTCATTGGAGTGCCTACTCCCTTATGATTTTCATTCCCAAACTTCTTTAGTATTTCCTTTGTATACTTAGTTTGATGGATGAAGATACCTTCCTTAGTTTGTTTGATTTGTAATCCTAGAAAGAAACTTAGTTCCCCCATCAAACTCATCTCGAATTCTCCGTGCATTAAATCAGCAAACTCTTTGCAAAGATTATCATTTGTGGCACCAAAGATTATGTCATCTACATATATTTGTACCACTAGCAGATTTTCGTCCTTTCTTTTGAGAAAAAGTGTTTTATCTACATTTTCTCTACTGAAGTCATTATTTAGTAGATATTTGCTTAATCGATCATACCAAGCCCTAGGTGCTTGCTTCAATCCATATAATGCCTTATGTAGTCTAAATACATGATTTGGCAATTCATGATTCTCAAAACCAGGAGGTTGCTCTACATATACTTCTTCCTCTATAAAACCGTTTAAGAATGTACTTTTTACATCCATTTGATACAATTTGAAATCCATGAAACATGCAAAAGCTAGAAGTAATCTAATAGCCTCTAATCTAGCTACGGGAGCAAATGTTTCATCAAAATCTATTCCTTCTTCTTGATTGTATCCCTTAGCTACAAGTCTAGCTTTATTTCTTACAACTACCCCATTTTCATCTAATTTATTTCTAAAGATCCATTTTGTTCCAATTACAGAGTTATGTTTTGGTCTTTCAGTTAATGTCCATACATTACTTCTTTTGAATTGATTTAATTCTTCTTGCATGGCATTTATCCAATTGGTATCTTTTTCAGCTTCTTCATAAGTCTTAGGTTCTAACTGTGAAACAAAAGCAAGATAATCATTTAAATTTCTAAGAGAGGATCGAGTTCTTACCCCTTGAGATGGATCACCAATGATTAAGTCTTTAGGGTGTCCATATGCATACCTCCATTCCTTTGGCAAGTTTTGAGATTGTGGTGGCACGTAGTCATTTCCCTTATCTTGAATTGGCACGTCATCAAGATTCAACTTTTCAAAGTTAATAATTCCTGCATCATCATCAAGAATATTTTCTTTCCTAGCAGACTCACTATCAGACTCATCAAATATGATATTAACTGACTCTTCGACTACAAGAGTTCTTTTATTGAACACTCTGTATGCCCTGCTAGATGTGGAGTATCCTAAGAAGATACCTTCATCTGACTTGGCATCAAATTTACTTAGATCCTCCTTGCCATTATTTAAAATGAAACATCTACATCCAAATACTCTAAGATATTTAGCGGTTGGTTTCTTATTCTTCCAAAGTTCATAAGGAGTTTTCTTGGTTATTGGTCGTATTAAAATCCGATTTAGAATATGGCAAGCAGTGCTTATAGCTTCAGCTCAAAAGTACTTCGGAAGATTTGACTCGCACAACATCATGCGTGCCATTTCTGCCAAGGTCCTGTTTTTCCTTTCAACAACCCCATTTTGTTGAGGCGTTCTAGGTACTGAAAATTGATGTGAGATACCGTTTTTATTACAAAATTCTTCAAAGTGTTGATTTTCAAATTTAGTTCCATGATCACTTCGAATTGCTACTAAGGTGAGCTTCTTTTCATTTATGATATAATTATAATGTTTCAAGAATTCTGAAAATGCTTCATTCTTATGTGCCAAAAATGAAACTCGTGTATATCTTGAAAAATCATCTTCTATAACTAGTCCATACTTCTTCCCTCCTAGACTCGCAGTTCTAGTGGGTCCAAATAGATCCATATGTATGAGTTCAAAAGGCCTAGTTGTTGATACTATATTCTTTGATTTGAAGGATGATTTTGTTTGTTTTCCTAAAGAGCATGGTCCACAAATTTTGTCCTTTTCAAAGATTAATTTTGGCACATCTTTTATTAATTCCTTCTTGACTAGTTTTGATATTAATTCTATACTAGCATGTCCTAGTCTACGATGCCAAAGCCAACTTGTTTCATTTTTCTTTTCTTCATTAGTAATTAAACATAATCTATTTTTCTTGCCTAAATCATGAAGATCTACCATGTAAATATTTCTTTGTCTTTTTTCTACAAGTACAATGCTATTATCTTTAGGATTTGTGATTATGCATACTGATGCTTCAAATGTGACTTTAAACCCTTATCACAAAATTGACTTATGCTAAGTAGGTTATGTTTCAAACCATTAACTAATAAGACATTTTCTATGAAGGTAGATGGAGTAATGAAAATTTTACCCTTTCCAATGATATACCCTTTTCTATTGTCTCCATAGGTTACTACTCCACCATTCTTAGATTCCAAGGTGACAAATTGGTCTACGTCACCGGTCATGTGTCTTGAACAGCCGCTATCTAGATACCATCGTTTTTTCACTTTGTTAGCTGCAAGACACCCCTGCAATCAAGATCAAGAATGAGCTTTAGGTACCCAAACTATATTGGATCCTTTAGGGTTAGTACTTGATGTTCCTTTTGGAACCCAAACTTTCTTGAATTTAAGCTTATGATTATTACTCAATTTATTTTGACTGGACTTTCTATAGTTACATTCATATTCTTTATGTCCTAATTTATTGCAGCAATGACAAGTAATATTTTCATTTTTAGCTTTTACAAAAATGTTCTTTAAGTATTTTTGTTTTCTATTTGTTTTATATCCTAATCCAGCCTTATCATATACAGCTTTTTGACTATCAAGAATCATATTTAATTTGGTTGAACTAAGTGTAAACTTATCTACTAAGGATTTATTTTTTTCAGCATCTTCTTTTAACTTGACATTTTCAGCAATTAGATTCTTGGTTTCATTTGTGAGTTTCCTACTTAATGTTTCATAGTTATGAGATAGTTTTAATTTATCTTTGATAAGAGATTGATTTTCTTCTTTTAGAACTTTATTTTTATTGATTAGTTTTTTATGTTCTTCCATGAGTTCTAAAAATGCATCATGTAGTTCATCAACAGTAAAATCACATTCAAGTTCAGAATCTACCTCATCGTCATTGGCCATATGGCATATTTGGGCCGTCTCTTGATGATCTTCCTCTTCCGAACTTGACTTCTCACTTTCACTCCATTCAGCCATGAAGTTCTTCTTTTTAAGTTTTCTTGCCATCCACTTTAATTCCGGGCAATCTATCTTATAATGCCCGGGTTTGTTACACTCATAACAAATAGGTGTTTCTTTTTCCTTTTCTTTGTCCTTATCCTTTTCTTTGCTTGAGCTACCTTTGAAGAAGGGTTTCTTTTTATGAAATCTATTCTTACCTCTCATGAATTTTCTGAATTTTCTTCCAAGCATAGCCATTCCTTCTTCATCAAATTCATCATCATCATCAGAATCTTCCGACTCAGTTTGTTGTTTTGGAGTGGTAGACTTTAGGGCAATGGTCTTTCTTCTCTTGACCTCATCTTCTGAATTTTGCCTCATGGTCAACTCATGGGTCATGAGTGATCCTAGAAGTTCCTCTAATTGCAGTGTATTGAGGTCCTTTGCTTCCTGAATTGCAGTTACCTTGGCCTCCCAAACTCTTGGTAGAGACCTGAGAATTTTTCGCACCAATTCAGAATTAGTATAAGACTTTCCTAAACTCTTTAGCCCATTTATAATTTCAGTAAAACGAGTAAACATATCAGTTATGGACTCAGTGGATTCCATTTTAAATAATTCATACTTATGTACTAATATGTTTATTTTTGACTCCTTAACTTGATTAGTTCCTTCATGTGTGACCTCAAGTTTGTCCCAAATTTCTTTTGCAGAGATGCATGTAGATATTCTATTGAATTCACTTACATCTAATGAACAGTAAAGTACATTAATCGCTTTAGCATTTAATTGTGCTAATCTTCTATCACTTTCATTCCAATCCATTTCTGGTTTGGGTATGATAGTGCCCTCTATACTAATTGTGGGTGTGTGAGGTCCTCTAGTTATAATATGTTGGGAACCCGCCCATGCCGCTGATATTTCAAAAATTTTCAGATGGCAGCGGAATCGGCATGCGCGAGTTCGACGTTCATCGCATGAACGTTGTTTCGAGACCTTTCGTAATTAGGTAAGAATTAAAACTTTTAAAACTACTAGGAATATCAAATCTTCACCTTGCGCGGGTAGATGATCACCGCGAATCTGAATTCGTGGTTTTAGGAAGAGGGTTCGCTTGAAGCCGTTCAAACGTCCGGCCTCTACGGGTATCCACACGAAGTAGAGAACCGATCAAAGCTTTCTTGTCTTCCTGGGGTGCTAGCTCCCTTGCAAAGACTCCTTTGATGGCTGATCTCTTCTCTTTCTTTCAACTCTTGAAAGTGCTTGAGAGGAGGAAGAAGAAGGATGAAGAAGAGGAAGTAGATGAACCCCTGCACAGCCTTCTTTCTGTTGCTTGCGCTGGATGAAGAAAAGGAAGAGGAGGAGGCCGCCAACACTTGGAGGTTCCTCCTTTCTTGCTTGCGGCTGCAACTAAGAGGGAGGAAGAGGGTGGCCACGGCACAAGGGAAGAGGGCTCCAATGCTTAGGGCGCCGGCCTCATGGTGCTTCTTATAGCTATCAAGGGCTCCTCCAAAGTTGGAGCCCTAGATAACTTTCCAAAGAAAGAAGGGGGCACCGGCCCTAGCTCCTCTCTTCTTGTCGCCCCAAGCAATTGGAGAGGGGCTGATGCCCCTCTTAGTTGGTTAACCTAATCCTCTTCCAAAGAGGATTAGGTGCCTCTCTCATGGTTTCATCCTAATCTAATTAGGATTAGCCAATTTGGGTTCAATCTATGCTAGTCCCAATCTAATTAGGACTTGAATGGATCATGACTCAATTGAACTCTTCAATCCTAATCCAATTAGGAGTCATGTTGATTCATTAGATTAATAATTAATTAGGACTTAAGGAATCCTAATCCAATTAGGATTTGTTTAATTTTTAGTCCTAATCCAATTAGGACTCTATTTGAATCCGAAGTCCTAATCCAATTAGGATTTCTAGGAATCCTACTCCAAGTAGGAATCCAATTTTAATTCAAAACTCCTAATCTCATTAGGATTGAGGAATCCTATTCCAAGTAGGAATGCCAGTCCTAATCCAATTAGAACTCTAGGTATCCTACCCGAAGTAGGATTCTTGTTTCAAGTCCAATTAATTAATTCCTTTTCCTTCTTCAACTTCTTATCAATCAAATTGATTTCTTGTGATTCCTAATCACGATTTCAACCATCGGATCGGTCAATACTTCTAGTGTGTGTGACCCCATAGGTTCTATTCTGACTGGTAGTGAGATATATATTGTGATCTCTATCACTATATCATTGAAAACTCCTTTCAATGGGTTGGAACGATTCCAACTCAACTCATTAGGGTTTATCGATCATCAAGATAATCCCTATGAGTCCCACCATCCACCAGTGACACCTAGCAGCATGTAGTGGCTACCCAGCAGAATGGAATGATGAACCTCTAGGTGCAGTTAACATGTGATACAGTCCTACTATCGTGGATCCCTACAGGACGGAGGTCATGGACAACTCGTCAAACCCCATCGTCTGTCATATGTCAAGATTTATTCGACTTGAGTTCGATAGTGGAAAACTCTTTCTCCACTTTACTGCCCTGGCCAAGGTCTTAGAACTCAGTCTAACAAATCACATAGGATCACTCCTCTTCTATCAAGGTCGATAGATTCCTTATAGGTGCATACCCTACTCCTACAGTGAACCTACTGCAGCCAATCTACACTGCATGGACCCATATGGCTAGAGACCATGTATGTGTGCAGTCAAACTACAATAACCTCACTGTGAGTAGCCGAAGCACCGCAGGTCAAAGGACCAGTCACACTACTGCAACATCAAGTAAGTCACTGACGAGTGGATAGACATCCAAGTGACTTCTTGTCTTGGTCACGCTCAGTACCCTTGTTCTCTAACAAGCACCTGCACTATCACTTCAGTGTCCCTACACTGTGGACTCAAGTCTCGTCCATCCAGAAGGAAAGTGATCTGTGCACTGATCGGATCGATCACCGTCCTCGTGATGATCCATTGATCAGGAGCATTTAGAAAATAATCACCAATGATACATGGCTCAAATTCTCAACTCTTGAGAATATGTATCATCATCTTATTAATTTCTTGGACGATTCATAGACACATAAACAATATGAATGAAAAAGATGCCTTTTATTTATTCAATAATAAATAGTCAAGTACAAAATTATGTCCCTAGAATCAACAATGTGTCAGCCAAATTGGCTTCTAGGGCATACATCTAACAATCTCCCACTTGCACTAAAGCCAATTGGTCATATATCTTAGGCCCATCTTCTCAAGGTGGGCTTCAGTCTTTTGCTGACTCAGCTGCTTAGTGAAAGGGTCTGCCACGTTATCCGCAGAGTCTACTCTCTGCACCTCTACATATTTCTTCTCCACATAGTCGCGTATGAGGTGAAAGCGCCGCTCTATATGCTTAGACTTCTGATGAGACCTTGGCTCCTTAGCAAGGGCTATGGCGCCATTGTTATCGCAGTAGAGTGTTATGGCATCTGATGTCATCACATCCAGCTCTGCAATGAATTTCTTGAACCAGAAGCCTTCCTTAGCAGCTTCAGAGGCGGCGATGTATTCGGCTTCCATAGTAGAATCAGCAATGATCGGTTGTTTAGAACTCTTCCAATTCACCGTACCACCATTGCACAAGAACACGTATCCAGATGTTGACTTCCTGTCATCGACATCAGTCATGAAGTCTGCATCTGTATACCCTTCTACCTTTAACTCTGATGATCCTCCAAAAACCAAGAATAAATCTTTAGTTCTTCTCAAGTACTTAAGAATATTCTTCACAGCTGTCCAGTGTTCTTCACCTGGATTCGACTGATATCTGCTTGTGACACTCACAGCAAGAGCTATATCAGGTCGTGTACATAGCATGGCATACATGAGGCTTCCTATTGCCGATGCATAAGGAATCTTGCTCATGCGTTGAATCTCCTCAGATGTGTTGGGGCACATCTTCTTGGAGAGATGAATTTCATGCCTTAGGGGTAAGAGACCCCTCTTGGAGTTTTCCATGCTGAACCTCTTCAGCACCTCCTCTATGTACATCTTCTGTGAAAGGCCAAGCATCCTTTTAGATCTATCTCTATAGACCTTTATTCCCAAAATATAGGATGCTTCCCCAAGGTCTTTCATGGAGAATTCTTTTGACAACCAGACCTTGACCGAGGTTAGCATGGGAATATCATTCCCAATCAGGAGAATGTCATCTACGTACAGTACGAGAAAAACGACAGCACTCCTACTAACCTTTTTATAAACACATGGTTCCTCTTCGTTTTTGATGAAATCAAACGTTTTGATTGCATCATCGAAACGAGTGTTCCAACTCCGAGAGGCTTGCTTTAGTCCATAGATGGACCTTTGCAGCTTGCAGACCTTGTGATCTCCATCACTGGAAGTGAAACCCAAAGGCTGTTCCATATAGATATCTTCATCAAGATATCCATTCAGGAAAGCAGTTTTCACATCCATCTGCCAGATTTCATAGTCATGAAATGCTGCAATGGCAAGCAATGTCCGGATGGATTTTAGCATGGCTACAGGTGAAAAGGTCTCCTGATAGTCAATACCTTCGCGCTGACTATACCCTTTCGCCACAAGCCTTGCCTTATAGGTCTCTACCTCTCCATCCGAACCTATCTTCCTTTTGTAGATCTATTTGCATCCAATAGGTACAATACCTTCTGGTGGATCTACTAAGGTCCAGACTTGGTTGGAATGCATGGAGTCTATCTCTGACTTCATAGCTTCCAGCCATTTCTCGGAATCGATATCAGATATCGCCTCGTTGTAGGTTTTGGGATCCTGTATGTGATCCCTATCTCCCATCAGGAACATTTCCTCGGTATCCTCTTCTAGTATACCTAAGTATCTATCGGGAGGATGGGAGACCCTACTAGATCTACGAGGTGGTTGAGGGACATTGTGTACTGGCTCTTTATGAATGGGTTCTATAGGATCCATGACTCGTTGCTTTTCAGAGACTTTCTCTTCAAGCTCAATTTTCCTCCCACTGCCTCTATCAAGGACAAACTGATTTTCCAAGAAGATGGCATGACGGCTCACAAACACATTGTGATCCTCTGAGACGTAAAAATTGTATCCTAATGACTCTTTAGGATATCCTATAAAACGAGCACTTATGGTCCTAGCCTCTAACTTGTCCGCCTGTAGTCGCTTGACGTGGGCCGGACATCCCCAAATCTTGAGATGACCAAGACTTGGTTTCTTACCATGCCATATCTCATACGGTGTGGTAGGAACGGATTTAGAGGGAACTCTATTCAACAAATAAATCGCTGTGAGTAAGGCATCTCCCCAAAGGAACATAGGTAAATCAGTGAAGCTCATCATGGACCTGACCATATCCAATAGGGTCCGATTTCTCCTCTCTGACACCCCGTTGAGTTGAGGTGTACCCGGAGGTGTCCATTTTGAGACTATGCCGTTTTCTTTGAGATAGTCCCGGAATTCCCCACTAAGGTATTCTCCTCCTCGATCTGATCGAAGAGCCTTAAGAGGTTTTCCAGTTTGCTTTTCTACTTCATTCTTGAACTCTTTGAACTTTTCAAAGGATTCAGACTTGTGTCTCATAAGATACACATACCCATACCGTGAATAATCATCGGTAAAGGTAATGAAGTATGAATAACGTCCCCTGGCTAGCACATCGAATGGGCCACATACATCTGTATGTACTAGGGTAAGTATTTCGGTGGTCCTCTCCCCATGTCCTACAAAGGACAGTCTAGCCATCTTTCCTTGAAGACAGGACTCGCAAACTGGATATGACTCGGAAGTCAATGAGCCTAAGAGCCCATCTTTATCCATTTTGTTCATCCTATCTTCTCCAATATGGCCAAGTCTGAGGTGCCACAAATATCTTTGGTTTATCTCATCTCTGGATCTTTTGGATCCTTTGGCACTCACATCTTGCTCGGTAACATTCACAGATACATCCATATGTAAATGATAGAGACTGTCAATCATGAAACCACGTGCGACTATTTTATTTCTTAAATAAATAGAACAGCAGTCTTTGTCAAATGTAAAAACATGACCTTCCTGTGCTAGACATGAAACAGAAATCAAATTTCTGCTAGCAACAGGTACATAATAACAGTCTCTAAGTATTAAACTAAATCCAGACGGTAGTCGCAGATGGTAGGTGCCCACAGCCACAGCAGCAACTTTTGCCCCGTTGCCAACCCGAAGGGTTACCGCACCTTCCGCCAGCCTTCTACTTTTCTTTAGACCCTGCATGGTAGTGCACAAATGAGCACTAGAACCAGAATCTATAACCCAACTAGAAGTAGAAGAAACCGTTAGATTAGTTTCAATAATGAGCAAGTCTATACCTTCTGAAGGTGTGTCACCTTTCTTGTTCTTCAGGCTCTCGAGGTATGAAGGACAGTTTCTCTTCCAGTGGCCTTCGACATTGCAGTGGAAACATTTTCCTTTGTCGTTAGCCTTTTTCTTTTGAACTTCCTTCTTTGGCTTCTTGTCTTTCTTCTGCTTCTTTGCAGGCTTCTTTTTCTTCCAAGTAGACTTTCTCTTGGAACCAAAAGTCAACTCAGCAGCGAGGACATTGCCCCTTGAACCTTTCAAGGCTCCCTCAGCAGTTACCAACATGTTGATTAGTTCAGTCTTAGTGCATTCAATCTTATTTATGTGGTAGTTTACTATAAACTGACCAAATGAATCAGGAAGTGACTGTAGGATCAAATCCACTTGCAATTCCTTGTGCATGTCCATACCGAGCTTCTCAAGCTCCTCTAGGTCCTTGATCATGGTCAGACCGTGATCATGGACAGACTGCCCCTCGCGCATCTTCGCTTTGAAAAGCCTCTTGGACACTTCAAAACGAGCTGTGTGACTTTGCTCACCATACAACTCTTGCAGGTGTGCCAGTATGTCCCTAGCAGTCTTTATATTTTCATGCTGGCATTGGAGTTCATTAGACATAGATGCCATCATATAGCATTTTACTCTAATGTCATCGTCCAACCACTTTTTATGCATCTCACGCTGAACATCAGTGGGACGTGCTGGTAATGTGGGGATATCTGAATCGAGTATGTAGCCTATCTTCTCACAGTCCAAAACTATTTTGAGATTTCTAAGCCAGTCCTTGTAATTGGTTCCGGTCAGTCGGTTGGTCTCAAGAATACGGGTCAAAGGGTTTGAAGCCGACATTGTATCTGCAGAGAGTAAAGATTCTAGTTAGACTTTTGTACTTGATCCTAATCTGTCCTAAGGTCTTTTAGAACAAATATGACTCCCACTATTTTCTCGAATTCCTCACACTCCCCTGGTAGGAAAACGGAAATCCCACACGACTAGGGTTTCTAGTGGGTACTGCGGTCCCACCGATTTACATGCCACCTCACCTAACAGTTATTGGTGACACATAGATGGATGAGTGTACAACTCTTGTACAATGCTTCTCAAGCATGGTGCAGTGTAACTTGGTCTCTAAGCCATGAAGACCTCACCTAACAGTTATTGGTCCCATTTCTTAGTTAAGTCAGACCCACTGTATAACCGTAGGAATAAAGTCGTCATTGGGTCCTCACCTAACAGTTATTGGTGCCCAACCCCACCTTTACCCTACAACATCTCATGTCTATAGAGAGGTCCAGCCCCCCAATGCAACTTGACCACTGTGTCCAGCCGAGACAAGTCAACATCAGAAAGGCCTTAGCAGCTCTACTACAGTGGAAGACCTATTGACTTAATATTGGTTAATCAGGTCTTAGTGTTTGCAACTTGAGCCCTTCATAAGAGGTAATCGAACAATTGGCCAGGTAAGCAGGTGGGAGGCTCCCCTTACTCAGAGAGTAAGGTCCTAATTAAGTAACCACCTTTCATGCTTTCCTAGACACCAATTAGATCAATTAATCTAATATGACTTGCTCATGTCGGTTCACTCTCGACTTGATTGAGGAGGTTTTGATTTAGGTCTCAATTGGGTTTGCTACATCACATGTAGACCTATCTACCCGACTCTCATTCACATCACATGCAAACGGCGCATTGCAGGCAGTTATAATCGCGGCAATAATTAAAGCTAAACTTTAACTAGGTGATGATCATGGATTCTAATTAGGTCGTATTACAAGCACATGCACATCAATCGATCAAGTGGTCTTCAACTCTTGAATTGATTCCAAGCTTCCTTGATTCGATCCTTGATCAACTCTTGATCCCATCGCCATCAACCGCTCAGATCACCTTTCATCTCATGCCTTTGCTTCAGCTTGATCGTTGATGTACATCACATCACAGAAATACAACCAGATGTAAAATAAAAATAAAAATAAATTACATCTTCTTTTAGGAGGCACGCAGGCTTCTCAAAATATCAAATAAGATGCATGCAAGCATCTGAAAAATTACATGACATCGCAGATCACATCGCAGGTCATTACATTTGATACCAAAAGGGTTTGAATCCTATGATCATCACCGTATGCAACAATTATAATTTTCAGATCTGAAAACTAACTGATTATATCATGACATAGGTCGCTGATCATGCTAATCATGATTCTAAACTTTGTAATCCCATTAACAATGCAATTAGAATCATCTTTTTATCACATAAAAATCAGCATGTAAAAAATCAGCACCCCTGAAAAATCTGCATGCAGAATTTTTCAGCATGCATGATCAATCAATTTTCAGATCTAATAAGCCTTTAGATATTTAATTCTTACCTTAATCTACGAAGCCTAGGCTCTGATACCACTGTTGGGAACCCGCCCATGCCGCTGATATTTCAAAAATTTTCAGATGGCAGCGGAATCGGCATGCGCGAGTTCGACGTTCATCGCATGAACGTTGTTTCGAGACCTTTCGTAATTAGGTAAGAATTAAAACTTTTAAAACTACTAGGAAGATCAAATCTTCACCTTGCGCGGGTAGATGATCACCGCGAATCTGAATTCGTGATTTTAGGAAGAGGTTCGCTTGAAGCCGTTCAAACGTCCGGCCTCTACGGGTATCCACACGAAGTAGAGAACCGATCAAAGCTTTCTTGTCTTCCCGGGGTGCTAGCTCCCTTGCAAAGACTCCTTTGATGGCTGATCTCTTCTCTTTCTTTCAACTCTTGAAAGTGCTTGAGAGGAGGAAGAAGAAGGATGAAGAAGAGGAAGTAGATGAACCCCTGCACAGCCTTCTTTCTGTTGCTTGCGCTGGATGAAGAATAGGAAGAGGAGGAGGCCGCCAACACTTGGAGGTTCCTTCTTTCTTGCTTGCGGCTGCAACTAAGAGGGAGGAAGAGGGTGGCCACGGCACAAGGGAAGAGGGCTCCAATGCTTAGGGCGCCGGCCTCATGGTGCTTCTTATAGCTATCAAGGGCTCCTCCAAAGTTGGAGCCCTAGATAACTTTCCAAAGAAAGAAGGGGGCGCCGGCCCTAGCTCCTCTCTTCTTGTCGCCCCAAGCAATTGGAGAGGGGCTGATGCCCCTCTTAGTTGGTTAACCTAATCCTCTTCCAAAGAGGATTAGGTGCCTCTCTCATGGTTTCATCCTAATCTAATTAGGATTAGCCAATTTGGGTTCAATCTATGCTAGTCCCAATCTAATTAGGACTTGAATGGATCATGACTCAATTGAACTCTTCAATCCTAATCCAATTAGAAGTCATGTTGATTCATTAGATTAATAATTAATTAGGACTTAAGGAATCCTAATCCAATTAGAATTTGTTTAATTTTTAGTCCTAATCCAATTAGGACTCTATTTGAATCCGAAGTCCTAATCCAATTAGGATTTCTAGGAATCCTACTCCAAGTAGGAATCCAATTTTAATTCAAAACTCCTAATCTCATTAGGATTGAGGAATCCTATTCCAAGTAGGAATGCCAGTCCTAATCCAATTAGAACTCTAGGTATCCTACTCGAAGTAGGATTCTTGTTTCAAGTCCAATTAATTAATTCCTTTTCCTTCTTCAACTTCTTATCAATCAAATTGATTTCTTGTGATTCCTAATCACGATTTCAACCATCGGATCGGTCAATACTTCTAGTGTGTGTGACCCCATAGGTTCTATTCTGACTGGTAGTGAGATATATATTGTGATCTCTATCACTATATCATTGAAAACTCCTTTCAATGGGTTGGAACGATTCCAACTCAACTCATTAGGGTTTATCGATCATCAAGATAATCCCTATGAGTCCCACCATCCACCAGTGACACCTAGCAGCATGTAGTGGCTACCCAGCAGAATGGAATGATGAACCTCTAGGTACAGTTAACATGTGATACAGTCCTACTATCGTGGATCCCTACAGGACGGAGGTCATGGACAACTCGTCAAACCCCATCGTCTGTCATATGTCAAGATTTATTCGACTTGAGTTCGATAGTGGAAAACTCTTTCTCCACTTTACTGCCCTGGCCAAGGTCTTAGAACTCAGTCTAACAAATCACATAGGATCACTCCTCTTCTATCAAGGTCGATAGATTCCTTATAGGTGCATACCCTACTCCTACAGTGAACCTACTGCAGCCAATCTACACTGCATGGACCCATATGGCTAGAGACCATGTATGTGTGCAGTCAAACTACAATAACCTCACTGTGAGTAGCCGAAGCACCGCAGGTCAAAGGACCAGTCACACTACTGCAACATCAAGTAAGTCACTGACGAGTGGATAGACATCCAAGTGACTTCTTGTCTTGGTCACGCTCAGTACCCTTGTTCTCTAACAAGCACCTGCACTATCACTTCAGTGTCCCTACACTGTGGACTCAAGTCTCGTCCATCCAGAAGGAAAGTGATCTGTGCACTGATCGGATCGATCACCGTCCTCGTGATGATCCATTGATCAGGAGCATTTAGAAAATAATCACCAATGATACATGGCTCAAATTCTCAACTCTTGAGAATATGTATCATCATCTTATTAATTTCTTGGACGATTCATAGACACATAAACAATATGAATGAAAAAGATGCCTTTTATTTATTCAATAATAAATAGTCAAGTACAAAATTATGTCTCTAGAATCAACAATGTGTCAGCCAAATTGGCTTCTAGGGCATACATCTAACATAATATACCACAATTCATAGTCTAGAGCTTGAATGAATATCCTCATCCTAGCTTTCCAGTATGTGTAATTTGTGCCATTAAATAGAGGAGGTCTATTTGTGGATTGCCCCTCACTCATAGAACATCCCACTTGGGTTGTCATGATTTTTAACTCTTGATTGTAAGATCAATAAATACTATTGGAGCACCTTGCTCTGATACCACTTGTTGCCCAAGGTGACAAGCCAAGAGGGGGGGGTGAATTGGTTTCTCTTAATTTTTACTATATTACTTATGTCAATTGATGAGTTAGTGAAATTTAACAAAGCACAATACAAACACACAAGAAGTATAGTGGTTCGGTGCTCTCCTAAGCACCTACGTCCACTCCCCAAGCGACCCCTTGGGAATTCACTATAATCCCGCGGATTACAGTTGGATTGTTTTCCGGGCTCACAATCCAAAAACCTTTACACTTTGGTTTTCCGGGTTCACCAAAAACCTATGTTGGTTTTACGGGCTCACCAACGAACCTATATTGGTTTTCCGGGCTCACCAACGAGCCTTTACAATTGGTTTTACGGGTTCACCAATCAACCTACACCGTTGGTTTTGCGGGCTTACCAACAAACCTTTACAAGGTGATTAATAAAAGAAGTAAGAAGATTTAAGCTCCTAGATGAGCAAATATAACAATATAATCTACAGAGAAGAGTTTAGAGAATAGTTATCGCTTGATGAGACTTCTCTCTTCTTTGTCAAGGATGCTTCACTCTTCAAGGATGGATGGAGCTCTTAATGACTCTTGGAATCTGCTCAACCATTTTCTTTTTACTCTTGAATGAAGCACTTGGATGAAGAAAATTAGGGCACTTGTCTTTCTTGTATACTCTTTGATATTTTGCAAAAGGATATCTTCTCTGATGAATAGTGCCACTTTAAATAGTTTCCTTCATCCATTGGACAAGCCCCAATGGTTAGAATTCAAATACTAGCCGTTACTCACTGTTGGAAGGACAAAAAGTACTTCTGCAGAACTAGCCGTTATGCTTCTACCCGTGCTTGGGTCGACTCAACTTTTACTGGGGTCGACCCAACTTTCACTTGGGTCAACTCAACCTTTCCTTGGGTCGACCCTCTCAGAACCACAGAACCTTGCAATTCAGCCTTCCTTCACTTGGGTCGACTCAACATCTTTTTGGGTCGACTCAAGGTTCAGTTGGGTCGACTCAACTTCCACTTGGGTCGACCCTCTCAGAGTTTCCAAAGAACCTATTTTTGAATGTCATTGCCTTTGGGTCGACCCTCTCAGTGTTTGGGTCGACTCAAGTTTGGGTCGACTCAACTTTCTCTTGGGTCGACCCTCTTAGTGTTTCCAGAGAACTGTTTTCTTGAGGCTTGAGGTTTGGATCGACTCATCCTTTCCTTGGGTCGACCCAACTACTGTTCATCCGTGCCATTTTTGCAGAAGTGTGCCAGATACTTTCTTGATGTGCCGGGGTCGACCCAATCAACCTTGGGGTCGACTCAATCCACACTTAGCTGCAACTCAAGGTTAGATTCATCCATATCAACAATGAAATGCATCTTTATCTTATTATACGAATTGTACTGAGAGTAACAGACTTATAAATGATGTATCGAATTAACTTGTAACATACTCTTGATTATTGTATTAATCATCAAAATACCACTATCATCCTCACTTTCCCAGATGAACAATTATTTGGGGTACAAGGAATGAAAACGCCATGGTTTGCAAACATAGTAAATTACCTTGCCATAGGACGAATTCCTGATGATTGGTCAACTCAAGACAAGAACCGATTCTTTTCACAAGTAAAGTTCTATTATTGGGATGATCCCGATCTATTCAAGTATTATCCCAATCAAGTAATCCGTCGATGTGTCCCCGAATGCGAATTTCAAAGTATTCTTTCATTCTGCCATTCACAAGCTTGTGGGGGACATTTTGGGGGTAGAAAAACTGCAGCAAAAGTTTTACAAAGTGGATTTTATTGGTCCACTCTTTTCAAAGATGCCCATAACTTTTGCCAAACTTGTGAACGGTGCCAACGGATGGGTACCATCTCCCGTAGAGATATGATGCCTCTCAATCCTATTTTAATTGTAGAAATATTTGATGTCTGGGGTATTGACTTTATGGACCCTTTCCCACCATCCTTTGGTTTCGAATATATTCTTGTAGGGGTTGATTATGTTTCAAAATGGGTAGAAGTTGTCGCCACTAAAACTAATGATCACAAGGTTGTGATTAAATTTTTACATGAAAACATCTTTTGTCGTTTTGGCACACCCCGAGCCATCATCAGTGATGGGGGATCTCATTTTTGCAACCGGTCTTTCGAGGCTTGGGCTCGCAAATATAACATCACCCACAAAGTTGCTACCCCATATCATCCCCAAACGAGTGGACAAGTCGAGGTGTCCAATAGGGAGTTAAAACACATCTTAGAAAAAACGGTACGTCCCGATAGGAAAGAATGGTCTCAAAGGATAAATGATGCACTTTGGGCCTATCGTACTGCCTACAAAACTCCTATTGGCATGTCTCCCTACCGATTAGTTTTTGGAAAAGCTTGTCACTTACCGGTAGAACTTGAGCATAGAGCTTTCTGGGCTATCAAAAAGTTTAACTTAGACATGGCAGCAGCTGGTCCTAACCGAAAACTCCAACTAAGTGAACTTGAAGAGTTGCGCAATGAGGCCTATGAAAATGCTAAAATTTATAAAGCGAAGACTAAGGCTTTTCATGATAAAAACATTAACCGTAAGTCCTTCGAACCTAGTCAAAAAGTTTGGCTATTCAATTCCAAGTTGCGACTCTTCCCGGGTAAACTTCGCTCTAGGTGGGATGGACCATTCGTAGTAAAAAATGTTTCTCCTTATGGTGCAGTAGAGATCCAACACCTCAATGGTGGACCTGTTTTAAAAGTCAATGGCCAAAGGTTAAAACCTTATGTGGACTGTGTTACCGATGGGCAATTAATCGAATCCCTTAATTTGACGAACCCTGTTTATCAAAATAATTAAGGATGTACTGTGTCTGGCTAAAGACAATAAACTTAGCGCTTGTTGGGAGGCAACCCAATTCTCTTAGATTTTTTTTAAAACATTGAGGACAATGTTAGGTTTAGGTTTGGGGGTTATGTTTAAGTATTTTTAAGCATTTTTAGTGTTGTTTGCATCTCTTGCATTCATTTTCACTTCACAATGTCAGGTTTAGGTTTGGGGGTATTCATCTTGATTTTCATCCAAAAAAAAAACAAAAAAAAATAAAAAAATGTGTTCATTTTCATTTTTTATAAAATAATAATAATAATAATAAAATTAAAAAAAGTTTTTGTTTTTAAAAAAATCTAATTTCTATACATTTATGCAAGAATGATAAACACACAAGGTATATAAAATCTAAAAAGCCCAATGACGAGTCGGAAGTAATACAAATTTAAGTTCTTTTAAGTCTCTCTTAGGAAGTTGTAAGATAATTAATACTTTGGAATTTCACTACACACTGGCCGACCCTTCTAAGGTCTAAGCTCGACATTATGTTGATAGTATAGTAGCAACCTTGGACCCTGATGAATCATATTTATCGAATCCAAAAAAAAAAAAAAAGTTCGTCAATAAAAATGGATTTAGTCAGGAACATCGAAAAGGGCTACCTATTGTCAAAGGTCAAATGGGCTTGTGATGAGGACTCCGAGCATAAGTCCGTAGGGGAGTCTTGATGCCCGACACCTTGTGCCAACTGGTGTAAGAGTTGTCGACTGATTGCTCGTTACACGGAGAAATCACCACAAGAGTAAAAAGTGCACAATTTATACATCTTTTATTATTTTAAAAAAAAATTTTATTGACCTTGTAAAAGACAATAGTGTGAAAGCCGCCGTTGTAGAAATTCGAGTAAACTGGAATATTACAGATAAAGCCCGTGAGGTACTAAAGTAAACATCCACAACTCTCGAAATCCTGCAGATAAGATGATTTTGAATCAGTGAGTAGGTCCTTTTGACCAATCCTTGGAAACTACTAGTATTAGCAATATTTTGGAGATCCGAACCCTTAGCTTGTGTATGGTCCAGATTTCACTAAGCACTCCAGTATAAATAAGTCTTACAACTCCCTAACGGAAACTTAATGACCTCAACTTGAATTGCATTTTGACCTAGGATTTGGGCTGACTTAGTAAATAAAACCGTGTGTGTTTTGAAATTCTTATCATTTATGTATCTTAAATTAGATTTTAATTTCCTTACTAGTGTGCATTTGGAATTTGATTTTCACTTCATAGATCAATTGATTTATCAAAAAAAAAAGAAATTAATAATAACAATAATAATAAATGATTTATTGAAGTTTGTGGGTATCTTCACTGAAAACCCTCACGAGACTACAACTCGTCCACTAGGGTAACCTAGGGGTTTAAAGCCTTGTTACATATGGTAAATGTAACCGCGATGCCTGCGAAAGTGAGTTAAAATTCTTCTTTTCTAGTTTTATTTTGCTCGAGGACTAGCAAAATATAGGTTTGGGGGTGTGATAAGTGCTTAATAATTTATAATTTAGTTATCTTTCCATAGCATTTATCAATGTTCTTAAACTGATAAATACGTATTTTACCATGAAATTGAATGATCATTGAAATAAATTTAAAATATGGTAAAAAGTAAATAGTTCTTTTCTTAAATCAGACTCTGAACTTGTCTCTCTCTTGTTTGCAATCTTTCATGAAAATTACAAGAAAACATATAAGAAAGAGATTGTGTTAACCCGGTTTGGTAAACTGATAGAGTTGTAATCAAGCTAAGGTTATAATTAAATGGGTTTTGGTCCTAATTAGATTGAAAGCTATAATTAATTATTTTTGTATGAGGAAAATGTTTGATTAATTTTATTAAGTCACGGTCATGTTTTTAGTTTTGTCGAGTCCGGTCTGAAGCAGTTTAGCAAGAATTGAATTTAAATAACATTGGGCTCGAGACCAAGTTCAAGCAAATTAAAGATCATAACCTACCTCAAATCCAAAGCCAATTCCCAAACCAATCCTATTCCTTTCCCGCGACCACTATCCAAGCAATCCAACGGTTCAGAAACTCCCGTCTCCGCATCACGTTTCCAAACTAAGCAAAATAGAGGAGATCCTTGTTTTAAATTCATATATGCCCACTTTCACGTCAAAATAAAGCAAGAAAAATAATTTTTCCCAAAAATTACTGGAATCACTGTTCAGGTGAACAGTATTCCGAGGTAACACTGCTCATATGAACAGTGTTCCGTGAAAAACACTGTTCATATGAACAGTGTTACAAAAAAAAATAATAATATATATATACTATATAAGCCACTATTTATCTTCTTCCTCCCTCCTTGCATCAGGGCCGTCCACCTTCCTCCCGTCGATCCCGCATCGTGCCCACCACGTGCGGCATCTCCTCTTCCGGATTTCCAGCTCCACGCCGTGACCAGCGCCTTCGCACGGCTGCCATTCCGGGCGTCCGAGAGAAGCTCCGCATGCTCCCAGCGTATCACGCCATGGATCCGGCCACCTCCTTCTTCCGCTCCTCCCAGCATCGCATCCCAGCCGCTCTCGGAGTCAGCCATCCTTCCGCATCAGGCGTCCGGCGATCCCGCATCCATTCCTTCCACGGTCCAAAGAAAGAAGTCGTCCGGAGCGATCCTCCCAGCCATCCCGCAACCAAATCTCCTCCATGATCAACGCTTCCAGCATCCCATGAGATCAGGCATGAGCCCAAGCATCTAGCCGTCCCCCTCTTCCGGATTTGAGCCATCCATCCGCGATCTGTCCTCCGCTTCTTCTTCCGCGATGCATCCGGAGCCAGCCATCACGTTGATCCCGCGGCTCCTCCCATCGAGTATCCCGGATTTGCATCCCCACCGGCACGCTCCCAAGGGATCCATCATCGGGTGAAAGGGTCTATATGAAGAAGCCATCGGCAGGAAAAGAGGGGGAGCTGGGTTGTGAAAGAAGCAGGGGAACCCCTATTTTCGGAAGAGAAGAAGAGAGTCGAACCGTAGAGAAAAGAAATAAAAAAAAAAGAGAGAGAAGGGGGGGGAAGAGAATATTTTGTGATATTTTGGGAATGATGGGAGATGAAGGCTTTCATTTGAAGATGGGAGGTCGTCCGGAAGCCATGCTCGGCTAAACGTCTAGTCTAGGGCTGGATGAAGCCCTAGCAATGTTACAGGGCATTATTTCTTATTTTCTTTATTATTTTGGAGCTTGGTTTAAATTCTTATTATCAATGAAAAATTCTTTTATGATGTTTAAACTTTGAGCATGCTATTTATTATTCATGTTTGCTAAAGTAGTCTAAGATGATCCATGCCTAGGAAGATGAGGTGTACTGCATCCTAGATTAGCATAATTAGGTAGACACTTCTTGCTATACCGAAGATGGATTTTCTTAAAACTCTTTATGCTTTTATTTTAAAAGGCTTGTAGCCAATTTGCATGCCTCTCCAAAAGATAAAAATTAAGAACACAGTCCCTAATGCAATGCTACGCGGTGGATTCCAAACCCTAGATCTATTTACTTTGATAAATTTTAATTCGTACTCATAGATTAATTTAGTTAAATCAAGTTAGCAAATCCTTCTTCTTGATTTATTTTTAAAAGAAAAATAGCTTATTCTTCAATCCCTGTGGACCAACACCCGTAATCACTATTCTACAGGATACGTGCTATTTCGTGGTTTATTTTTAAAATTGAAATAACCGATCAGATATGGTCAGGTCCATGATGAGTTTCACTAATTTATCCTTGTTTCTTTAGAGAGATATCCTATTTTTAGCCATTTGCTTATTGAATAGAGTTCCCTCTAAAGTCCGTTTCTACCACACCATATGAGATATGACATGGTAAGAAGCTGAATCTTGGTTATCTTAAGACTTGGGGATCTCCGGCCCAAGTCAAGCGACAACAGGTGGACAAGTTAGAGGATAGAACAATTAGTGCTCGTTTTAATGGATATCCTTAAGAGTCATTAGGATATGATTTTTCATCCCATAGAATCACAAAGTGTTTGTGAGCCGACATGCTATCTTCATGAAAAATAGTTTTTTCTTGATAGAGGCAGTGGGAGAAAAACTGAGCTTGAAGAGAAAGTCTCTGAAGAGTAACGAGCCATTGTGCCTTTAAAACTATTCATATTGAGCGAGTACATGCAGTACCTCCTTCACCTCGTAAATCTAGTATGATCTTCCATCCTCCTAAAAGGTACTTAGGTATGCTTACAGAGGATGTAGAGGAAATGTTCCTCATGGAAGATAGGGATCAAGGTACGGATCCCAATACCTACAACGAGGCGATGTTAGACATCGATTCTGAGAGATGGCTGGAAGCAATGAAGTCAAAGATGGACTCCATGCATTCCAACCAAGTCTGGATCTTAGTAGATCCACCAGAAGGTATAGTACCTATTGGGTGTAAATAGATCTATCAGAGAAAATTAAGTTCGGACAGCAAGGTAGAGACCTATAAGGCAAGGCTAGTGGCGAAAGGTTATAGTCAGTACGAAAGCATTGACTATCAGGATACCTTTTCACTTGTAGCTATGCTGAAGTCCATTCGAATATTGCTCGTTGTTGCAGCAAATCATGATATTGTGATGGTGATCACAAGGTCTGTAAACTGTAAATGTCCATCTATGGACTAAAGCAAGCATCTCAGAGTTGGAAAATCCGTTTCAAC
This sequence comes from Phoenix dactylifera, assembly GCF_009389715.1. Lineage (NCBI taxonomy): Eukaryota > Viridiplantae > Streptophyta > Magnoliopsida > Arecales > Arecaceae > Phoenix > Phoenix dactylifera. Next base: position 276,320 of record NW_024067974.1, read on the forward strand.
GATGTAATCAAATCGTTTGATTTCATCAAGGACGAAGAGGAACCATGTGTTTATAAGAAAGTTAGTGGGAGGGCTATTGTATTTCTCGTATTGTACGTGAATGATATCCTTCTTGTTGGGAATGATATTCCTATGCTAACTAAGGTCAAGGTATGATTGTCTAAGAAATTCTCCATGAAAGACCTTAGGAAAGCATCCTATATTTTGAAAATTAAGGTTTATAGAGATAGATCTAAGAGGATGCTTATCCTATCACAGAATATATACGTAAAGGAAGTGCTGAAGAGGTTCGGCATAGAAACCCTAAAAGGCAAACTATTACCCCTTAGGCATGGGATAAATCTCTCCAAGAAGATGTGCCCCAACACATCTGTAGAGATTCAGCGGATGAGTAAGATCCCTTATGCTTCGGCTATAGGGAGGCTCATATATACCTTGCTATGTACACGACTTGATATAGTACATGCTGTGAGTGTCATGAGCATATATCAGTCAAATCCAGGCCACAAGCACTGGATAGCTGTGAAGAACAGTCTTAAGTACTTGAGAAGAACTGAGGACATGTTCTTGATTTTAGGAGAAGATCAGAGTTAAAGGTAGAAGGATACACACATATTGATGATAGAAAGTCTACATCAGAATATGTGCAATAGTGGTTCGGTAATTTAGAAGAGTTCTAAACAACCGATCATTACAGATTCTACTTTGGAAACTAAATATATCGCCGCCTCTAAGGGTGCAGTGAAAAACTTCTAGATCAAGAATTTTATTGCAAAATTAGGTGTAATGTCATCAGATGCCATAACACTATACTGCGATAACAATGGCACCATAGCACTTGCTAAGGAGCCAAGGTCTCACCAGAAGTCTAAGCACATAGAGCGGCGGTTTAACCTGATACGCGACTACCTCGAAAAGAAATAAGTAAAGGTACAAAGAGTAGACCCCACAGAAAATATGGTGGACCCATTCACTAAGCAGCTAAGTCAGCAGAAAATTGAAGCACATCTTGAGAAGATGGGGCTTAGATTTATGGCTGATTAGCTTTAGTGCAAGTGGAAGATTGTTAGAAGTATGCCCTAGAAGCCAATTTGGCTGACGCATTATTTTGTTCTGGGACATAAATTTATACTTGACCTAATAATAAATTTATTAGGATGGGCATTCTTTTCATTCATGTTCTTATGTGTCCATGAATCGTCCAAGGAATTAATAAGATGATGACATGTATTCTCAAGAGTTGAAAATTTGAGGCATGTGTCATTGGTGATTAATTCCTGAATTGCTCCTGATCGATGGATCCATCACGAGAGACGGTGATCGATCCGCTGAGATTAGTGCACAGATCACTTAGTCAGATGGTTGAGTCTTGAGTCCACAGTGTGGGGACACTAGAGTGATTGTACAAGTGCTTGTTAGAGAATAAGGGTACTGAGCGTGACCAAAGCAAGTAGTCACTTGGATGTCTATCCACTCGTCAGTGACTTACTTAATGCTGCAGTTGTATGACTGGTCCTTTGACCTGCGATGCCTCGGCTATTCATAATGAGGTTGCTGTAGTTTGACGAGCACATAAACATGGGCCCTATCCATTTGGATCCTTGTGGTGCAGATTGACTGCAGTAGGTTCATTGTAAGAGTAGGGGTGCATCTAGATGGAATCTATCGATCTTGATAGATTAGGAGAGATCCTATGTGATTTATGAGACTGAGTTCGTAATCCTTGGCCAAGGTAGTTTTTGGAAAAAGAGTTTTCCAATCTCGAACTGGAGTCGAATAAATTTTACATATGACAGATGATGGGGTTTGACGAGTTATCCATGATCTCCATCCTGTCGGGATCCACGATAGAGGGACTGTATCATACGCTAACTGTATCTAGAGGTTCATCTATTCCATTCTGCAGGATTGCTACTACATGCTGCTAGGTGTCACTGGTGAATTGTGAGACTCAGAGGCATTCACTTGATGATCAGTGAACCCGAATGAGAAGAGTTGGAATTGTTCCAACCCATTGAAAAGAGTTTCAATGATGTTGTGATAGAGATCACAATATATCTGACTACCAGACAGAATAGAACCTATGGGGTCACACACAATAGAGGATCTGATCGATCTAATGGTTGGCTTGTGATTTGGAATCACAATAGTTTGTAATTGTCAATTTGATTGATAATTGGTTTAACCCACTAAGAGTTAGTGAGTTGAAGAAGGAATTAATTGCAATTAATTACAATTTGATTGAATCAATTGGACTTAATTAATTGGACTCGATCTTATTTGATAAGGTTCAAGAGTCCTACTTGAAATAGGACTCCTAAAGTTCTAATTAGATTAGGACTTCAAATTATTACAGTCCTACTTGGAGAAGGATTCCTAAAAGTCCTAATTGGATTAGGACTAAAATTATATGAGTCCTAATTGGATTAGAATTCTTAGAGTCCTAATTAATTTAGGTCCAATAGATAAAGATGACTCCTAATTAGATTAGGATTCATGTGAATCAAATAGGAAGATTAATTGGGTCCTACTTAGATTAGGATTCAATGAACCAAAAGCCATCTAAATCCTAATTTGATTAGGATTAGAAGGGAGGGGTTCTTGGATGCTCACGGGATTCGCATCCCGGATGGCCGGGATGCGCATCCCGGATGGCCGGGACTCGCGTCCCGGGTGTCCAGGATGTGAGACCCGGTTGGGCGTGGCTCCTCCTAGTTTTAGGAGAGCCCACGCTTAGGGCAAGGCTATAAAAGGGGGGCAGCCCTAGACTTGGACTATGGGTTCTTTTCTTGATGCTTGGCGGCCGCCTTCCCTCTCCTTTTCTTCTTCCATCCGCAAGGCACAAAGAGAGGTAAGCAAGCATGGCTTCTTCTTCCTCCTCTTGGTCAGCTACATGGAAGAAAATAAAGAGAAGAATGTGTTCCTCTCTTCCCTCCTTCTTCATCCATGGTAAAGAAAAGAAAAGAAAGCGTTTCTTCCTTCTCCTTCTTTTTCCTCTTGGAAGCAATCAAGAGTTGATTGCTTAGAGGAGTTCCAACCATCAAAAGGGATCTCTGCAAGGGAGCTAGCACCCCGGTGAGATTGTAACCTCGATCAATCTAGATCTTCGTGTGGATACCTGTAGAGGCCGGACACTTGTGCGGCTTCAAGCGAACCTGATTTCCACGATCATCAAATAGCGGTGAAGATCTACCCCGCTCAGAGGTAAAGATTTGATCTTTATAATTTTTAATAGTAGATCTGAAAATTAATCAAGTAATTAATTTTAATCATTTCCTTCAGATTTCATGATCTCTGAGTAGAGAACTCCTAATTTTTTGAAATCTACATTCCTCGAAACGTTCATGAGATGAACGACCCCGCGCGCGTCTTCCGCTGCGATCGTCGCAATGCGTGCGTAGTAACCCCAACAGGAAACAGTGCCCTAGAATAGCTCACGGGTCCCTCTTTAAAAATAGGGGTCCCGTCGTTGAGTTGACCCCAGATTTTTTTTGGGTCGACTCAATGTGGGGTCGACCCCATTCTGGCTCGGGTCGGCCCCAGTTCAGAAAATTTTCTTTCTCTTCCTTTCTTTTTAAAAATTTTTCCTTTCCTCCAATCCTTACAAATTCTTTATGGGACAATGATACATGAGTAAGGAATCTATAGATGACTAGTCTTGACTAATGTTTCATGAGTTTTCGAAATGGAAGGAGAGTATCATGAGACAACTTGTTCCTTTTATATCTCCTTAATCAAAAGGATCACATATGCCTAATTCCCTCCTAAGCATGCAAAATCTATCTCACTTAAAGGTTTGTGAACTATGTCAGCTAATTGTTTCTCAATACATACATGCTCAATACATATGTTTCCATTTGCACATGATCTCTAATGAAATGATATCTTATTTCAATGTGTTTGGCTTTAGAGTGCTGAACCGGATTTTTAGTAAGGTTAATGGCACTAGTGTTATCACACTTTATAAGAATGTTGTCTAGTTTAATTCCATAGTCCTCTAGTTGTGCTTGAGCCATAGTATTGAGCACAGCAACTTCCGGCAGCTATATATTCGGCCTCAGCCGTTGACAATGCTACCGAATTCTGCTTTTTGCTAAACCATGATACTAAGTTATTTCCTAAAAATTGACATGTTACTAGTGCTCTTCCTATCTAATTTGCAACCAGCAAAATCTGCATCAAAATGCAAAGTAAATCTAGATAGGAGTCCTCTAGAGTACCATAAACCTATGTTTGTGGTTGCTCTAAATATCTAAGGATCTTTTGACAACACTTAGATGTGACTCCTAGGACTGATTGGTATCTAGCACATATTCCCACACTAAACACTGTGTCTGCCTACTAGCAGTAAGGTAAAGCAAAGATCCAATTAAGCCTCTATAAAGCTTTATATCTATACTTTTCCTTTTTCATCTTTGTCTAGCTTACTAGTGGGATTCATTGGGGTGCCTATTCCCTTGTGATTTTCATTCCCAAACTTCTTTAATATTTTCTTTGTGTACTTAGTTTGATGAATAAGATACCTTCCTTAGTTTGCTTGATTTGTAATCCGAGAAAGAAATTTAGTTCTCCATCATACTCATCTCGAATTCTCCTTGCATTAATTTAGCAAACTCTTTGCAAAGATTATCATTAGTGGCACCAAAAATTATGTCATCTACTATATTTGAACTACTAGCAGATTTTTGTCTTTTCTTTTGAGAAAAAGTGTTTTATCTACATTTCTCTACTGAAATCATTATTCAGTAGAAATTTGCTTAGTCGATCATACCAAGCCCTAGGTGCTTGTTTCAATCCATATAATGCCTTATGTAATCTAAACACATGATTTGGCAATTCATGATTCTCAAAACCAGGAGGTTGCTCTACATATACTTCTTCCTCTATAAAACCGTTTAAGAAGGCACTTTTTACATCCATTTGATACAATTTGAAATCCATGAAGCATGCAAAAGCTAGAAGTAATCTAATAGCTTCTAATCTGGCCACGGGAGCAAATGTTTCCTCAAAATCTATCCCTTCTTCTTGATTGTATCCCTTAGCTACAAGTCTAGCTTTATTTCTTATAACTACCCATTTTCATCTAATTTATTTCTAAAGATCCATTTTGTTCCAATTACAGAGTTATGCTTTGGTCTCTCAGTTAATGTCCATACATTACTTCTTTTGAATTGATTTAATTCTTCTTGCATAGCATTTATCCAATTTATGTCTTTTTCAGCTTCTTCATAAGTCTTAGGTTCTAATTGTGAAACAAAAGCAAGATATCATTTAAATTTCTAAGAGAGGATCGAGTTCTTACCCCTTGAGATGGATCACCAATGATTAAGTCTTTAGGGTGTCCATGTGCATACCTCCATTCCTTTGGCAAGTCTTGAGATTGTGGTGGCACGCGATCATTTTTCTTTTCTTGATTTGGCACGTCATCAAGATTCAATTTTTCAAAGTCAATAATTCCTGCATCATCATCAAGATATTTTCTCTCCTAGGAGACTCACTATCAGACTCATCAAAAATGATATTAATTGACTCTTCAACTACAAGAGTTCTTTTGTTGAATACTCTGTATGCCCTGCTAGATGTAGAGTATCCTAAGAAGATACCTTCATCTGACTTGGCATCAAATTTACTTAGATCCTCCTTGCCATTGTTTAAAATGAAACATCTACATCCAAATACTCTAAGATATTTAGCAGTTGGTTTCTTATTCTTCCAAAGTTCATAAGGAGTTTTCTTGGTTATAGGTCGTATTAAAACCCGATTTAGAATATGGCAAGCAGTACTTATAGCTTCAGCCCAAAAGTACTTTGGAAGATTTGACTCGCACAACATTGTGCGTGCCATTTCTGCCAAGGTCCTATTTTTTCTTTCAACAACCCCATTTTGTTGAGGCGTTCTAGGTGCTGAAAATTGATGTGAGATACCATTTTCATTACAAAATTCTTCAAAGTGTTGATTTTCAAATTCAGTTCCATGATCACTTCGAATTGCTATTAAGGTGAGCTTCTTTTCAGTTATGATATTTTTATAATATTTCAAGAATGCTGAAAATGCTTCATTCTTATGTGCAAGAAATGAAACCCATGTATATCTTGAAAAATCATCTACTATAACTATCCATACTTCTCCCTCCTAGACTCGCAGTTCTAGTGGATCCAAATAGATCCATGTGTATGAGTTCAAAAGGCCTAGTGGTTGATACTATATTCTTTGATTTGAAAGATGATTTTGTTTGCTTTCCTAATGAGCATGGTCCACATATTTTGTCCTTTTCAAAGATCAATTTTGGCACATCCTTTATCAAATCCTTCTTGACTAGTTTGATATTAAGTCCATACTAGCATGTCCTAGTCTACGATGCCAAAGCCAACTTGTTTCACTTTTTCTTTCTTCATTAGTGATTAAACATAATCCATTTTTCTTGCCTAATTCATGAAGATCTACCATGTAAATATTTCTTTGCCTTTGCCCTACAAGTACAATGCTGTTATCTTTAGGATTTGTGATTAGCATACTGAGGCTTCAAATGTGACTTTAAAACTTTTATCACAAAATTGACTTATACTAAGTAGGTTATGTTTCAACCATTAACTAATAAATTTTCTATAAAGGTAGATGGAGTAAAAATTTTACCCTTTCCAATGATAAATCCTTTTCCATTGTCTCCATAGGTTACCACTCCACCCTTCTTAGATTCCAAGGTGACAAATTGTTCTACGTCACCTGTCATGTGTCTTGAACAGCCGCTATCTAGATACCATCGTTTATCCACCTTATTAGCTGCAAGACACCCCTGCAATCAAGATCAAGAATATGCTTTAGGTACCCAAACTATGTTGGGTCCTTTAGGGTTAGTACTTGATGTTCCTTTTGGAACCCAAATTTTCTTGGATTTTAGCTTATAATTATTACTCAATTTGTTGTAGCTAGACTTTCTATAATTACATTCATATGCTTTATGTCCTAATTTATTGCAGCAATGACAAGTTATATTTTCATTTTTGGCTTTCACAAATATGTTCTTTAAGTATTTTTGTTTCCTATTTGTTTTATATCCTAACCAGCTTTATCATATACAGCTTTTTGACTATCAAGAATCATATTTAATTTAGTTGAGCTAAGTGTAAACTTGTCCACTAAGGATTTGTATTTTTCAGCATCTTCTTTTAACTTGACATTTTCAGCAATTTGACTTTTGGTTTCATTGGTGAATCTCCTACTTAATGTTTCATAGTCATTAGATATTTTAGCTTTTCTTTGATAAGAGATTGATTTTCATCTTTTAGAACTTTATTTTTTTGATTAATTTCTTGTGTTCTTCCATGAGTTCTAAAAATGTATCATGTAACTCTTCTACTGTAAATCACATTCAAGTTCATAATCTACCTCATCGTCATTGGCCATGTAGCAGATTTGGGCCGTCTCTTGGTGATCTTCCTCTTCCGAACTTGACTCCTCACTTTCACTCCATTCAGCCATGAAGTTCCTCTCTTAAGTTTCTTGCCATCCATTCAATTCCGGACAATCTATCTTGAAATGTCCAGGCTTGTTACACTATAGCAAATTGGTGTTTTCTTTTTCTTTTCTTGTCCTTACCCTTTTCTTTGCTTGAGTTACCTTTGAGGAAGGGCTTTCTTTATGAAATTTCTTTTTTTCTCTCATGAATTTTCTGAATTTTCTTGCAAGCATAGCCATTCCTTCTTCATCATATTCTCCTCATCATCAGATTCTTCTGATTCAGTTTTCTGTTTTGGAGTGGTAGACTTGAAGGCAATGGTCTTTCTTTCTTGACCTCATCTTTTGAATTTTGCCTCATGGTCAACTCATGGGTCATGAGTGATCCTAGAAGTTCTTCCAATTGCAGTGTATTGAGGTCCTTGCTTCTTCAATTACTGTTACCTTGGCCTCCCAAACTCTTGGTAGAGATCTGAGAATTTTTCGTACTAGTTCAGAGTTAGTATAAGATTTTCCTAAGCTCTTTAGCCCATTTATGATTTCCGTAAATCGAGTAAACATTTCAGTTATGGACTCAGTGGATCCATTTTAAACAACTCATACTTATATACTAATATTTATTTTTGACTTCTTGACTTGATTAGTTCCTTCATGTGTGATCTCCAGTTTATCCAAATTCTTTCGCGGAGATGCATGTAGATATTCTATTGAATTCACTTACATCTAGTGAACAGTAAAGTACATTAATTGCTTTAGCATTTAGTTGTGCTAATCTTTAATCACTCTCATTCCAATCCATTTCTGGTTTAGGAATGATTGTGCCCTCTATACTAATTGTGGGTGTGTGTGGTCCTCTAGTTATGATATTCCATAATTCATATCTAGAGCTTGAATGAATATCCTCATCCTAGCTTTCCAGTATGTGTAATTAGTGTCATTAAACAGAGGAGGTCTATTTGTAGATTGCCCTCGCTCATAGAACATCCTACTTGGGTTGTCATGATCTTTGTTCTTGATTGTGAGATCAACAAATACTATGTGAGCACCTGCTCTGATACCACTTGTTGCCCAAGGTGACAAGCCAAGAGGGAGGGGTGAATTGGTTTCTCTAAATTTTTACTATCTTAATTGAGTCAATTGATGAGTGAGTGAAGTTAAAACAATACACAATGCAAACACATAAGAAGTATAGTGGTTCGGTGCTCTCCTAAGCACCTACGTCCACTCCCCAAGCGACCCCTTGGGAATTCACTATAATCCCGCGGATTACAGTTGGATTGTTTTCCGGGCTCACAATCCAAAAATCTTTACACTTTGGTTTTCCGTGATCACCAAGAACTATATTGGTTTTACGGGCTCACCAACGAACCTTCACAATTGGTTTTACGGGTTCACCAACAAACCTACACCGTTGGTTTTACGGCTCACCAAAAACTATGTTGGTTTATGGGCTCACCAACGAACCTTTACAAGGTGATTAAAAAGAAGAAGAAAGTTGAACTCCTAGATGAGCAAATATAACAATTATAAGCTACAAAGAAGAGTTTAGAATATAGTTATCGCTTGATGAGACTTCTCTCTTCTTTGTCAAGGTTGCTTCACTCTTCAAGGGTTGATGGAGCTCTTAATGTTCTTAGAATCTGCTCTACCACTTTCTTTTGACTCTTTGAGTGAAGCACTTGGATGAAGAAAATTAGGGCTCTTGTCTTTCTTGTGTGAGTTTTGATATTTTTCAAAAGGATGTTTTCTCTGATGAATAGTATCACTTTAAATAGTTTTCCTCATCCATTGGACACCCTCCATTGGTTAGATTTCAAAAACTAGCCCGTTACTTACTGTTGGAAGGACAAAAAGTACTTCTGCAGAACTAGCCGTTATGCCTTCTGCCCGTGCTGGGGTCGACCCAAACTTTTCTAGGATCGACTCAAACCACTGTTCATCAGATTTGGGGTCGACTCAACTTTCACTGGGATCGACCCAACTTTCACTAGGGTCGACTCCTGCTTCATTGGGGTCGACCCTCTCAGGAAACACAGAACCTTACATTTCAGCCGTTTTTCACTGGGGTCGACTCAACACTTTTTGGGGTCGACTCAAGGTACAATGGGGTCGACTCAAGTTCCATTAGGGTCGATCCTCTCAGGGATTTCAGAGAAACAGTATTGAACGACACAGCCTTGGGGTCGACTCATGTTCAGTTGGGGTCGACTCAAGCATTCTTGGGGTCGACTCAATCTGGGGTCGACTCAAGGAAGGTTGGGGTCGGCCCTCTCAGCAAATTTCAGAGACTTGTTTTCTTGAGGCTTGAAGATGGGATCGACTCAAGCAAGCTTGGGGTCGACTCAACTACTGTTCATCCCGTACCATTTTTGCAGAAGTGTGCCTGATGGTTCCATGATGTGCCGGGTTGACTCCACCAATCTTGGGGTCGACTCATTCCACACTTGCTGCAACTTAAGGTTGATCATCCATACAATCAAATAAAATATAATTCAAGCAATTTTGAATGTATGCCATGGTAGTGCTACATACCTTTAACAATGAAAATTACTATTGTCCTTAAGAGTACGTTCACTTGAAACTTTGTCGAATTAGAATTTAAATTCACTATCTTTTCTATCGCAAATTTTATCTCATTATTAATTATTGAAATACATCTTGATCTCATTCTTCTATTGTACCGGAGTGACGAACTCAGTAATGATGTATCATGTTAACTTGTAGTATTTAATTAGATATTCCCTCAATGGTTGTGTTATCATCAAAATACCACTATCATCCTCATAGGAGGAGGAGATCGCCAGTTTCGCATGCGGAGAGGATGATGCGACTGGGATTGGGTCGTCCGGGATGCTGCTGAAGAAGAAATGGATTGTAGGAATCCGGAAAGACTCTCGCGGCTTCACTAGGGTGCTGGAGTTCCGGAAGGTGGATCCGGGTGCGTCATGGACAACGGGAGAGGCTGAAATGCTGGATCTTGGGTGCATCACGGAGAGAATAGAAGCAGAGGATCGTGCGCGGAGGTGGGGCTGCTATTCTGCTGCTGTGAACATGCTGGGACGAAGCGGAAACGGTCTGGAATGCTGGTTGCACGCGGCTGATGGCGGAGGAGCTGGTCGCTGGCTGCACGCACGGTGATCGCGGAGGAGCTGGTCGGTTTGCATCACGGAGGAAAGAAATTCAATGGCTGGCTGATTTGGGAAGAGGTCCCCTGTTTCAGCGCTGTGAAGGAAAGAATGGAAAGTCAGGTTGGATGGTTGCTGATCTGGGAAGGGCTCTATTTTGGCGCACGGAAAAAATGTGTGGATTTGAGCTTGGGAGATTTGCTGGACATGGGGGGAATGATGGATTGCATGAGGATTCACCTGGGAAGCTTGGATTGGCTTGGATAGTGTCGCGGGAAAGGAATGGGATTGGTTGGGAATTGGCTTTGGATTTGAGGTGGGTCATGATCGTTGACTTGTCCTCAAGCCCAATGTCATTTAAATCTAATTCTTGTTAAACTGCTTCAGACCGAACTCGACCAGATAAAATGAACAAGACTAAAAACAAGACCGTGACTTATAACAAAGGGTAATCAAACCTTTTCCTCATACAAAAATAATTTAATTATAACTTTCAATCTAATCAGGACCAAAACCCATTTAATTATAACCTTAGCTTGATTACAACTCCATCAGGTTACCAAACCGGGTCTACACAATCTCCTCCTTAATATTTTTTCTGTAGTTTTTATGAAAGATTGCAACCAAGAGAGAGACAGTTCAGAGTCTAGTTTAAGCAAAGAATTATTTACTTCTTACCATATTTTTAAATTTATTTCAATGATTATTCATTCATGGTAAAATACGTATTTATCAGTTTAAGAACATTGATAAGTGCTATGGAAAGATAACTAAGTTATAAATTATTTAGCACTTTTAGGAGCCCATGTCGATGACACTGTCGGAGGCCTAGCTTTTAGGTTTCCTCCATGCGAATACTGATATCTTTACTTGGTCAGCCAATGACATGCTAGGCATAGACCGAAGGTCATTATCCATAAGTTGAGTGTGGACCTCACTCACTACTTTCGCTACATAAGTTTCATCGGAGAGGTGAACTTACCTCGACTGTATAGCTAATATTGTGTTGGTCAAAATTCAAATGAAAAATAGAAAATGTGAATTGACTTCACCGATCTCAATAAAGTCTGCCTAAAGGATAGCTTTTCTCTACCAAAGATTGACTAGTTGGTCAACGCCATCTCAAGCCACCAACTTCTAAGGTTTATGGATTGCCTTCTCAATATGTTTGCATTGCTTGAATCTGTTTGCTTTTATCTTCTGCTTATTTACTTATTAGTTTGCTGCTAAAGTTTATATTCTTCTATCAAGCACTTTATTCTATTGTATTATTAGATAAAGTGTTTGAAAAATTCAATTCACCCCTCCTTTTGGGCTGTATAGTTTGGGCAATAGAGGATATCTCTGGAAAAGTTCCTCCTAAGGTCACGGAGATCTGCTCGAGAGAATTCTGACCTACACTTTATCGTCGAAAGACCAACCTTTGATGGGTGGATCCATAGGACAATGCAAAGGATAGAAGAAGGCAAAAATAAAAGAAAAGAGAATGCAAAACAACCCACCGGGGGGACAAAATAAGACTTCAGCCAAGAATAAGGACGAAGAACCTCGAAGCGGAAGCATGGAAGGAATGCCCTATGCTTGCACTCTTCCTCTCTCTAGGCTCTAGAGTTTGGGGAACAAGGTGAATGAGCTAGGGCCGTTGCCTTTCTTATTTATAGAGGATTTGGGCAACCCATTATGATGTGATGTTTCACCAATCTCGGCCAAAAGCCCCTCAGATGTTCGACCTAGAATGACCCTTCGAATTGCTGCCATACTCCAAATGGCCATTTAGCCCGCAGGTGTCTCACTCGAGATTATGACGCTTCGGAAAGGATAATGTGGCTATATATAAATGCGGGATAAAATCTTCGTTTTCCCTATGAAAAGGCACTGTGTATCCTCCTCGGCAATATTTGTCAAGGCGTCCTTTCTAGAAAAGCTACTTCCGCAGCCTGAGTCAGCAAGCTTGTCTCGTTTGCGAAAGCGGGGCAAGTGATGTGGCATCAGAGCCAACCATAACTCACTAGAAGGATCGTCCAATCATAATTTACCAAGACGCCATCTCACAATTAGTCAGGAGCCGCCAGCTAGCACGCCCAAAAGCGCACGACCAAGTCCAAACCTCGAAAGCTCTCCATAGCTGGCGACACCCTAGTTGAGATTCCAGGTGATTGCTAAAATCCTGCCGACCTAATAGGCAAGATGTGATTCGCGTGCGAGACGTGATCTACGTGCGAGACATTTGCGTCTGATATGCGGGCGTGTAGAGGCCGACAATTCTTAACCGACCCACGTGCCCGAATTTTAGGGCGGTAGCATTTCTTTCGCCTATACAACCATCTCTTTGGGGGGACCTTCTTTTGTTTCTTGAGCGTTGTTCTCGTCTAGACATTGGAGGGTCTTATGCCGGACACAATCCGACAAGAGGACTTCTTCGTTTGTATTATTTTAGATCAGAGCGTGACATTGAACCAAAATCTCAGCAATGGTTGTCCGCCATAGATCTCTACTGAGCTCGGCCTGAGCAACTGATCGCCGAGTTCTTTAGCATCGCCGTGCTGCTATTCAAAGTTTAGGACAGGTGGTTCTCAAAGATAATATCATGAAATTCTAATAAACTAGATCTGGATTCAGAATATTACATGGATCTATTATTGCGTATCAGATTTTACTGCACAAGCGTGGAATGGGTCTGAATATGGTGTGAATCAAGTACGAGTTTGTGGAGCCTTAGTGACAACCTTGTTCAGTTGGCGGAGAGTTTCGGTGCTATTAAAAAGAATCAAACAACTTCTTAATTTGTTTGCATTATAACGTCTCATTATTAATTGCAATCGTGCGGGTAGCGGGCATAAAAACTTGCCCCCCGGATATGGCGGCCTGGAAACGCCAATGACCCCACTTAAATACTATTCTATCCCTGCTCCGGTGTGTATATTTTAATTATAGAGAAGGGTTACTTCTAGGGCACTTCAACTTTTCCCTTTGTCCTTTTTCGCCACAGGAGGTTTGGGTGGCATGGTCTCCTTTCCCCCGTCAAAGCCTGCATCCATAAAACAGTGTTGAGGAAAGGACCGGAGAATAAAACAGAACGGAAACTGCACTTGGAGGGCCTTCCCCCTTCTATTCTTCGGTTCCTACTTCGTTTCTTGGGCTGGAGAGAGATTCCGGTGTTTTTTTTATAAAAAAAACGTTTATAGAGGGCTACTGGCCGGAGTTCTGAACTTGATCAGAGATTTTGTTCCTGGGACCTTTGTTTTGTTGGATTGTGTGGCAAAGGCAGCATCTTTGGCCTGAGAGCTTTGTTCGGAGAGTCCTCCGTTCCATCTCTTCTGATTCCTACTTCATTTCGTGGGTGGGAGAGAGATAGCGGGTGGGTTTTTAATTGCTCCGAGGAGATACTAGCTTAAAGCCTGGAACTTGGTTGGAGTTTTTTGTTCCGGGTATCTTTGTTGTTTTAGATTTTGTGGCGAAGATAGCATCTTGGCCGCAAGTGTTGACTAGTTACTCATCTTCTTTTTTAGAATTTATTGGTGGTTTCTGATATCCGGGAGCTGTCGTAGATTTAGGGTTTAGGGAGGTTCTTGGTGGATTTTTCTCTGGATATTTGTCTCTGTGGTGGCTTCTAGATGTGCAACTTTGTGTGGCTTTTTCAGGTTATTTGGCTGATTTTTCAGCTGGCTTTTGACATTTAACGGCGTTGGGGGGATGAAGTTTCAGGATTTATCATGAATTTTTGGTTTGAATCAAATTTTGGAAGCTTAAGGAATTAAGTTGTAGGGTGCTGTTTGTTTTGATGTTCTGTATCTCGCCTTGGTGATTTTGAGAGAGCTTTTGCTCTAAATATAGCAACCTTTCTTTGATCAAACTGCAGCAACCTCTTTAAGTTGATAAGGATTGTGTGGTCTTGACTTCACATTTTACTGGGATCCCTCTACAGTTGAAGGCTTTATGAGAATTTAGAGGTCACTCAGCTGTCCTCTGAGTTACATTTTCCTTCTTGGGGACTGTTCAAGATGGCCTGTATGAAGCTGGGAGCAAAAGCCGATGCATTCCGGACGTCAAGGGCAAGCCTGGTATGCTGAGTTCTCTTCATCTGGCAGTTTATGTGGTTGTATTGTTTCATGAAAATTTGTTGATTTATATACGGAACGGGCCCTTGACCAACTCTGTTCTTTCTACAACTAACTCGGTTCTGCATACATCTGGACAGGATGTTCTACTCTATCAGTTGGTCAAGGCCTAAAATATCATTAGACACATTTAATTAGAGTTTTTGAAGGAATCTATTTGTTGTAATATGAGAACCAAAAAAATTGTTATAATATGCATTTGTGTTATGAGGGATCAGTGAACCTCTTGATCTTTATATTTTTAAGCATTTTGTTAATATTTATGATTTTGTATTGAATTGTAAACTCTTAGACCCTATTAAAGTACTGAAAGGATTTTCGTCTTTGAATTTTGTGCATTATTCTGTAAAATCTAAAAGAAGCATCAATGGTTACATCTTACTATCATTTGATATGTGTACAAATTTTTCTAGCCAAACCAACTTCTGCCATTGTTAGGGAATCAAAATCCCTATGGAATTTGTAGATTTCACAGGTTGTTTTGCTTGATGTCGTAATGTGAAATGTTTTATGCCAGAAGTAAGTTTCAAGTGGCTAATATTACAAGTTTGTGGATTGACATGATTGTATTTCTTTCAAAAGTAACTTTAGACCACCATACATTATATTACTTGATGAAGTCTCATAAATCTTAGAAGAAAAGCTATCCTTCAAAAGAACAGGCATTATTTGATAGAAAAATGCTTGAATTTAGGGATGATGGCCATAAATTCAGTACATGCATCTGCAACCCCTTATGAGCCTTGTGCATTCTTGGTATGTCTACTGCTGCTTTGCCAAAGAATCCAATGGTAAAATACAGTTCTGATATAGGACAAATCATTGTGGTCTGGGTCGAATGCTAGGGTAAGGAACTTGAATTCGCATTCAAGAGTTAGAAATTGAAGCTTGAAGATTTTTTTCTTATCAAGTTGCCAGCTTTGTTCTAGAGGAAAGATTGAATGTCTCTGGATGTGAGATGTAATGTTAAGTCATCCTTAAAGTTCTTTTTACCTGTTTCTTGATAAAGGACTTTATGTTTTATTTATTTATTTATTTATTTTAGATTGTTCACTTGACTTATTGATTGAGAAGACCATCACCTTAGATAACCTTCTGAGAAATGAAAAAAGAGATTAGTCATCCGAGGTCTGTGAAAGTGATACGGTTGGATCCACTAGACCGCCTCGGACTTAATCATTTGGTTATTTTTGCTTTTGAGTCCTTGATGTTAATTTCATTTCAGCACAGCCTTGCTCGGGTTAGCCGACTTGGCCTTTATTAGAGTCGCTTTGGGTTTAGTTGTTTCTTGAATTCAATTAGATCAAGTCAAGTTAAGGGGTCAGGTAGCCACCTATAAATAGATGTGGTGAGCACCTATTTCAGCATGCAAAAATTAATTGAAAGACTTTTGCCCTAGCTCTCTTCCCTTCTTCTTCTCTTCTTGCGACGCCTTCCCCCTCTCCCTAGGCCGCCGTCCATGGCCGCCGCCCCCTCCTTCATCCGGCTGCACCACCTCTGTCCCGAGAGGCCAGCCACCTCCTCCCTCTTCTTTCTCTCCTCCTTGATCCCTTCCAGCCTCTACAAACAACTCCATCCCGTTGGATTATCAGCCCGTCCTTCCCTGCGCAGTCATCAGTCGAAGGCTGATATCTTAAGATCCCGACGTCCTCTCTAGACCCACGACCTACCGCTGGAAAGCTAACGCGGAGATCTACAACATATCCAAAATTGAGATCGATCTGACGGACGGATCTTTAGAAATCGTGTCTGCAATCAGGTCGGAACTACCCTTCCAGAAATCAAGAAGAGTCAAGAATCTTGGGATACGGATCAAATTCTATCGGATCACATCAATTTGGTATCAGAGCAGTTCAATCCTTGGCCTTGGAAGATGGTGAACACCCGCTCTACAACCTCGAAGCAGCAAGAATCGGCATCTTCAAGGGGCGTCGACCCACATCAAGAAGGCTCGCGATCACCCGCGGCTTCGGCGGACCTGAGACCCGATCTTGATTCCACCGACCGTCTCTTGGAGTTCTTGCGTGGGAATCAAACAACTATGCAGCAGAGCCAACAACAATTGATGGAGAAGATGGATACCACGCAACGCCATATCGAGATGATGTTGCAACTATTGCTAAATCAGCGGCAAGAAACTCCACCGGGGGGAGCTCCGCGTCGGACCCGGGTGGAATCTCCGGCCCCTACCGTGGACGACGAGGACGGAGGGGACCCCCTCCTCGTGAGCCTCTCCTTCCCAACCCACCAGAGGAGATGCGGCTGGACCAAGGAGAAGATCGACCTAGACCTCGACCCGAGCTCATACCGATTGGCGCACGCGCTAGGGCTCGGGGGATGAGCCCGATTGGCATCGACGACGGGTCGGATATGGAGGATGATCCCATCCAGAATTTTCAGATGAGGAACCAGCGTGTGGGGGAGTACCCACGCCGAGGATATGAACGAGATCGGGACCGTAATGGAGATCGAGAGGGAGGAAATCGCGGACTGACTCTTAGGCTGAAATTTCCCAAGTTTAAAGACGGCGATCCTCTCGATTGGGTGTATCGAGCTGAGCGGTTCTTTCACTACCATGGCACAGCGGAGGACCAAAAGGTATTGATCTCATCTTTTCACCTAGAAGAGACCGCCCTGCGATGGTTTCAAACCCGCCGACCGAGCCCGACCTTTCAACGGTTGGGAGGATTTTCTGCAGCAATTTGTCGGCGTTTCGGCCCTACCGAGTACGATGACTTCCAGTCTATGCTATCAAGGGTCACCCAAAAGACTACTGTTAGAGCCTTTCAAGAGGAGTTTGAGAGGATCAGCAACCGAGTGGTGGGGTGGAGCGACTCCGCGCTGAAAAGCGTATACCTCGGAGGACTTCGTGTCGACATTCAAGCCGAGGTGAGACTTTGCGGCCACAATCTCTGGAGGATGCCTTTGCCTTGGCCCTAATGGTGGAAGAGAAGATCAAGACCACTCGATCAGCGGCACGGGGCAGCTGGACCAACCCCCCGGGCCGGCCAAACCGCAGGGGGCTCCATCGGCCAGCCGAGAGCGCCGACGGTTGCAGCAGCCAACACAGGGCGAGGACCCCTCTTCGCTTGTCAGGTGACGTCAAGAGGGTTGAGCGTCCACCCGGGAGGACCTTGACACCAGCACAAGTGGAGGAACGTCGAGCAAAAGGCCTATGTTTTCGCTGCGACGAGAAATTTACACCGGGACATCGGTGTGCGCGGCCCGTCGGAGCGGTGATGTTGATCGACGGATTGGAGGACGAGGCCGTGGCTGAAGATGGTGATGAGGTTGCTGAGGACGAGCCCCAAGATTTAGAGGCCAAGGAAGAGGACGTGCCACCTCAGATTTCATTGCATGCCTACTCCGGATCGGCGACACCGAAAATGCTACGCGTGGACGGCATGATCAAAAGACGTGTGGTGCGTATCCTCATAGATACGAGCAGCACCCACAATTTTTTGGATGAGAGGCTCGTCAAACAGATCGGTCTCATAGCAGAGCCGACATTGGGCTTCGACGTGGCATTGGGTGACGGAGCCACGTTGAGGGCGGAGGGCATATGCCGAGGCATCACTTTGACGATCCAGGGCAACCAATTCAAGCTCGATCTCTATCCGTTGGCATTACGAGGAGCTGATTTGGTCCTTGGTACGCAGTGGCTGCAGAGTCTTGGCCCGGTTACATTCGACTTCGCCGAGATGTGGGTGACTTTCAGATGGAGCGGACGGCGAGTTAGATTGGATGGCATTCGGCCTAGCCTAAGGGCTGCACTTCAGCCCCTAGTCGGCTTGCCCGGACCCGGCACGCACAGCTACTTGATGCAGCTCTTACCTCTGTCGACGGAGACCACGACGGAGGCAGGTATACCTACTGATTTGGCTGCTCTCTTACAGGGGTTCGCAGATTTATTTGAGGAGCCTCATGGTCTTCCACCCGAGAGGGAGCACGATAATCACATAGAGATTGTACCGGGAGCAGAACCGGCGAATGTGAGGCCTTACCGCTACCCGCACGTTCAGAAGGAGGAGATCTCAAAGATGGTACGAGAGATGTTGGAGAGCGGCATCATTCAGCCCAGTAGAAGCTCATATTCATCGCCGGTGCTGCTGGTACATAAGAAGGACGGGACGTGGCGATTCTGCGTCGACTACCGGGCACTTAACGCGATCACCGTTAAGGACTGGTATCCGATTCCAGTCATCGAGGAGCTGTTGGATGAGCTTGCTGGTGCGGAATACTTCAGCAAACTTGATCTCCGTGCCGGATACCACCAGATCCATGTCAGGCCCGAAGATGTGCACAAGACGGCGTTTCGGACACACGATGGCCATTATGAGTTCCGGGTGATGCCGTTCGGCCTCACCAATGCACCAGCGACGTTCCAGGAGCTCATGAATGACATATTCAGACCATTACTACGACGGTATGTCCTTGTATTCTTCGATGACATACTGGTTTACAGTCGTTCATGGCAGGAGCACCTAGAGCACTTAGAGGAAGTGCTGAAAATTCTGCGCAGAAATCAATTGAAGGTAAAGCGATCCAAGTGCCTATGGGCCGAGCCGAAGGTCGAGTACCTAGGCCATGTCATCTCTGCTGCAGGTGTGGAGCCGGACCAAGCAAAGATACATTGCATGACCGAGTGGCCGCTACCCAAGAACCAAAAGGAGCTGCGAGGATTTTTGGGCCTAACCGGTTATTACCGCCGGTTTGTGGAGGGATATGGAAAGATCGCCGCGCCACTGACCCTGTTGCTGCGAAAGGGCGAGTTTAGATGGACCGAGGCAGCGACGGAAGCGTTCGAGAAGCTCAAGGAAGCCATGACGACGGCCCCGGTTTTGGCGCTACCCGATTTCGCCAAACCGTTGTAGTCGAGTGCGATGCTTTCGGTGCCGGCATTGGTGCTGTTTTGATGCAGGAGGGACGGCCAATTGCTTTCATGAGCAAGGCGTTGTCCCCTAGGACCCGCTCGCTGTCCACATATGAGAGGGAGATGATGGCGGTCATCCATGCAGTCACAAAGTGGAGGCCGTACCTTATCGGCCGCCGATTCATCGTTCGGACTGATCAGCAGAGCCTTCCATTTTTTCTTGAGCAGCGCATACATACTCCAGCCCAGCAGAGGTGGGTGTCGAAGCTTCTCGGCTACGACTATGAGATGGTGTACAAAAAGGGCGCAGAAAATCGAGTGGCGGATGCACTATCGCGCCATCCCGAGTCCGGCGAGTTGGCGGCTTTGACTACGCCGGTTTTTCCTTTTATTTCAGACTTGAGGTCCGCCACATTGCCGGGATCCGGACCTAGTACAGATCTAGAGGGAGTTGGCAGCAGACCCGAGCAGTCATCCCGAGATGGAGGACCGAGATGGGTTGATTCTGGACCATGGGTTGATCTGCGTGCCCACCGATTCAGCCATGCGGCAGGTATTGATCCAGCACTTCCATGATACTTCTTTTGCTGGACACGAGGGATTTTTCAGGACTTACAAGAGGCTGAGCCAGAGCTGTACGTGGGTAGGCATGAAGGCAGCGGTCAGAGCTTATGTACAGCAATGCGATGTGTGCCAAAGGGCGAAGGCGGATTCACTGCGACCTGCGGGTCTACTTCAGCCTTTACCAATTCCTGATCAGGTTTGGGAGGATGTGTCGATGGACTTCATTGAGGGGCTGCCATTAGTTCGAGGGTACTCAGTGATCATGGTCGTTGTGGACCGCCTCAGTAAGTATGCCCACTTTTCGGCGCTCGCACATCCATTTTCTGCTCGACGGGTGGCAGAGGTCTACATACGGGACATTGCTCGATTACATGGTTTGCCTCGGACTATTGTTTCTGATCGTGACCGCATTTTTATTAGCGCATTTTGGCAGGCTTACTTCAAACAGCAAGGGACGAAGCTTGCCATGAGCTCGGCTTACCACCCTCAGACCGATGGGCAGACGGAGGTGGTAAACCGCTGCATCGAGCAGTACTTGCGCTGTATGATTGGTGATCGGCCCCGAGAGTGGCTTTCTTATTTACCTTGGGCCGAGTATTCGTACAACACCGCTTTCCACTCAGCCATAGGGATGACACCCTTTGAGGCGGTGTATGGATGAGTACCACCGACGCTGCGAGTTTATGATCCACTGTCACATGCGGACCGGACAGAGGCAGATTTTGAGCTCTTAGACCGCGATGCTACCTTACGGCGGTTAAAGTTCCACATAACGACTGCGCAGAACAGGATGAAGCAGCTGCATGATCGGAAGCACAGAGATCCAGTATACGAGGTGGGCGACTGGGTATACGTCAAGGTGCAGCCTTATCAACAGTTGACACTGCGGCCCATGGCGAACCAGAAGCTCTCTCATCGCTTCTATGGGCCCTTTCAGATAATGGAGCGCATTGGACCCGTGGCGTATCGCTTGGACTTGCCGACTACATCGAGAGTTCACCCGGTATTCCACGTGTCGCTTCTGAGGGCCCGGCTTGGACCCAAGACATCTGTCGGCCCAATCATACATGAGCCACCGGAGGACGAGGTAGTGGAGCCGGTTCGAGTGCTGGCGAAGCGCAGAATACGAGTAGAAGGACGACTGGAAACCCAGATACTAGTGGAGTGGCTGGGGAGAGCAGCAGACCAGGCCACATGGGAGTTTGAGACTGAGATACTTGATCGTTTTCCTGACTTCCGACCTTGAGGACAAGGTTAAGGGAAGCGTGGTGGAGTGATGCGGTTGGATCCACTAGACTGCCTCGAACTTAATCATTTGGTTATTTTTGCTTTTGAGTCCTTGATGTTAATTTCATTTCAGCATAGCCTTGCTCGGGTTAGCCGACTTGGCCTTTATTAGAGTCGCTTTGGGTTTAGTTGTTTCTTGAATTCAATTAGATCAAGTCAAGTTAAGGGGTCAGGTAGCCACCTATAAATAGATGTGGTGAGCACCTATTTCAGCATGCAAAAATTAATTGAAAGGCTTTTGCCCTAGCTCTCTTTCCTTCTCTCTTCTCTTCTTGCGACGCCTTCCCCCTCTCCCTAGGCCGCCGTCCAAGGCCGCCGCCCCCTCCATCCGGCTGCACCACCTCTGTCCCGAGAGGCCAGCCACCTCCTCCCTCTTCTTCCTCTCCTCCTTGATCCCTTCCAGCCTCTACAAACAACTCCATCCCGTTGGATTATCAGCCCGTCCTTCCCTGCGCAGTCATCAGTCGGAGGCTGATATCTTAAGATCCCGACGTCCTCTCTAGACCCACGACCTACCGCTGGAAAGCTAACGCGGAGATCTACAACATATCCAAAATTGAGATCGATCTGACGGACGGATCTTTAGAAATCGTGTCTGCAATCAGGTCGGAACTACCCTTCCAGAAATCAAGAAGAGTCAAGAATCTTGGGATACGGATCAAATTCTATCGGATCGCATCAGAAAGATAGGGTATATGCATTTGAGATTTCCTTCCTCTTGTTTCTTTAAAGATATCTTAGGCTGCTTTTGGACCTTATTCAGTTTCTCCTTCCTCTCCTTAATATTTGGGAGAAACATCAGAGAATTAGGATCCAAATCTAGGTCAACTTTGCAGGGCATGTTATCTGGTTAAAGATTTCTATGGAACACACATGTTTCTTTGCATAGCATTTTGAACAGGTATTGATCGTTTGGGCATGCGGTTTTCTTTGCCGTTTACAACTTCTATTGTTGGATTATTTGATTTTTAGGGTACTATTTTTATTCCACCATCTTCTGAGGCAAGCATGCTTTTTCTCTTCCTGCTTCTTAATTGTGTATAAACTCTATATCTTCTAGAATGAAACTCTATATAGCCAACTATTAACTCGAGTTTTGTATATAATACCAATTGCTGTAACCTTGTCAGTCTTTCCGTATTAATGTACCAATACAAAAAACTCCAAAATCTGCCGCATATCGAATCATGGATTCCTAGAACTAACATAATGTTGTGGAAGGTACTGCCTCACAATGCCATGTGTCAGACATCTTGAAAACCTCCTATTATTTTCATCTTTACGATATGTTCCCAGCTCAAGAAACTCTGGCGAGCTAGTATGAGAAATTTTATTGATTAGGCTCTAGAGACAATTTGTCTATGATATTAAACTACAATAACCTCCTATGGAGAATTTTAACAGAACTGTTACAACCATCTTTAATAATTCTTCTTGTTGCACATCTTGGGCAGCAAGGTTTGTTTTGCACTTACATCCTCATTCCTTTTTTCACGTCCCATACTTGATAATTGTTTACCATAATTATTGCATGTTGTCACAATTTGTTTGGTGGATTAGAATTGTCTTTGTCCAAACTTATCCTAGACCTTGAGAATGCAACTTTACCATCTACTTTTAGTCTGACAAGGAAAACAATGTATCCAGTTTTTTTTTCCTAACTTCATCCATAATGTGAGAAATAGTTCTTTACTCTAGCTGCATGTTTTCTTTCCGCCCAATTGCCATTATGGAGAAAGGAGCAAAAAAGAAATCTCACTGTTGCAGGTTGTGCAAAGCATGGTGAATAAATCATCAAAGCCATCATCTTGATACTAAGTTGCGATCTTGTATAGAGTCAACTGAGCTTTATACATCTTATCGCCATATTTTGTTTTGGTGTATTGGATTATCGGTTTGCCCACAGTTTTATCTTGAAACAGACAAAAACATCACATACATAACTGGAATCCTGGTAGGATCCCTGTTTTTTGAATTTCACATTAAAGATGGCCCACATGTGAAAACTATTGGAACAGAAAGGAGGAAGCAAAGGGAAGCATTTAGAAATTTCTACTTAATGGGATTAGAGTGAAACTGAGAACTACCTAGTTTGTAGGTCAAGAGGGAGAACCACCTTCATTATGGGAAGACCAAACAAAGTGGCAGAGAAGTGAATGATAGTTGCATCAGTGGAAGTTATACATATCATCTTTTCTAAGATGAGGCATAACCAAACAAAGCAGAAGAGAAAGTGAACAATAATCGTGAAATTATTCATATAAGTTTTCTTTTCCTTCTTTTTTTTCGAGATGAGGCTTGCAAGATAGTGAGCACTGTGAAGTAGACGATGACTATCTTATTTTCTTATATAGTTTCACTTATCTGCTTTCATAAATGTAAATAGGAGTTAATGTCATTAGAGTGTGTTACCATCATCTAGGTCTTTACCAGATTTAAAAAGAGATTTGAAGGCAGTATGTAATTGGAAGTGTGCATAATGGTTAGTCCCTGACAGGGTATGTTTCTGAAATCAAGGCCCAGATGAACATGAACTGTGGCCTCAATTTCAATAGTTGATTGTTCACTTATTGTCTTCGTTCTTTATCCGAAAATACTCTGTGAACGTGACATGAGCAGGTGCAATCAGAAGTATGGGCCTTTGAGCTCTGAAGGTAGATTTTGACTAAGTGCTGCTGCAATCTTCTGTTTGCGATTTGCATTGAAAACCCAAAAAGAGTGAGGGGAATTTATGCTGAAGAAATCTGTCATATTAGGGTCACCCTATTAGAATCTAGGCAAAACTCCAGATCTCACATTGCATGGGAACTGATCTTCTGATTCTGTTATAGTAACAGTGTTGCCAATGGATGATGGTGGCATGGGCCAGAAATCTGGTGCCAATCCAGAGAGAGTTGACACAGACTGAGAACCGTTAGTGAAAGTTCTTGAACTTTAATGGGTCATAACTTGATCCATAAAGCCATCCTACTTTGGGTGACATGTGACTAGCTAGTTAAGGATACATTATTGCTAGAACTTCATACCTCGCTTCTCAAGAGAAAATATGCCTGATATGATGATTGTGATATAAATTTTCTGGAAAATAGGATTTGGATGGAATACTAAATGCCCTACTTTATGCACATGCATAGGTGCTGCTGTTTTGGCATTAGTTTCATTTTTTCTATTTTTGAAAGCAGAAAAATAGAAAATTTGTTTCTATTTTCTTCTTTTCTTGTTTTAAATCTAAACATGTTTCGTATAGTTAATTATTTTGAAAAACAAACATGGTGATGGTGGCTAAGGTGGTGGTAGTAACAACGAAGGCTATGGAGGTGGGGATGGTGTTGTTGGCAGGGTGGTAGTGGTATGGCAGAGGTCGTGGTGTAGTAGGGGCGGCAGTGATGGTGGTGTCGTAGCAGAAGCAGTGGCGATGATGGGGGTGATGGAGGACCAACAATGTGACAGAGGCAACAATGATGGTAGTGGTGATATGGTAGAGGTGGTGATGGTTGTGGTGATAGTGGAGGTACTGACAATATGATGGAGACAAAGATGTTGGTAGTAGTATGGTCTATGGTGGCAGCAACAATGGTACCAATGGTAGTTGCGGAAGTGGCAATAGTGGTGATGGAGGAGGTGTTCATGGTGATGGTAAAAAAATGAGTTTGTTGTTTTTGAAAATATTGAAAGTAAGGATTTCTTACTTTCTTTTTTTCTGGAAACCATGAAAATGACTTTTAAAATAGAAAATAAAAACAAGAGCATCAAAGATGTTTTTTTCTTGATCTCCGTAATTTTATTTTTGAAAATAGAGAACAAGAAATGAAAGTGATGCCAAACAAGCCCATAATCTGTAATTGTTTCTGATGTTTCTTTTTTGGTTTCATTTTGAAGGTTCTGCACAACTGGTCTTCCCAGCGATGTTACTATAGAAGTTGGGGGGATCTCTTTTCATCTTCATAAGGTAAAAGTTTTCAACATGAGCTTGAACTTTTTGTGCTTATAGTTGTATCATCTTTTAACAGATGTCAGTGTTGATCTTTCTGGTGCTATCAGTGCTTATTGTTGAGGTTGTTAATCATCAATTATGCCCCAAATAGCACTGCAGTGAAACATGCGTACTCTTGTTAAACCTCTTATGTTGTCAATAAATATTCATCAATTCTCATAAAAAGTGAAGTGATAATTTGATTGAACATTACTATGTTAATGCCATTTTCTAATTCTTGAGTATGCTTAAAGGTGATTTTTAAATAATATTGATGATAATACCGGGTAAAGAAAGCTTGGTTCTTGATAGGTAAGATGTATCTTAAATCTATGTATAAAATTTTTTGCTTTTCTAACTACTAAAAAATTTATGCAATATAAACTTATATGCATGTTGCTAGTAGTTTCTATTTTCTATTGAAAAAATATAATTGCGATAATGAGAATATAGTCTTGTGAAAGCAATTAGTTCTTACAAGAAACATGTCACTGTCTTTAGAGATTGGTTTGCTTCTCAAAGTATGAGTGACAATTACTTCTTAATTTGCAGCCATTAATGAGTTGTGCTTGTCCAACATAATATACCATCTGTCACTTTATTTATCTTCATCCTATTGTTTTCCATACTGAATCTATCTAGATATCACCCTCCTTCATGATCCTTGTGTTTGTTGTGTTTGGTCAACCCACCATATTGATCCCCATCTAAAATTTCAACTGTAACTGCCACTAACTTTGAATACTTACATACATTCTTATGTGCTTATGTACATACATACATACATTAATTAATTATTGATCCCACACTAAATGTTCGATTGCATCCCCCACAATACATACATATATCATACTTGAAATAAAGAGTCCTTTACATGGCACTCCAAAAGTGTCAAAAGTTGTTAATTGCTATTGATGTAAGTAGGACATTTCAAAATGGAGTTTTTGCCATATTGTGTCATTTCCACAGTTTCAAAATTATGGACACTTCTGGCAACCCAAAACATGGGTTGCCCACACCTGCCCCCATCAAACACCCATGAACCAAAACCATTAGCCACGGCCCATACATCAGTGGTGTCTACCCCACTGAGAACCTGCACCTCTATAACCCCTACCACTGTTGTGGTCTTTGCATCATCTTCTACCTCCACTAGTCCTGCCATCTTCGCTGCCCCTATTTTCACTACCAATGTCCCCCAATGTAATCTCCTCAACTACCACCACTAGCCATGGTACCACATCACTTTTGTGCTCTTTGCGTCATCTCTTGCCTCCACCCATCCTACCATCACCATAGCACTGTCTTCACCATCCATGTTTCTTAATCCCTCAATCACCAGCATTGACCTCACCATCCCATCCTCATCCTCCTCCAAAATCATTCCTTCAAATTTGCTATCATCATTATGGAAGTTAATTGATCAGGTCAATGATGTTGATGTCCTTAGTATGGAAGTCATCACCTTAACTGATGGTGAGCTTGATATCCTTATTCTTAGAGATGGTGAAACCTGATGGCCTTCCTCTGGCCAAGTTCTATAACCCCCCATGCTTTGATGTTGTGATGATTGAAAAGAAAAATTCTTGCTGCTGACTTGTAGGGTGATGGGTGTGAAATCCTTGCTTCACTAATGCTACGCTATTGAAGGAGAGGAATAGAAAGTTGATTGTCCCTTGGTGGCAGTGTAGGAATTGGAGGAGAATGGTTTCCATGCAAGAATGGTGGGTTTGTTATAGGGCTATGGATTTTTATTTGGTTAAAATTTTCCGGGAAATAACAGCAAGTTATTTCAAAATGCATATGAGGTTAAATTAATTAAAATGTACCAGCTTGTTTTTGTGATTTTAAAATTGGAGGTATTTGTCGTGATGAGGCTATTTTTTCCTAGCTTAAATTGTTTACTTAGTTGCTATTTTTTGTTGGAATATAGCTGCAGCTGTAGGAACTTGTCTCCTGATTCCGGAATATTAACTTTTGTGAGAGACTGAACCTTCATCCTCTTAACATTTGACATGTGGAGAATTATTTATTACTTCCTGTTCACCCTGCTTTTCAGTTATGCACTCTGATTTTCGATTTCTTTATGTCTTCACCCTTCTCATCACTTATGCTGTTCTGATTGCTGATTCATCTGTGTCTTTGATTTTTTGTTGCAGTTTCCACTGTTATCCAGGAGTGGTCTTTTGGAAAAATTAATTGGTGAGAAATCTGATGAGGAAGAAGGATGTATCATCAAGCTACCTGATGTTCCTGGTGGAGCAAAAACATTTGAACTTGTTGCTAAGTTCTGCTATGGTGTGAAGTTGGAACTGACTGCATCAAATGTTGTCTATGTACGATGTGCTGCAGAGCACCTTCAGATGACTGAAGAAATTGCTGAGGGCAACTTGATTGCTCAGACTGAAACCTTCCTTAACCAAGTAGTCCTACGTAGCTGGAAGGACTCAGTCAAGGCACTCCAGACTTGCGATGATGTTCTCCCTCAAGCTGAAGACCTGCACATTGTGAAGAGATGCATTGATTGCTTAGCTATAAAAGCATGTACTGACCCTAATTTGCTCGGCTGGCCAATGAGGGAGCATGGTCCTATGCAAAGTCCTGGAGGAAGTGTCCTGTGGAATGGAATAAGCACAGGAGCCAGGCTGAGAAATAGTAGTTCAGATTGGTGGTATGAGGATGTATCATCCTTAAGTCTTCCAATGTATAAGAGGTTGATCTCAGTAATGGAATCTCGAGGGATCAGAGAAGAGATTGTTGCAGGCTCACTTACTTTCTATGCAAAAAAACCGTTTGCCAGGGCTTAATAGGCGTCAGAGTATCAGCAAAGCTGGAATTCGTATAGAACCCAAAGCTGCACCATCTGAAGAGGAACAGAAGCATCTTATTGAAGAGCTTGATAGGCTGTTGCCTTTGCAGAAGGGTGTGACATCAACTAAGCTTTTGTTTGGTCTTCTTCGCACAGCAATGATTCTGCAGGCCAGCCCATGCTGCCTGTTGAACTTGGAGAGAAGGATAGGAATGCAACTAGACCAGGCCACTTTGGAAGATTTATTGATACCTAACTTCTATAACTCCATGGAAACACTCTATAATGTGGATTGCATTCACAGAATTCTTGAACACTTCTTGGCTATGGATCAGATGACTGGTGGAGTCTCCCCTGGTTTAGCTGATGATGAGCAGCTGTTGGGATCCCCATCTTTGACACCAATTACTATGGTAGCCAAGCTGATTGATGGGTATCTGGCAGAGGTTGCACCGGATGTTAACCTGAAGCTGCCCAAGTTTCATTCACTGGCAGCTGCTATACC
This sequence comes from Phoenix dactylifera, assembly GCF_009389715.1. NCBI lineage: Eukaryota > Viridiplantae > Streptophyta > Magnoliopsida > Arecales > Arecaceae > Phoenix > Phoenix dactylifera. The sequence continues at coordinate 305,029 of NW_024067974.1, forward strand.
AGAATTTGCCCGACCCTTGGATGATGGACTGTATCGTGCCATCGACATATACTTGAAGGTAATTTTATTCGAATCATATATTGTTGACAACATTTCTTCTATCAGAAGGCCCCATAAACAGCCATAAAATATGCCCCAAAAAATCTTAAGATCGGCTCGAAATCCATTATTAGTTTGCTTTCAGGTATACAAACCAAGTACCTGCTTTTCTAGATTATCTAATTAATCAATGACTTGGTTACCCTCTTTAAACTTGTGTTCAAAGCAGCAGTGAACAAAACTCCCAATCAGCCCTCTGGAATTACTTATGACAGATTGCTTCCACCGGGGTGTTTGACAAGAGATATTTCCTGATAAATGTCATTGTTGAACAGTGACTGCATGCTCTTTCATGCAGGCATGTTAATACAAGCTCATTGATGTTTCTGAAGTCTATCTTTTGGTATACAGGCACACCCATGGCTTACAGAGTCTGAAAGGGAAGAGCTATGTCGGCTGATGGACTGCCAAAAGCTCTCCCTTGAGGCTTGCACTCATGCAGCCCAGAATGAGAGGCTTCCACTTCGAGCTGTGGTCCAAGTTCTCTTCTTTGAGCAGCTTCGGCTGAGGACTTCTATCGCTGGATGCCTCCTTGTGTCGGACAACCTTGATGGTTCAAGGCCTTTGGGGAGTGGCCTTCCACTCTCGGGTGAGGGTGGTGGGTGGGCATCAGCTGTTAGGGAGAACCAAGTCTTGAAGGTGGGCATGGACAGTATGAGGATGAGAGTGTCTGAGCTTGAAAAGGAGTGCTCAAGCATGAGGGAGGAGATTGAGAAGCTGGCCCTGGGAAGGAAAGGTTGGAGCACCTTCCGGAGGAAGTTTGGGCTCGATAGCAAATCCCAGATGCGTAGTGCCCAAGAAGGTTCCATAAGCAATGAGAAAAATACAGTTGAGAAGGTTGATAAATCGCAACCAAAGGTTATGAAGCACACGAAGCAATTATCTTTAGATGAATGAGCCGCCTCCGTTAGTGTCCCATGGTTTTGGATTTAGTTTTCTGGATATTTTTTGGTATTGTTGATAATTTATAATTGATATGTTTCCTTTCCTGATCTTCTTTTTGAAGTCCTGCAACTTTGTTCAGTTAGAAGTAGGAGCAGCTGCAAACAAGAAACACGTTGTTTATGTTAGTGCTCTTGGTTGTTTTGGGTGATTGTTACAATGTCGAGGCATTTTAATTTAACCAACCAAATGAAATCCCTTATTTGCATATAAGAATATTTGAGAGCAAACTGAATAGAGAAGTTGTTTTATTGTGATTTAGGTGTACATCTAACCCTTTCTACATCATACAATTATGGGTGCCTCATGTACTGGGATATTCTTTTTAACCTGCACATAAGAATATCTAAATTTGATGCACTGCACATAGGAATATCTATATTTGAAGAACTATGGTGCTGTCTAAAAGGCTTGTGCATGGTTGATGAAATTTTAGCTTGTCAAATAAATGAGGGTGGATAACAATTATAATGGCTGGTATAAAATGTTCGTGATGGTCAACAAGCGAATCTTATTACTTAGTACGATGTTTCATGTAATTTCTTTTGAAAATGATTATGATGCCATGTGAAATTTGATTTTTATATAAATATTTTAAATAATGGTTGTTGCGGACGGCAACCCTGTCGCTCCTCTCTTTTCCTTTTCCATTTTTATCTTTAAATGGCCAAGCTCATTTCACTAGACTTGTTAAACATCTGCATTAACCTTACAGTTTCAGATATATATTCAGGATAGTTGAACCAACCACTTTACTAGTTGATTATATCGTAAGCCATTTGCAAAGTGGAACAAAATTGACCAATTAAAAACAAAGCTCGGTGCAATTAGGGGTGCAAATAGGTCTGGTCCGACCCAATCCAGTTTCTTGCTCGAGTTCTAATGTTGGATCTAGACCCAATCTAATAGACGATCGGGTCGAATTAGGTTGAGTTCATGGTTTAAATTTCTAACCCAATGGTCATTCGGGTTGGATCAGATCCATGTATAATCCAGTTCCAACCCAAAAAATCCGGATCTGGATCGGATCTGAGTCGGGTCTGGGTCGGATCCCTGTACTTATCATCCTTGATTATGTTTTAAACATGCTAAGTCTCTTCCTCTATTCTTCCCAGCACATTTTTCTGTATTATCTAGATTCAAACCATTTTAATGTCAAACTTTAGCAAATCAAAAATTTTCAATAATAAATTAAAATAGAAATTAAAATATCTTTTTTGAGCAAAAGGTGACAAGAGCCACCATCTTCCATGAGGATATGAAATGAGAGATGCAAGAGGAGGGCCTTGGTCAAGGAGTAAGACCTGAAAATAAAAACAACACCCCTGTTTACAAACCTAACATCCTGGACTATATATGGCCTGATTCTCACTATCTAAGATTGTATGAATTTTCTTTTCAAAAGTTGCAAGGAAGCTTCTTGTCAAGAAAAATGTCGCAAGGAAAACACTCACACCTCAAAATCCCCTCTTACTGGTCTTCCATTCGCCTTGACCTTATTTAGTCTTATGGATTTCTGATCTGGACCTTACGAGACCCAACTCAAGTTACTTTCTCATATCACTGTGTTTTTACTGCAATTGAAACAATGTAGGTGGGTGCAAGCTAGCGTCGTTTGCAACAATGTTTGTGCAATTTATGCTGGTTCATCCACAAGTTGTTGCATATAATCTATATTTTTGGTTATGTATAAAGTAGGAATTAAGTTTACACAATTATAAGGATCAAAAGCTTGAGTTAGGGGTAGCTAATAAATGGATGCATGTATCTCTACCACAAACTGAACCCATATGCAGGGATGGAGATTGAGAATGCTTCCAAACTAACATGATATCACATAAATAAAATAGAAAATATTTATGATCAGGAAGAGGGTTCTCAATTTTGGATCCTCTGTCTCAAACAGCACCTCCATTTAGTTTTTAGGAAAAGATTAGTCAAAGCCTAATCACTTTCACTGAGCGAACAAAAGATAGAAACTTCTCAAAAAGAATCTTTGATAGAAAGGGAGCAAAGGGAAGAAGATACCCTGTCATCGCAGAAGAAACGCAATTTTTAGAGATAGGGAATGTGCATGGTTAATAGTTGCATTTCTCAGGTTCACCAATTCATTTAGGGCTCATTTCGATGATTGGGCTGAAATTTCTATAGGCTTCTTGGATTAAGCTGGTATAACCTGCAAGATCATAGGACTACAAGCTAGGCTAGGCTAGGCTAGGCCTATATTTATAAATACTGGCTCAATCCACAAATTTTATAGGATTTTCAACCCAATCATCCAAATGTACCCTTAGTCAACACACCCTATAAGGTGGGGAAAACCATCATAAAAAAGAATGATGAATAACAAAAACTAGCAAACAACCTCACCTCTCAATCTCCCATCTAAATCCTATAATTTTAAAGAATTAAAATACTACTGAGACATACATAGGTCAAGACAGTTTGAGTGCAAGTAGAATGGTTTGTTATGGTTTTACCCAATTCAAGTGTGGTTTTCATCATAGAAATATCATATAAATAACAAAATTTCCCCAAACACATACATAAAGGTGTTCTAGAGCACAAAAATCTTGCCAGTGTAGGGTTTGGAGAGGGTGAGATATATAAGATCTTTCCCCTATGTGCGGAGGGACTATTTCTGTATTTTGAAACCATGACATTGTCATAATGAAGCAACCATATTGTTGTACCAAAGCCCCGTTGGTATTGTGGTTCCTAAAAATCATCGATAATTATGTAAAATAAAAATTTTATAATTTAATAATAAGACAAGTATTAAAAATAAATGAAAATAAAGGTGTGCCTCGAATGAGGCATGCAAATATACTTTCCTAAGAATGAATTTCACCTTCTCATGCAGGTTCACCAATAAGATCATCCCCAAGGTTTAATAAAGCCGGCTTAGCCTGAAGCCTCCTATCACGAGGACGATCGCGTGGAGGTTTGACCTATCGGACTCCTCCAATTGCCTAGAGAGAAGCTTTAAAATATATAATAAAGAAAGAAAATAAAGTGGAAAAAAAAGAATAACGGCTATATCTCGGGCTTAGAGTAGCAACATAAGATCCTATTTTAGGTTCGATGTATTATACTAGAGACTTGAGATCTGGTGCTTTTTCATAGGCTCGGTCTAAGTAATTATTAAAGAGGCCCATAAAGATCTCTATGGCTCTCTTAATAAAGGCCTTAAGGGCTAGCTGGTGCCCGTGTCTCATAATAGCCTGACAACACGTACCCTAAGGCCTTAAAGTGCTTTTTTATAGGCTTGGTCTAAGTAATCATTAGAGAGGCCCATAAAGATCTCTATGGCTCTCTTAATAAAGGCCTTAAGGGCTAGCTAGTGTGCATGCCTCATAATGACCTGACAACACGTACGTATTATCATGTGTAACTTATATATTATGGTGTGAAGGTATTATGACATTGTCATAATGAAACAACTATATTGTTGTACCAAAGCCCCATTGGTGTTATGGTTCCTAAAAATCACCAATAATTACGTAAAATAATAAATTTATAATTTAATAAAAAGACAAATATTAAAATTAAATGAAACTGAAGGTGTGCCTCGAATGAGGCATACAAATATGCTTTCCTAAGAATGAGTTTTACCTTCTCATGCTGGTTCACCAATAAGATCATCCCCAAGGTGCAATGAGGTCGGCTTAGCCTCAAGCCTCCTATCACAAGGACGATCACGTGGAGGTCTGACCTATCGGACTCCTCGAATTGCCAAGAAAGAAGCTTTAAAATATATAAAGAAGAAAGAAAATAAAGTGGAAAAAAAATAAGAACTATGTCATGACTCAGACTTGGATCTGTGACATGGCCGCGCTATTGCCGGCTATTGCCGACTACCGCTCGCAATAGCACGAAGCCTCATATACGAATAACAGGGTAGTCAAGTTTCATATGTATAACATTTCCAGTATAACTTACTGGATAGTTAAGAGTACAGAGCTTCGATAACATTTTATGTACACAAAAGTATATTTACCCAATCATGAAATCCTGATGCAAAAAGTGTGTCTTGCCGCTATCACTGATGGTGATCTGAAAGAAAATATGAATAAACTGGTATGAGCTACACTAAACATATTGAATCTTACCAAAACAAATATAATACTAAACATTTTTAATAATTGGGTTTGAGAAGCTAACATGTACATCAATAACAACTTATCTTAATAAAATATTCATACTAAGCCAGTAAATCGGTGCATGTAACAACATATCTTTTCTTGAGAAATGCATCGTAAAACTGTATACCGGGATGCCATGGTTTTAAAATCTACACTCTCAAATTTTTCGTTACAGCCGTACTTAACTCCCACGGCAGAAATCGTTATGCCTAGTTATTCTTATCCACTGACAGGGGCCCATATGCTTAGTTATTTTTACCCACTAGCAGGGGCCATCTATAGCATCTAAGAGCCCATAGGTAGTACTTTTCACAAATCATACTCATAGGTAGAGTGAAAAACTCATTAATAGTATCTTAAACAACTAATATTATGCTTATGCCACAAATACTATTTTTAATGTAATTATAACATCATAATTCATGTAGTACATAATTTAAATTGAATAAATAACACTTTATAAATTCTATAAATAAGGCATATTCATGATCTATAAAATAATAAGATTAGGACAGATTACTTACACTTTAATTCGTTCAAAATCTCTTTAAACTTGTTAATCGATTCTTTGATCACCTATCATATCAAAAAGGACACTTATTTAGTAAGTATCCCCTAATTCCATAATTAATCATATATTAAGACCCAATTCAGGGGTTTTGCTTGAGTCCCTTCCATATTGGGGACTTAGGTTAAAAGTTCTCTTTTTAATTCTTGTGTATAGGGCTTTTACGTTCAATCCAAAGCTACCCCGAGTCCAATTCATCCAAATATGGAGCCTTTAGGCTCGGTTCGAAGACCGGGTTGGGTTCACATAGGCTAATTTGGTCTTTAATTAGAAAATTGTGCCTGGTTCATGATTAGGTCGAGGCTTTTCTGATCAAATTGGTCTTCTGATTAGGTTATTAGGCTCAGTCCAAGGTCTAATCGGGTCTAACCTTGGTCCAGGGTTATTTTAAATCATTTGGGCTTGAATAGGGTTGGCCTGAGGCCAATTTGGTCTCTAATTAGTTGAATTGGGCTTGATTCAGATTGAATTAGGCATGAAGGGACTGAGCCAGCTTAATTGGGTTCGGACCCAATTGAATTCGGGCTTGATTTAATTCAAATTTAACTTGGTCTGCAATTTGGGCTTGTCCAGCCTTAGCCCAATTTGATTGGGCTTGGGCTTAGTCAGATTTGGCTGAGCCAATTACTTTTTATTGGGCTTAACAGGCTTCAGACCTGAACCCGAATCCAACCCGTTAAGCCAGACTCGTTAAGGGTCTTTCTTCTAGAGTCTTCTCGCCTCTTCGTCTCCATTCTCCTCTCTCTCCTTCTTTCGTCTCCACCGGAAGCCCTAATCCCTTTTCCTTCTTCTTTCACCTCCGACCGAGCCTTTCTCCCCTCCTTCCTCTCTCTTTCCTCCCCCCCCTCACCTCCTCTTCTCGCTCTCGCCGTGCCACCGAGGGGTGAGCCTCCGCCAAGAGATGCTCCCACCTTGAAGCAGCATAAGAGAAAGGGTAGGGGGCCCTGGACCTCCTCTGAAGTGGTGCCGGAGGAGTCGAACAGGGTCCCCGAGTTGGGGCCGAGCCCTTGGGAGCTCTCCTGAGGAGGCCGACGCTCCTCGGCTCACAGGCACTGTGGTGACTACGGTCGAGGGGTGCCCTTCTCCAAGGTGGGAGCAGTGGGAGAGGGAGGGGCTAAATCTCCTTCGAAGTGATGCTAGAGTGAGGTTTAGTCTCCGGGGACCTCCCTTACCCCGATCCGACCACGGCGGAGGAGGAGAACCACCGTGACCGAGAAGGAGGTGCGAGAGACCCAGTTATGATCCTCCCTTCTTTTCCTCTTTTACTTTCTTTATTTTCTTTTTTTTTTCCTCCTCCTTCTTCTGTGGTGGCGCCACCACCTCCTCACCGAAGGGAGGTGGGACTCGGCTAGGGCCTGACAGCCCTGCGGCTGCGTCAGGGTGCCCTAGGGCAACCGCCACTGAGCCTGCGGTGCCCAGATGGGCTCGGCCCAGATTGGCCACTGGACCTGGGTCGGGCCTGGTTGGGCTTGACCCAGTTCTACAACTTGGCCTGGGCCGGGCCTGGTTGGGCTCGGCCCAATTCTACAACTGGGCTTGGGGCGGGCCTGGTTGGGCTCGGCCCAACTGGGCCTAGGTCGGGCCCTAGGTCATGCTCAGGCCGATCCGTAGTCTACCACCGAGCTTGGGCCTGGCTCAGGGTGGAACCCGGTTGGCCATTTTCTCTCTTCTTCTCCTTTCTTTTCCTTCCTTTTCTCCTCTTTGTCTGAATCTCGTTCCCTCTGTTTCACCATTGAAACAAAGGGGAGAAGCTTCCACAGAGGGACTCCCCGGCCCTCAAAGGTGATTTCATTGAGGACCGACGGTGCCTTCCCTTGTTTCTTCCTCTCTCCCAGTAATTTCACTTAAAGTTTTGGGGGGGGGGGGGGGAAGAGAGCCAAAAAAAAGTAGAAAAACACAAGGTCTTATTTCCGGATGGCTGCAGTGATCAGCAATCCCTTCTCCCAACTTCTCAGGGCTCTAGAGGTTCAGCTCCTTTAGCTCAAGGCTCCACGGGTTTCTCAGGAAGAAGAGGTTAGCGTGGGAGGTCTAATGGGTATTTAAATACCTAGGCTTAAGCGGTATAATAAGAGAGAAGAGGGTTGAGGTGGCACCCTCCCCTTCTTCATGAATGGGGGCCCAACAGCTGGCCTTCTCCCTACAGGCCAGCTGAGGCCCGTCACTTCATCTTGTAGCATGAGGGGGCAGCCCTCAAATGGGCTGCCAATTATGGGCCCAAGTTGGCCCATTTAGTGACCTGGCTCAAATACTCATATAATGGGCCCAAAAGTATTGGGCCCACTTAGGATTGGGCCTGAATATTACAGGCTATCTCTCGGACTTAGAGTAGCAGCATAAGATCATATTTTAGGTTCGATGTATTATACTAGAGACCTAGGATCTAGAGCTTTTTTATAGGCTCGATCTAAGTAATCATCAGAAAGGCCCGTAAAGATCTCTATGGCTTTCTTAATAAAGGCCTTAAGGGCTAGCTAGTGCTTGTGTCTCATAATGGCCTGACAATATATACATATTATGATATGTAACTTATATGTTATGGTGTGAAGGTGTTGTTACCTATTTCGTCTCATTCTGAGCGAATTAGAAAACTCAGGATCTCAGAAAACTCATTTGGTTGGGGTAGAGGGTGTGCCGCCATGCTTTCTTGGGCAAGGCCACGATGTGTGCATAGACATGCTATTGGTGTTAGGCTAGTTGGAAAGATGTGCATTGAAGGAAGCATAGAGAGTAGCGCGGGTCCAGATGCCTTAACCTTCAATGATTTTTACCACCATCACACCACCATTTGAAGAAGATAAAACTGGATAGAGGTGTAGCACTAAACTCTGGTAGAAGGGTATATCACTAGGCTACAATAGGGGTATAGCATTGGGTCTATAGTAGAAATTCTAAGTAACATATATTCCTAGGATAAAAGATTAAGATCGATATAAAGATAAAGATAAATTGATTGGATAGATTTTCAAAATATCCATTTAAGAGAGTATAATTCCATTATTTATACTAATACATAATAATAAATGCCTCAAACATAATAATTTTCCATTTCGATGGTTACTTTTTACATCTGGTGTCCACTCCTGATGGTTTTAGTAATTACTGGCAACCATCTTCCCACTACACACGTATATAAGTATGATTATTTTGTAACTACCAGACCGATAGTTATGTCATATCTATCTTTAACTTATCTTGACATAGCTTATGGTGGTTGTCTCCCCTCATTCAGCCTGCAATATATAATTATCTCGATCCTTTATCAGCCATTTTTAAGACCAAAACTTTATCTTGTAGCCTTCTCATCTACATTCTGGCCGAATTATATTTGTTTGTCCTACGTCTCCACCCTTTGTGTGATTTCACAATCGAACTCAACCTAATTTTAGGAAGAGTCATGTCATTCTTACCATCTCTAATTCTGTCAAGCTTAACCTACATGGTGCTTACTTTTAGCTACCAGCTAGATTGTTGATAGGTCAACCAAGAAATAGTGATTTTAAATTTCAGTTTCATATTCAAATCAAATAAAATTATAATGCTTATATCATGATTCCAAAGTCCACAAATTAAACTTGATTTGCAACACTTACATTATAGATTGAAATCAAATTTCAAATTTTAATTGGACAGGATGTGTGGCAACATGTGCTAGCTATGTGCGTGTGCATGTGGCACATGCCACACTTGCTTGCACACATGCCACGCCATGTCATGTCTCACCTTGCCTCACCATGTACACTTGCACGGCATGACTAAGCCACATCAAGCCTAGGTTGAGCGTATCACCCGCCCATCATCTCCAAAGCCCAATTGGGCTTAGAACTACTGGACATCAATAAATGCAAGTGTTCTTGCATTTAAGTATACAATGTGGGACTAGTTAGAATGAGATTTTATTGCATCTTTCCAAAAAAAAAATAATTAAAACCTCTACTTACAAATTTAAATATTTTTAGGAAACTAAAATTTGCAACAATCCTCTACAAAAGATTTAAATTTTTAAAGTAAATAAATCATAAAAGAGGAGAATCTGGGCAACTTTTATAATGCAATGGGTGAGGTATTTACTTGACTTGAATCTCATTTAATTTTGATTATATCCATCTAAAGGAACTATAGTGGTTTAGATTTTGAACTAGGTCCTTATCTTAGACTACATATTAAAGGTATTGCACTTAATAGCTTGAACTTTTATGAGAATTTGTTAGGGTTAGCCCAAACTCCTAGCCATAGCCTTTGGATGGGGTGAGTCCTTTAAAGATATTTGTGACATAATATCTTACAGACTTCTTATCTTAGACCTATTAAGAGTGTAACTCCACCTTTCTAGTTTACTTTATCATTGGTATGAACACTCACTATAGAGATGAGAGGAGATATACTTTGAAAATTGTGCTCTAGCATGATCACACAATTAGCTTCATTTCTACCATATTAAATATTTTTCACGAAATCTCGTCATAGAGGTTGGATATCTATGGATGGTGAACAAATAGTGGGCTGAAGCCTCATCCCTCTCGATGATATAGGACTCCACTCTAGATAAACCCTTGAATTAATTGGTCTACGAGGTTTTTCTGACTTGATATATTTCAAAAAATATGTTATTTTTTATGTTGTCTTATATATTTTGACGAAGCTGGATATTTCAATCTATCCTTTTATTGGTCCTCTTTTGATCCGTCAATTACATCTTTTGACTACAACAAATTGACATGGCTAGAACTAGCTTTGGAAAAGATAGCTTTGGTATGAGATTTTTAATCCACTTTGCCTCTACATAGGTAGTATCCAAAGCAATTAACCTAGTCTTCATGGTGCTCTGATATACGATAGTTTGCTTGGAAGATCTCTAAGCTATAGCAACATCGTTGAGAAGAAATAGATAATCGGTGGTTGATTTAAGATCTAAAGAATCACTAATCCAGTTTGCATCCCTGTAACCCTCCACCATCATAGTATATCCAATGTACAAAAGAGAAAGAGTAAGAGTTCCCTTAAAGTATTAGAATATTTTTTCTTGAGTAGTCCAATGAGATTGATTAAGATTCTGAATATATCTACTCAATCTCCTTATAACATAGACAATATCAGGTCTTATCTTGTTTGCCATGTACAAAAGATATTCAATGATCTAAGAATATCTAATTTGATCAATAGGCTAGCCTAAGTTCTTTTTAAGGTGGACACTAGGATCATATGATGTGATTATAGATTTTCGATTAGAGCAACCAAAATTTTCAATCATATTCCTAATAGAATGAGCAAGGGAGAGAGCTTTCTCTTTTAGGGATTTGATTAGCTTCATCCCTAGGAATATATTAGCTTCACTTAGATTCTTCATATCAAAATTGTTTGACAAAAAAAATTTAATTTTAAATATGATCTTAAGGGATATTTCTCGTTTTTTCTTTTGAAATTCATTTGTATACATAAGGTTTTACTCATCAATAGGTATCCAGACGTAATTAGCCTTCACGAAATCTATTTTAGACTCTATAGCCTCAATCCATTTGGACGAATCGATATTTGTGAGTGCCTCTTAGTAACTGCAAGGTTCTCCTCCTCACCATCAAGAGCAGCAAGAAAAATCTAACCTAGACAGGTGAATCATTCTGATGTTTGTCTCATTCTCTAGTTTCATTTCACAAAAGCTATATTTCTTGATGGAGTAACACTATTCAAGCCTCAAATGTGTCACTTCTCCTTTATTTCAAGTTCAAATCCTGCAGACTTTGGTCAAAAAGTTACATCCTCGTCAAAAATTACATCCTCTTCAAATGTTTGACAAAGATATTACGTGGATTAGGGGGCACTGCAGCTTGGGCACATTATGGTTGACCATGGATTGATTATAATATTTATGATTGGATTTGATAAAATTTGGAACCTTAGCCTGGTGATAATACTAGGACTTAAATGAAAGGAGCATGTCAAAAACCATGCAAGCATGTATTTATTTTTACATCATTTATTTATTTGAAAGATTTTGGATATTTATATAAGGTCAAAAGATCTAAATAATACATTTTGACTAGCCTTTTTGAATGAGATACTAAGTTGTTATATTTGTATAGCTATTTTTTTTTTTTGTTGCAAAATTTGAATTTTTTCCTTTAGCTCTTGGGTTCTCTTGGACAACACCTGCACCACATATGCAAGGGCTATATAACAGCTAAATAATATATACATATATATAACAACTGAATAAACATATGCATATTAACATAGCATTATAAAATAACAATAAAATATACAAGTACATAGTAGTACAATTATATCTTAATTCAAAAAAAAGGAGTAGTAATCAAATAAACATATTACATATATCAAAATCACTCTTCTTCTCCCTAACCACTATCTTTTTCTCAACTAGAGCAATTTCCTCCTAGGTTATTTGCTAAACTAAAAGACTGAATATCCTTTAAGTGTATCTCTACGTGCTGACATTTCGGGATAACCCTATAGGCCATGAAATTTGAGTATTAGTTGTTCCAAATAATGGTATTGTAAAAAGACAGATACTGCAATTCATTAGAAATATGCTTATATTTGTTATTTATCTCACTTAAGGCCTTTTTGGATATTCTTACGGGATTAGACTGAAAATCTTATTAGAATCAAACCTGTTGGTCCATTTAACTTGTGTTTTCTAAAAGTTTGTCCAAACTTAGCCCAGATCCCAGCCTCTGGGCTACAGAATGGATGGAGGTCTTTTTTTTCTTTCTATAGCATTTGTGCTAAGTGGTATTTAGTTGATATAAGAATATATTTAAATAGGTGGCCCAATCCATAAATTTTACAGAATTTGTAATCCAATCCTCTTAAAACATCCAAATAGGCCCTTATTTAGATCAATGGCCGCAAGTGATTAACTTTTATCCAGGACGGTTCAACTCATCTTGCTTGCAAGCAAGTGGTACAGTGCCAAACAATATTTGTCCTCGGTTGGCCTTATGCAGTACATCCCTGGTAAGCCCACCAGTATTGTAATTGATCTATTATTTTAATGGATTATGGGGTGGGGTATCCCTAAACAATTTGGCCATACCGACATTGCCCCCTCAAATCACTTTGAACAAAATATGTAAAAATAACAATTTGAAAAAGCATTTTGATCATTATCATATAATAACCGTGTAAAAAAGGGGGCTCAGAGTGATGAAATGTCAGTTGTTGACTTTGATTATGGAACGAGCATAGAAGCTCTCCTTTCATAACTAGCCTCAGTGGTGTTCGGGTCGTATCTTTGGGGAGAAAAAATAGTTAAATCTTTATTTTTTTGCAGGGGCAACTGTTGGAGCACCACAATTTTTTACTTTAAATGGCGATTGCGCGATCCCCCGGTTGCCATCGCAAAAGAAGGTAAATATTTGTTGGGTGATATCTAAGGAGATGAAATTGATTTAGAGAATACAAGGTACGTTCTTAATGAGTTGCTACTGCAGATCTCTCAATAAAAAAATATATGGGGTTGAAGGGTTTTTTTTTTTTTTTTGGAGAAGAGAGTCCGTAATATTTTACTATAAGCTAACATGCACATTTCGGACAACTTTAGGAATAACAAATATTTTCTATGGAAAACTGTACAGGCTCACACCATTAAATGACTTTTGACTAAAACATGTTACTTCCGTATATTTCTTAAACCAAAAAAAGTGCATTACCTTTTAACATGTAGTTGGTTGGATCAATTACACTACTGAGCTCGGTTTTTGAAATTTGGAAACTCGACAGGAGGAGCGGCCCAATATATTTGGAGGTCTAAGGCGGAGTAAATGAGATCTTTTTTTTAATAATAAAAAAATTTAATAAGTATAAAATATTTAGAAAAAAAATATGAAAATAGATAGTCATCAAGTACATTATTTCAACAAAAATACATATATGCAACAAAGATAGATAAAAAAAAATTTCAGCTTAGTATAATTTTTGAATGGAAGCACGAAAAAGTAATTATACTTAAGGGCTCATAAAACTGATTAACTAACTGAGATAATGCTTGACAGTACTGTTTACCATGTCAAGAAAGAGTAGGAAAAGGTTATCCCATGGCACTTCATGTCCAAGGAAAGAATTTGTTATAAGAGAAAGTAGGGGCATTATGGGAAATTCACTCTATCTAATTAATAAAAGTCCCATCCCCCCCCCCCTCCTTTTCTTTCTCTACCCTCCAAGATGGCCCAGCTGGTTCCGGAGTAATGTGAGGGAAGGAAAAACCAAGACCAAAACCAAAAAAGAGAAGGGATGAAAGATAAGAGTGGCTTCAGACGTGTATGAAGCCAACCAAATCCCTCCTCTCTCTTTCTCTCCACCCAAAACAAAACTACTGTCCCCAACTTTCCAAATTGCCCCTCTGCACGCGAGGAAACTCTCCACCTTCCTTCCATCAAGGGGGAAGACTCGTTGCCAGCTCCTATTCTTGTTTTATATAGAGCCTTTGCTTCATTTTGGTAAGCCTCCCGGAGGCCTTCCATTGGCTCGGGGCCTTAGGCGACCGCCTCGGTCGCCTAGGGCTCGGGCCGGCCTGCTCGACAGCTACATAAATATTTTAAATACTTCAGAAATAAAACATGTTACTCCCGTATATTCCTTAAACCAAAAAAGTGCATTACCTTTTAATATGTAGTTGGTTGGATCTACACTACTGAGCTCGGCTTTTGAAATCTGGAAACTCGACAGCTGCATAGATATTTTAGATACTTCAGAAATAAAACATGTTACTCCCGTATATTCATTAAATCAAAAAAGTGCATTACCTTTTAACATGTAGTTGGTTGGATCTACATTGCTGAGCTGGGCTTTTAAAATCGAAACTCAACAACTACATAGATATTTTAGATACTTCAGAAATAAAACATATTACTTCCGTATATTTCTTAAACCAAAAAGGTGTATTACCTTTTAAAATGTAGTTGGTTGGATCTACACTACTGAGCTCGGCTTTCAATCGAGTGGCATGCTGCGGGCCGCAGGTGGAGATGATCCTCCCACTCTCGGCCTCATGCAGGAATCCGGTCGTGCAATCCCTGAACCATGTATCACCGTGCATTTTCACTCAGCTAGCATTAATGCTAGCTCTTTAGACCCATGGTGGTTGGTCGGACGATTCATTATTTAGCCATCAGTGATGTATCACACCAACTCTTATGGATAATGGATTATATAATTTCTTTTCATGGTACGATGCAATGGGACGAATTTTTCATGCGCCCCTGTGTTCCATTTTACTTTAGCAAATTGATTTTGGATCCTCCACGGTGCTAAATAACCATTACATTATCCATTTCGAAGGCGGAGAGCCCTCATTTTTATTGCGATACATTGTGGAGATTAACGAGAGCTATCCTTCTTTAAATAGGATGACATGATGGCTGACTATATGATACTATTAAAATTTGTGGATTATTATGTTAGAATTTCTGAATTATTATACTAAAACTTTAAACACCGTAGAATTTAGTTCAAAAATAATAAAAAAAAAGTTTAATCATATACCATTTAGTCCAGCTATTTCGATACAATTTTTCTTTAAGAGCAATCCTCATGTGTAGAATAAACTCTAGGACTGGCTCTTTTTCTCCCTCTCCTTAGTTTATGTTGTCATGCAAAACGGCAGACAACCCACTAACTTATATATATATATATATAATTTTGAGTCAAAGTAGGATTTTGAATGGAAGAAGGGACTGGGCCAAAATAAATAAACAGTTATAGGGCCCTCCCATTAAAGACTTAAAGTACTCAAATAACCAAGAACTAGGCCCTATACCTCTATACCACATTCCCATATATATATATATATATATATATATATATACACTGAAAAAACACTAAGATGGACCATAGCCCAAAATTTTAGGATCACAACTTTATTTGGGCTTTACCAGTCAATCCATCTGAATCACTTTCAACTCATTTTTCACAAATAGTATAAAATACTCAATCAATGGCAGCCTACATTATAAATAAAATCTTACAGATACCATACTTTGCATTGCAAAAGCCGCATCATAGAGATCCAATTGGTAGCAAATCTTCTAGCCATGGGAAGTGATAGCTTCGTTTTGAGTTTATTCAAGTGAATCAACTATTAGTAGTCCGGTTGTTACGGTTCATCCACCATCAGATAATGGGAACTCGCATTTTATACATCTTGTATGTTCCCCCACAGAAGAATAAGAACATGTACCATTAGGCGCGGGCGCGGTCATCATTTTGATGTCGTGCATTTCAAGCCTAGCTACTAGGATTCGTATCTGCTGCCAGCTTTGCGCCTAAAGCAACAGCATCGCATTCGAGCATTGCCTTTCTTGGGATGTGATGCCATGTTTGTTCCACCGTACCCACAGAAGGTATGGCTTTTCAGGTGCACAGTGGATGGTGGATATGGTAGCCAAAAGGAAATTCCCGTGCATGCATCTCAAACTTAGGGAATAGCGTCGTCCCAGGACTCAAAGCTTATGCCTCGCACATGCTTAACAACTAAAGAATCTGCTGTAGGCAGAGCCGGCCCAATTCTTAGGCAACTGAAGTGGTCGCCTAAAGTTCCGACCCAAATTAAGAAGGCCTATCACAAAAAAGGCCTCAAAGACAAAACAGAAAGAAAAAAACCCCATTAGTGAGTTCGTCTTAAGCCGGTCCACTACAGAAAATGCTTCAAAGACAAAACAAAAAAGAAAAAGACTCCTTTTAGTGAGTTTGCCTTAGGCCCTCAAATACATTAGGCCGCTCCTGGCTGTGGGAGATGGTAATATCACAGCAGGCAACGCCATGTTCAACATATGCTTGGTGAAACCTGAAACAGCTCAAGCATCTCTTGTGGTCCATCTTATTATCTATTAAGGTGCCGAACTCTCCTATCCTTCAACGAGATGGTAACTATTGATATGTTTTCTGGAAAATGTTAGACGAGATCTTATAACTTTCATTAGGAGAAAAGATGAAGAATATCTTCTAACTGATACTAATCTTACAATTATGTTTAAGAGTCATTATAATGTTTTGTGATGGGGAACAGAATTGCCTGACGTTATCTTTAGGATTGGCCAATTTTCTTTTGACCTATCGGTTCAACTGAGTCATAAAAGATTTTGCAATTCTCAACTGGGCTTTGATATTTTTTTAATATATTTTTTGAACATATTAACCTTCTAAATATGTAAAAATATATGAATACCATTACAAAATTGCTATTTGTATGTATATCCTTATAAATTTTTTTTTGCATGTCTATCAGTTGAGAGTATTTTACTCATTTTAATTTGAAACCACTTATTTCTTAACAGCATTGATAGCATGGGTATATATGCAAACAAATTAAAGGAGAAAAAGATACAAATGTAAAATAAGTGTTTTATGAAGATATACATGTAAATAATAACTTTATGAGGATATTCATATAATTTTAAATATTTAAGAAGGTATACGCTTAAAAATTCTGTAATATAATAGCTAGAGTTATAGCTGCCAGACTAGCTTCTACTTTAGATTTTTGACACCACCAAACAATGGTAAACTTCTCTGCTTTTGAAGATATGGATCCAACATAAATCTGTGCAGTAGTAATGGAATTGTAAACCACATCTATAATACAATGTAACCTTTTGGACTCAAGACAAGCTGCTCTGCACACCTTGCCCTCTCATTCTTAGAATTTTATTTTCAAAATAACTCCTTACTCTTCTTATCCATCAACGGAGGTGGTTTTATGTTTGAAATTTAACCATTTAGTTTCTTTAAGCAAGAAACACTTTGTTTACTCTTCTAATCTATTGGAAGGCAGTTTGTAACCATGACCACTTTATTCTGTTAATCAAGACTTCATTCCGCTCCTATATACTTTGCACTCTAGAAGATACTAATAACCTTTTTCCTTCTCTTCATGCACCTTCTCTCTTCGCACTATCTCATCTCTTTTCATGGAGGTTTGGATCGTATCTTTCACGCAAATAAATGATTAATCTTTTTTTTCATGACATCGATCATTGGATTACACCTTCCTATATAGATCTCTAAGCACTCTAAACTTCTTCACTCATCTACCTGTATAGATCGCAAAGTGACCATTATGCAATCTAACGATGGATTAGCAAAAAAAAAAAAAATTTTTTTTGCACGATAGTACCCTATTATTATTATTACTATATTATTATTATTATTATTATTACTACTACTACTACTACTGCTGCTACTGCTGCTCCTATTACTACTACTACTACTACTATTATTATTATTATTATTATTTACTTCATTGTTAAATTTTTGTTTGAGAAGTGTGGAGGTGTTCTGTGCTTTTTTTTTTTTTTTGAGTGTATTCTAAAGTGTAAAAAATATACTGATGACTTTGTTTCCGAAGGATAATAAATAATATTTATTTTAAAAAAAATACTTTAAGCGGTATATTTAGTCCCATTTTTTTTTATTTGTAATTTGCAGATTTTTTTTGTTAAGTTCCTTAGATGAAGTCCCCACCACTAATCCCATCACCCAAAGCCCATACTGATTAGCGGCCGCCCACTAGACACCTTGGCGGTGTCATAAGACGCATGAAGCCCAATGAAGAAATAGTAGACAAGCAGCGAGGCCGTCCATAAGCCAAATCTCACGAACGATGCTCTGTCGATGGACCCAAGCAGGAAAACATCGATGGCGATGGATGCCGACGGCAGCCACGGCATCATCGGCACCCCCCACAGCTTCGGCATTCTCGCCTGCGGCACTCCTAGCCATAAGTACACGGTTGTTAAGAGCCATACCGGCACCGACACTGCGTACCCCACCCACCCCTCACCGCCAGCCGCCCAGTAGGCGGCTATCCCGATCAACGAGCCCAAGATGAGAAAAATGCAGATAATGAGCTTGTTGCGGTCAGCGGTGAAGGTCTCGCCGCTGACATAGTAGCGGCGGACGAGGAGGGCGACGGCGACGAGCATGAAGATGAAGAGAGTGGAGATGGAGATGAGGTTGGAGAGGATGCGGAGGATGGTGAAGAGGGCGATGACGGCGGTGGCGGCGAGCATGACGATGGTGGCGTCGATGGGGGTGCCGGTCGAGCCGTTGACGTGGGCGAGGCACGGCGGTGCCACGTGGGTGCGGGCAATGTGGGTGAGGTAGCGGGCCTGCCCAACGGCCAGGACGAGGAGGGAGGTGGTCATGCTCTTCAGCGCGCCGAAGGCGACGACATACTTGGCCCAGTCCATGCCGACGGCCTGGAATGCGACCGAGAAGGCCGCGTCGACGTCGATGCGGGAGTAGTGCTGCATGAGGCAGAGGGTGAGGGCGAGGAGGCAGTAGCAGACGGTGGTGATGGTCATGGCGCCGATGAGGCCTAGCGGGATGTCGCGGGCGAGGTTCTTGGTCTCCTCGGCCATGGTGGACACCGCGTCGAAGCCCACGTAGGCGAAGAAGAGAACGGCCGAGGCGGAGAAGAGGCCGCGGGCGCCGAAAGGGGCGAAGTCGGAGAGGTTCTTCGGGTCGGCCTTGGTGAGCCCGGCGACGACGATGAAGACGACGACGGTGAGATGGATGATGCAGGCGACGTAGTTGAAGCGGGAGGCGGCCTTGGTGCTGAGGATGGCAGCGAGGCCGACGGTGGCGGTGACGGCGACGGCGATGGGATCGAGGCGGTTGTAGTCCGGGGAGAGTGCTGGGATGTGGATGCGGAAGTCGTCCGGCTGGTGGTTGAGGAGGGTGGCGAAGTAGGAGGTCCAGGCGCGGGCGACGGCGGCGCAGCTGATGATGTACTCGAGGAGAATGTTGCCGGCGGCGATGAAAGCAATAAAGTCGCCGAGCTCCACCCGGAGGTACGCGAAGGAACCACCTGGATATAGCCAAGGAATAATAATTAGCAACTACAACGTCATTTGTATATCCACTATATCCATATTTTTCTTTTGATAACCCCAAACTTTTGGTACGTGACGCTTGGACAAAGTTGTGTGACATTTGGGGGCATCATGGGAGAATATTGTGAGGCATTACGAGTTGTATGACACTTCACAATATATACCAATTCAACACGATCAATGAGAATACAGCTAAGTGACTTCCGGAGTGATATTTTTGAGTTACCAAACCATTTTTTTATTTGTACCAAAAAAATCTATTTTTTTGTATGATTTGGAGTCGAGCATTACTATGCTAAACTCACAAAAATCACTTAGAAAACTTGCTAAGCTATTTTGCACCATGCACCTTGCTTGATAACTAGTTGACACTACACAAAAAAAAAAAATTTCCGACTCTTATTTGCCAACGCTTATTCCAAGCATCGACAAAAATTTTTCCCCGCCAACATTTGCCGACATTTTTTAAAAGCGTCGGCTAACGACGACGCTTAAAAGCGTCGTCGAAGTTAATATGTAATTGACGACACTTTTAACGACATTATTTAGCGTTGTTAAATAACGACGCTTTTAAGCGTCGTTGAAAGCGTCGTCGGAAGCCAAAAAAATACCTCATTTTAGTCCCACATCGGCGGATCTGAAAAAGAAAGAATTGTTTATACAGCCAAACCTAACCACTCCGCACGGATGGAATGATGATACCGATCGGGGAGGTTGTTTGCATTTCTCTTTGTGCTCCGTCAGCACTATGATTCTGGTTGTTTGTACTCCATCAACATTAGTGATGGAAGATGTTGCCCAAGGAGACAACCCAAGAGGGGGGGTGAATTGGGTTTTAATTAATTATTGACAAATTAAAAACTTAATGAGTAATTAATTAAATCTATTGCAAGCAGGTTAAATAGATTACTAAATGTAGTGAATGAAAAGAGGGGAAGAAACAATTAATCAATACAAACTCAAGAGACTTTATAGTAGTTCGGAGCCAACTCTTGCTCCTATGTCCACTCCCCAAGCCGCACTTGGGAGTTCACTATAATCCCTAGGATTACAGCCGGTTGTTTTACAAGTTCACAACCCAACTTGTTGTTTTTGCGAGATCACAACGAACTCGGTCGGTTTTCACAGGCTCACCGACTAGAACCACCCGATTATTTTTCCGGGATTACAATCAAACCCAGTTGGTTTTCCCTGGTTCACCAACCACAACCTTACACTGTTGGTTTTCCCTTTGGCTCACCAACAAACCTTATAACCCTTGATTCAATCCCCTGATTGAACCAAGTAAGAAAAACAGTTTGGAAAAAGATACAAGGAAAGCTTCTTAAAAAGCAAATATAAAACAATATGAATAGAGTAAAGTTAGAAGCTCTCAAACAGATTTTGGAAGAGGAAGAAAGGGCTTCTCGAACTCTGAGTCTCCTCTTTGAGTTCCCTGAAGATTTGATGTCAGAAGAAGAGCCTTGAATGCGAAGGAAAAACTTCTAGGAATAAATTGAATACGTTTCTTCCTTCTTTTGCTTGTCTTTTCTCTCAATGGACTCTTGGTAGTTGGAAATGCCTTAATGCACAGATGGAGTAACTTTTTTTGTTGTCTCCTACTGTTTACTCTGGCTATTTAAACAGTCCCTTTTGAAAAATAGCCGTTAGACACTAATTTATAGCCGTTCTGCACAGTCTGCACCTCCTGACAATGTATCCGTTGGGGTTGGAGTCGACTCGCTCAATCTGGAGTCGACTCGGCTGTTGCTGGAGTCGACTCATGCTTTACTGGAGACGACTCGCCCACTGTTCAGGATTTTAATTAAAGTGCCGTCCCAACCTGGAGTCAATTTGGTCCAAGCCTGGAGTCGACTCGCCAAGATCTGGAGATGACTCGGCATTTTGGAGACGGCTCATTCTCAGGATTCCAGAGATCTATTTTTCTGCATTTCTCTCTCGAGTCGACTCGGATCCTCTTGGAGTCGACTCGGCTCTTAGAGCCCGAAAAACCGATCCTCTGTCTGTTGATTTGAGCTGCCTCGGAGTCGACTCGCACTTTGTTGGGGTCGACTCGGCTGAATTGGGAGTCGACTCTGGAACACTTGGAGTCGACTCGTTCACAGGGTCTCCGAAAATGGTTCTCTGCCTTTTGCACTTGCTTTCCTCTGGGAGTCGACTCGGACATAACTGGGAGTCGACTCGCCAAATATCGGAGTCGACTCGTAACCTTCTGGAGTCGACTCGGTGTCGCATGACCAAGCTTATCCCCTCAAATACATTCCCTAGTTGTGTGATGATCTCCGAGGTGGCCTTAGATTGTATCTCAGTTAGCTGGGTCACATTCTCCTGAATAGTGTCAAGCTTGAAGATTAAGGCATTGGCAAGCCTTTCCGCACCTTGACTTTGCCTTCCAAGCTCCTCTCTAACTTCTGCAATCATCATCGATACGGCTGTTGTGGAGGGGATGACATCAGTGGAAGGAGCACTAGGTGGACCTCGCAGCTCTCTCACTATCTCATCTCTTAGCTTCCGGAGCTGCTCAGGGCTGATCCTAACCTCTAGGGGCTGCTGAGGTGGTGGAGCTGTAGATGGCCCAGCTGAAGTGGATGGTTCAGTTTGGAATGAGGGACCAGAAGTGGATAGAAAAGTGGGAGGAGCTGTGTAGTGGTCCTGGTCATGGTCAGGGCTAGGTGAATGGTGAGTAGGAGGGTCAGATGGTGTGGATGAAGATGTTTTCCTAACCCAGACACCCTCTACTTTATGGAAGCCCATTTTGTGAAGAGTCCCCTCACCCATATGATCAGTGTACCTGAGGGAGCGTGTGGGTTCTTCCTCAAGGATAGGGACCTCTAATTTCCTAAAGATAAGTGTAAATAGCATTCCGTAGGGGAAGAATTAGCCTAGGCTTATCTAAGGGTTCACAGAGATACCTATAGATTAGCTTTGGAAAGTTTAGGGGAATGTCATGTAGAATGTAGAACATCAATGCTAGGTCCTTTTCTAAGACAAAGTCAAACCAACCAGTCTTAGGAAAAAGGGTCCTAGATATGATGCTCAGGAGGAGTCGCATTTCAGCCGAAAGCTGATTTGCAGACACCTCCTCTATGGGGGATTGGGGTGGTCTCCCTAAAATGGCCGTAAGGGCCTCTGTCCTGTCTGTGGGATGTGTGGGAGCGATCCCATCGCGAGACAAGTGGAGGACCCTAGCAATGAGATCTTCTGAAATGAGAATAGGGACATTGGCTACTACCCCTTGGACTCCACCGCCACCCCTTGTGACGGTCCCATAAAATTTCCTAACTAACCCTGGGTAGGTAGGGAGGTCAAGAGAACAAAAATATTCTAAGTTTTGGGCTCTAAGGTGATGTCCTAGGTTGAACCCTTCCCAGGAGAGGAAGTCAAAGTTGACTTGTCTCCCGGTAGAGACAACCCTCCCGGCGCACGGTTGCGAGGGAACCGTCCTCGGCGGAGAAGGAACCGGAGGTGGTAGCCTCATGGGTTCGTTTCTCGCCTTGGACCGTCTCTCGGCGCTGCTCGCGGAGAGAGGTCTCTTCCGGCTCGGGACAACTGCTTTCCTAGGCTTTTTCGACCTAATACGGAAGGATGGACTCGAAGGACGGAAGAAAACAAGGAAGAAATGACGGGAAAAAGGGTCGGGGACGATGTAGGAGACGACTCTAGGTTTTTGAACAGTGGCGGCCAAGAATAGAAGTGGAGAAAAGGATATTTCAGTTAGGGTTAAAAGTCGGATTTCTGACCTCGAGTCGACTCCTAAACATGCGCGAGTCGACTCAACCTCGAGTCGACTCCTAAACATGTGCGAGTCGACTCGCCCACGAGCCGACTCTAAAATCTATTCGAGTCGACTCGAACTCTGGCACATAACCAAAAACTCAGTTAATTCCGTGCTAGAGGAGATAGATATGGAAATTTTTTTTGAACTTAAGGAATGATTTGGTGACCATAGATGAGAAATCCTATATTTAACATAAGCTAATCATCAAAATCAATGAATTATAGGAGAGTATCACAAAAATGGATCAATCACTCCTAACCCTCTTCTAAGGATACAAAATCGATCTTCACTCAAAGGTTTTGTGAGGATATCAGCAAGTTGATCATCAGTACAAATAAATTCAAGCATCACATCACCATTTAACACATGATCTCTTATGAAGTGATGTCTTATCTCAATATATTTAGTTCTTGAGTGTTGAATTGAATTTTTAGTTAGATTTATGGCACTTGTATTATCGCAATTTATAGGAATCTTATCTTGTTTAATGCCATAATCTTCAAGTTGTTGCTTGATCCATAAAATTTGAGCACAACAACTCCCGGCAGCAACATATTCGGCTTCCGCCGTGGATAGTGCAACCGAGTTTTGTTTCTTGCTAAACTATGAGATTAAGTTCTCTTCTAAGAATTGACATGACCCGCTGATGCTTTTTGTATCAAGTTTACATTTAGCGAAGTCAGAATCAGTGTACCCTATTAAGTTTATGCTTGATTCTTTAGAGTACCATAGATCTATGTTTTTTGTTCCTATTAGATATTTAAAAATTCTCTTAACTGCAATTAGGTTTGATTCCTTAGGATTAGATTGATATCTAGCACACAGGCATACACTAAACATGATATCAGGTCTACCTGCTGTAAGATATAATAATGATCCTATCATACCTCTATACAGCTTTTGATTTACTGATTTATCTGATTCATCTTTGTCTAGTTTGCATGATGAGCTCATGGGAGTGCCAATTGACTTGTTTCCATCCATATCAAACTTCTTTAGCATTTTCTTGATGTATTTAGCTTGATTGATGAAAATTCCTTCCTTGGATTGTTTGATTTGAAGTCGAGGAAGTAGTTCAATTCTCCCATCATGCTCATCTCAAATTCACTCTGCATTAATTCAGCAAACTCTTCGCAAAGACGATTGTTAGTAGTACCGAAAATAATATCATCTACATAAATCTGCACTACTAACATATTTTTATTTTTCTTTTTCAAAAATAGGGTTGTATCAACATTTCCTCTAGAAAATTCATGGTCTAATAGAAATTTGCTAAGTCTTTCATACCATGCTCTAGGAGCTTGTTTTAGACCATAAAGAGCTTTATTTAGTTTATAAACATGATTGGGGTATTGATGATTCTCAAAACCAGGTGGTTGTTCTACATAAATCTCCTCATTAATATATCCATTCAAGAAGGTACTTTTTACATCCATTTAAAATAATTTAAAATCTTTATAACATGCAAATGCTAGTAACAATCTAATTGCCTCAAGTCTAGCCACAGGAGCAAAAGTCTCATCAAAGTCTATACCATCTTCTTGATTATAGCCCTTTGCTACTAGTCTAGCCTTGTTCCTAACCACAACTCCATTTTCATCAAGTTTATTTTTGTATATCTATTTAGTTCCTATTATTGAGTATTCATTGGGTCTTTCAACTAAGTTCCATACTTTATTTCTTGTAAATTGGTTAAGTTCCTCTTGCATAACATTTATCCAATTTACATCACTTTCAGCTTCTTCAATGTTTTTAGGTTCTAAATGTGAAACAAATGCAAGATGATTATTTAAGTTTCTGAGAGAGGCTCTAGTTCTAACAGGTTGAGATGGATCATCTAAGATTAACTCTTTAGGGTAACCGTGAGCATACCTCCAAGCTTTTGTAAGCCCATGTTCGGCAATTACTTCTTGGCTTGTTGAAGTTTCTTCAACTTGCTTGGGTTCATCCTCTTGTAGAGTCATGTGATCCATCTTTTCTTCAATTATTCCTGCATCATCATCAAATACTACTCTCTTGCTGGAGGAAGCATCATTAGACTCATCAAAAACAACATGAATAGATTCTTCAATAACAAGGATTCTTTTGTTGTAGACTCTATAAGCCTTACTCGATGTAGAATATCCCAAGAAGATACCTTCATCAGATTTGGAATCAAATTTACCTAAGTTATCTTTGCCATTATTATGAATGAAAAACCTACAGCCAAACACATAAAAGTAGCTTACTTTGGGCTTTCTATCTCTCCAAAGTTCGTAAGGTGTTTTTTTTATAATTGGTCTTAATAGAACTCTATTTATTATATGACATGATGTGTTAATGGCTTCTCCCTAAAAATACTTTGGGAGGTCACTTTCACACAATATAGTCCTAGCCATTTTCTCCAGGGTTCTATTCTTTCTTTCCACAACTCCATTTTGTTGTGGTGTCCTAGGTGTAGAGAAATTATGAGTTATCCCCTTTTTACTACAGAATTCATCAAATAGATGATTTTCAAATTCCGTTCCATGATCACTCCTAATTGCTATAACTGAACTATTTTTTGTATTTGTTACTTTCTTGTGGAATTTCTTAAAAACAGAAAATGCTTCATCCTTATGAGCTAAAAACATGACCCATGTGTATCTAAAAAAATCATCAACTATGACAAGTCCATACTTGTTTCCACCAAGGCTTGTGGTCCTAGTTGGTCCAAAAAGGTCCATGTGAAGTAGCTCAAGGGGTCTAGTTGTAGAGACACAATTTATGGACTTTAAAGAGCTTCTAGATTGTTTGCCAAATTGACATGCTTTATAGATTTTGTTTTTCTCAAATTTCAGCTTTGGCAAACCAATCACGGAATCTCTTTTAACTAATTTAGATAATATGTCCATACTTGCATGACCTAATTTACGATGCCATAACCAACTTGCCTCACTAAGCTTAGTATCATTAGCTACTAAGCAGTGGCTGTTTTTAGCAAGATCATCAAGATCTACTACATAAACATTGTCACGTCTTAGTCCTTTGAAAACTAAACTATTGTTAGTTGAGTTGGTTATGATGCACATAGATGGTTTAAACAATACATCAAAATCTTTATCACATAGTTGACTAATGCTAAGTAAATTGTGCTTAAGACCATCTACAAACCGAACATTATCAATAAAGGTTGAAGGTGTGATTTGTATCTTACCAATACCCATGATGTGACCTTGGTTATCATCTCCAAAAGTCACCACACCTTCTTTCTTAGGTTCTAGGGTGAAGAATTGCTTCTTGTCACCCGTCATATGTCTTGAGCAGCCACTATCCAAGTACCAATAGTTTTTATTGAGCTTGGCTGCAAGACACTCCTACACAAGAAAATCATATAGTCTTAGGTACCCAAGTTTTCTTGGATCCTTCAAGGTTAGCTTTGTTGGTTCCTTTTGGAACCCAAACCTTTTTAATTTTTCTTTTAGCTTTTATTTTTCTATGGTCACACACATTAGTTTTATGTCCTACTTTTCTACAATAGAAACAAGTTACATTTTTAGTTTTACTTGCTCCGGCTTTTTCAAAAAAGTTTTTAAGAAATTTTTGCTTATTCTTTGGCTTATACCCTAAACCAGATCTATTAAACACAGCTCTTTGATTATTAAGAATTATTTCTAATTTTTCAGAGCTATAAGTGAACTTCTCAACAATAGATTTATATTTTTCAAGTTCTTTTATTAAGTTCAGTTTTTCTATTTTTAGTAAGCTTAAATCTTTTGTAAGGTTATCTTTTAGAGTTGGATTATTGTTTTTAAGTTCTGAAATTTCTTTAGTTAGTCTTTCTTTGTCTTTAATTAGGGTACAGTTCTTTTGAGTTAGTAATTGGTTGCTTGTTTTAAGTTCTAAGTTCTTCTTAACAATGGAATCCTTTTCCATAATCAGATTGTCATTTTTATGACTGTAGGATTGATTAGTTAGCCTCAAATCTTTGTTTTTAAGATTTATTGATTTATACTCATCTGTTGCCCAGATAGACAACCCAAGAGGGGGGGTGAATTGGGTTTTAAAATAATTATTACGATTAAATGGTTTGTGAGATACTAATTAATCCTTTTTGCAAGTTAATTAATTAGATGCTATGTGCAGTGAATGAAATGAAAGTAAGAGAGACAAATGCAATCACAAACACAATGATTTTATAGTGGTTCGGAGCTAACCCTTGCTCCTACGTCCACTCTCCAAGCCTCACTTGGGAATTCACTATAACCCCTCGGATTACAGCCGGTTGTTTTACAAGCTCACAACCAAACTTGTTGTTTTACGAGGTCACAACGAACTCGGTCGGTTTTTCCAGGCTCACCGACTAGAACCACCTCGATTATTTTTCCGGGATCACAATCGAACCCTTACACCGTTGGTTTCAACCTAGGCTCACCATCAAACGTATATACCCTTGATTCAATCCCCTGATTGAATCAAGTAAGAACCAAAAGGAAAGAACAAAGACAAACAGAAAAATAGAGCTTCTAAAAAGCAGATATACAGCAATATAACTAAGAGAAGAGTTGAGAGCCCTCAAACACGTTTATGATGAAGTATAGGAGGGCTTTTTGAACTCTGGGTCTCCTCTTGAATGTCTTGAAGACTTGAAGGCTGGAGGAGACTTCTTTAATGCTGGGAAGAGTCGGTTGAATGGAGTTAATGGCGCTCTTCCTTCTTTTCCGTTGAAAATCAGTTTGCAGATGAAGGAATCTTGTTTTCTTTGAGTGGAATATTACTTCTCTACTTTGTTACAGTCCTCTGTGGCTATTTAAGCCATTCCCCACGGAAACTAGCCGTTAGACTCACTTTACTAGCCGTTCTGCACACTCTGCACATCCTGACAATGTGTCCGTTGGGGTCGGAGTCGACTCGCGCGATCTGGAGTCGACTCGGCTGTAGCAGGAGTCGACTCATGCTTTTCTGGAGTCGGCTCGGCAACTGTTCCGGATTTGAATTAAAGTGAGCTTCTCGACTGGGAGTCGACTCGACTTAACCCGGAGTCGACTCGCCAAAAACTGGAGCTGACCTGGCAATTTTGGAGTCGGCTCATCCCATGGAATCCATAGATCTATTTTTCAACTTGGCTCACTCGAGTCGACTCGGAAATTCTGGGAGTCGACTCGGCGCTCAGAGCCCGAACTTCCGATCTTCTGTCTTATGGCTCGTCCAGTCTTGGAGTCGACTCGAACTATTCCGGAGTCGACTCGGCTCTCAGTTTCCGAAACACAGCCTTCTGTCTTTTTGGTGTAGCGCTGCCTTGGAGTCGACTCGAGCTGTCTTGGAGTCGACTCGCGTCTCAGAGACAACAATTCTGTCTTCTGTCTTTTAGGGGTTGCGCTGTCTCGGAGTCGACTCGGGCATTGCGGGAGTCGACTCGGCTCTCAGTGTCCGAAAACTGCTCTCTGACTTTTGCCTTGTATACCACTGAGAGTCGACTCTCGCTTTCTTTAGAGTCGACCTGCCAACCATCGGAGTCGACTTGCGTTTCTCAGGAGTCGACTCGGCTCTCAGGGTCGAGAATTGCTCTCTGACTTTTTGTCTGTAACTCCCTGGAGTCGACTCATACTACTCAGGAGTCGACTCGGCAAACATCAGAGTCGACTCGCGCTCTTCAGGAGTCGACTCGCCGACAGGTTTTGAATTGAATCTTTCTGTTCATCTGTCTGTTCTCAGTCGGAGTCGACTCATAACGTTCCGGAGTCGACTCGAGCCTGTGCCAGTGCTTCTGATACGCCTGGAGTCGACTCGTAATATCCCGGAGTCGACTCGAGTCTCAGACTTTGGTTCAACTTGACTTCTTAACTTATCCAAAATATCTTGAACCAAATCTAGATGCGCTTAACCATAAATTTATAAGATTTTCACTGAAACACTAGATTGAATTCATTAGTAAGCATAAGGTATACTCAAATGCTTTGAGCTCATCAAAATCAAATAGGGTTATGATCAATCACTCCACAATCTCCCCCTTTTTGATGATGACAAAACATTGAGTATATGTAAAGTGAATTGCACAACAAACAAGGAAATTTATGATAAAATTTTTGAAATGAATTCAAGTGTCTGGTTATTTAATTTATCCAAACTTGAAAGGTGTGAAACAATAAATTTTGGAGTTAAAGCTCCCCCTTTCATTTGGAATTATATAAGCCTTCATGTCATGCAATCAATTGTTTGGCTTATATATATTTAATGATTTTGCTTTCTTAAAAATTCAGATTCTCCCCCTCAACATATGCATTCAACTTGTTTTGATTCTCTGAATTTTCTTTTTAATGCATTGAAGCTTTTGAACTTAAATTTTTGGTTTTTAGAGGGAAAATCTGTCAATTTGTTCTTGAGTAGGATTCAACTAATCTCCGAATATCCTTTGAATAGATTCTGGAGATTACTCCATTAGGAGCCCCAACAGAGAGATAATGAGCCTCGAGGTATTGAATCCACTTAGAACAAATTATTGTGTGTTTTAAAAGTTTTTTTTTATTGATTTTCTTTTTCCTTTTACATATCTATTAAATATATTCTCCCCCTTTTTGTCATCGTATCAAAAAGGAAGTGAGTAGAACACACACGCAAGCAGAGATCAATGTGCACAATTTTGAAGAAATTTATCTACTCATTGTATTGATGTATATGTAAGTACATTTGTGAATACAATAAGTAAAGCAGTAAATACAAGTCAAAGTAAACAAAATCAGCTAGGGTCTCCTCGAGGATGTGGCTCCTCCTCTCAGTCTGGACTGCTACATGAGGAGACCGACTCCATCCGTGACGTTCCCTAGCTGGGTGATAATGGCCGAGGTGGCCCTACTGTGCGTCGTGGATAGCTCGGTCAGAGTCTGCTGGAGTGTGTCCAGCTTGGCAATCAAGACATTAGCCAAGCGCTCGGCCCCCTGACTAGTAGTGCCCA
Organism: Phoenix dactylifera; assembly: GCF_009389715.1. Taxonomy (NCBI): domain Eukaryota; kingdom Viridiplantae; phylum Streptophyta; class Magnoliopsida; order Arecales; family Arecaceae; genus Phoenix; species Phoenix dactylifera. Next base: position 335,318 of record NW_024067974.1, read on the forward strand.
TATCGTGTCGGATGTCATCTCGCATCTGTCTTGTGTTGCTCGTGACATCGCTCATGTTGGAGAACTGGGCTTGTATCAGGCTCCTGACGTTGAAGATCTCCTCCCTCAGATGAGCCGTCATCTCGGTCACGGCTGATAGGGAGGGAACCAACGCAGAAGAGGGGGCAGTGGCTGGACCTCTGAGCTCCCTCAGAAGATCGTCCCGAAGATCTCTGACAATCTCCTGCCGCAACTCCCGGAGCTGCTCAGGAGAAATCCGAACCTCCATGGGCTGAGTAGGTGGAGCTGAGGAGGAGGGTCCGGCTGAGGTGGTGGGAGCTGAGGTGGAGGGAAAGGTAGGGAAGTCTGAATCAGGGTCTGGACTGGGGGAATGTCTGGTAGTAGGTGTGGAGGAAGATGGTTTCCTGACCCAAGTTCCCTCTACCTTACGAAACCCCATCCTGTGTAGGGTTCCCTCACCCATGCGATCTGTCCATCGCAATGCGCGAGAGGGTTCCCCCTCAGAAATAGGAATCTCGGACTTCCTAAAGATAAGAGTGTACATCATCCCATAAGGGAGGGTGAGCCTAGGTCTGTCTAGTGGCTCACATAGATATCTATAGATCATCTTGGGGAAGTTGATAGGGGTGTCCTGGAGAATGTAGTACATGAGGGCTAGGTCCCTCTCAGACACAAAGTCAAATCGGCCGGTCTTAGGGAATAATGACCTAGAAATGATGCTCAGGAGGAGCCCGCATCTCAACAGAAAGTGAGCTAGCGGACACCTCATCTAAGGGGGACTGGGGTGGACTCCCTAAAATGGCCGTAAGGGTCTCAGTCCTATCCTCGGGGTGTGTAGGAGATACCCCTACTTGGGGAAGGTGGAGGATTTGAGCTATGAAATCCTCCGAAATAAATAATGGGACACCCGCTACGGTTCCCTCTATCCCCCCATTGCCCCTATGAACTGTTCCATAGAACTCCCTAACTAGACCTGGGTAAGTGGGAAGATCTAAGGAACAAAAGAACTCTAAACCCTGGGCCCTCAACCTCTCTCATATGGTGAAGCCCTTCCAGGAGAGATAGTCAAAGTTGACGTATCTCCCGGTGGAGACCGCCTTCCCGGCGCACGGTCGCGAGGGAACCGCCCTCGGCGGGGGAACGAACCGGAGGTTGTGGCCTCACGGGATCGTTCCGAGCTTTGGACCATCGCTCGGCACCGGTCGCGGGTTGGGGCCTCTTCCGGCTCGGGACAACTGACTTACGGGGCATGGTTGACCTAGGGATGAGGAAAACACCTAAGGGACGGAAGAAGGTCGACGGAAAATCCCTAAGAATGGTCGGAGACGTTGTCGGAGTCGGCTCTAGGGTTTGTGAACAGTGGCGGCGGTGAATAGAAGTGTTGATTAAACGCTTGGATTAGGGTTAAAAACCCAGATCCCGACCGCGAGTCGACTCCTGTAAGTCGCGAGTCGACTCGACCTCGAGTCGACTCCAAAATATGCGTGAGTCGACTCCTCTAGTGCTGTCATCGGCCTCGAGTTGACTCCCGACTATATGCGAGTCGACTCCCCCTATGCTGCAATCGACCTCGAGTCGACTCCCGTCAATGTGTGAGTCGACTCCCCTTCATGAGCCGACTCTGAAACGTATTCGAGTCGACTCCAACTCTGGCACGCACCTAAAAATTATGCTATTTTCAAACCAAACAAGGGACACTCTCTAATTTATGATCTGATTTGATGATCATAGATGAGAAACTCTATTTTTAGCACAATCTAATCATCAAAATCAATGAACTAGAAGAGAACATCCCTTGGATGGATCAATCACTCCTAATCCTCTCCTTAGCACACTAAATCTCTCTTCACTCAAGGATTTTGTGAAGATATCAGCTAATTGATCATCTGTGCAAACAAATTGAAGTGTCACATCACCATTCAGTACATGATCTCTTATGAAGTGATGTCTTATCTCAATATGTTTGGTTCTTGAATGCTGAATTGGATTTTTAGTTAGATTAATGGCACTTGTATTATCACAATTAATGAGAATTTTATCTTGTTTAATGCCATAATCTTCCAATTGTTGTTTGATCCACATGATTTGAGCACAACAGCTCCCGGCAGCTACATACTCAGCTTCAGCAGTAGATAATGCAACCGAGTTTTGTTTCTTGCTAAACCATGAGATTAAGTTTTCTCCTAGGAATTGACATGACCCGCTGGTGCTTTTTCTATCAAGTTTACATCCAGCAAAGTCTGAATCTGTGTATCCTATTAAGTTCAGGCTAGATTCTTTAGAATACCATAGACCTATATTTTTTGTTCCGATTAGGTATTTAAAATTTTCTTGACTGCAATTAGATGAGATTCCTTAGGATTAGACTGATATCTAGCACACATGCATACACTAAACATGATATCAGGTCTACTTGCAGTGAGATACAATAAAGATCCTATCATACCTCTATATAACTTTTGATCTACAGATTTACCTGATTCATCTTGGTCTAATTTGCATGATGAGCTCATGGGTGTGTTGATTGACTTGTTTCCCTCCATATCAAACTTCTTAAGCATCTCCTTGATGTATTTGGCTTGATTGATGAAGATGCCTTCTTTAGATTGTTTGATTTGAAGCCCGAGGAAAAAGTTCAGCTCTCCCATCATGCTCATCTCAAACTCACTCTGCATCAAATCAGCAAATTCCTCGCAGAGGCGATTGTTAGTAGCACCGAAAATAATATCATCAACATAAATTTGCACTACTAACATATCTTTGTTTTTCTTCTTTAGAAACAGTGTTGTATCTACATTTCCCCTAGAGAACTCATGTTCTAGTAGAAATTTGCTAAGTCTTTCATACCATGCTCTAGGTGCTTGTTTCAAACCATAAGTGCTTTTGTTCAGTTTATACACATGATTAGGGTATTGATGATTTTCAAAACCAGGGAGGTTGTTCTACATACACTTCCTCATTAATATACCCATTTAAAAATGCACTTTTTACATCCATTTGAAATAATTTGAAATCCTTAGAGCATGCAAATGCTAATAATAATCTAATTGCCTCTAGTCTAGCTACAGGAGCAAAGGTTTCATCAAAATCTATACCTTCTTCTTGATTATACCCCTTTGCTACTAATCTAGGCTTATTCCTTATTACAATTCCATTTTCATCAAGTTTGTTTTTATATATCCATTTGGTACCTATAATTGAATATTCAGAAGGTCGATCAACTAGATTCCATACCTTGTTTCTAGTAAATTGGTTTAATTCCTCTTGCATTGCATTAATCCAATTTACATCTTTTTCAGCTTCTTCTATGTGTTTGGCTCAAAATGTGAGACAAAAGCTAGATGATTATTTAAGTTCCTAAGGGAAGCTCTAGTCCTAACAGGTTGAGATGGATCATCTAAAATTAAATTCCTTAGGATGCCCGTGAGCAAAACCTCCAAGCCTTAGTCAGCCCATGATCCACCATAGCCTCTTGGCTTGATGATGCATTTCCAATTAATTTTTGTTCATCATCTTGTAATGTCATCTCATCAATCTTTTCTTCAAGAATTTCAGCATCATCATCAAGATTAACTCTCTTGCTAGAAGAGATATCACTAGAATCATCAAAAACAACATGTATGGATTCTTCTATAACTAGGGTTCTTTTATTAAAGACTCTATAGGCTTTACTAGTTGTAGAGTACCCCAAGAATATACCCTCATCAGATTTAGAGTCAAATTTTCCTAGATTATTTTTCCATTATTGTGAACAAAAACACCTAAATCCAAAGACATGAAAATAGTTCACTTTTGGTTTTTCTGTTTTTCCAAAGTTCATAAGGTGTTTTCTTTATAATGAGTCTCAATAAAACTCTATTTAATATATGACAAGAGGTATTGATGGCTTCTCCCCAAAAGTACTTAGGGAGGTTACTTTCACATAACATGGTTCTAGCCATTTTCTCTAGAGTTCTATTTTTCCTTTCCACAAACTCCATTTTGTTGTGGTGTCCTAGGTGCAGAAAAATTATGAGTTATCCCCTTTTTACTACAAAACTCATCAAATAAATGATTTTCAAATTCAGTTCCATGGTCACTTCTAATAGCTATGACTGAAGTATCTCTAGCATTTGTTACTTCTTTATGAAATTTCTTGAATACTGAAAATGCTTGATCCTTATGAGCTAAGAACATGACCCAAGTGTATCTAGAATAATCATCTACAATAACTAGACCATATTTATTTCCACCTAGACTTGTGGTTCTAGTTGGTCCGAATAGATCCATGTGTAGTAGTTCTAGAGGTCTAGAGGTAGAGACACAATTTATAGATTTAAAGGAATTCCTTGATTGTTTGCCAAATTGACATGCTTCACCATATTTATTCTTTTCAAACTTTAGTTTTGGCAAAACCTATCACGGAATCTCTTTTAACTAGTTTTGATATTGTGTCCATGCTTGCATGACCTAACTTACGGTGCCATAAACCAACTAGCATCATTATCCTTAGTTTCATTAACAACTAAACATGGGTTATGTTTGGCAAGATCCTCAAGGTCTACAACATACACATTCCCCACGTCTTATTCCTTTAAAAACTAAACTATTGTCATTTGAGTTTGGTTATGATGCATAGTGATGGTTTGAACAAAACATCAAAAACCTCTATCACACAATGACTAATGCTAAGTAATTATGCTTTAGACCATCAACATATCGAACATTATCAATAAAGGTTGAAGGGGTAATTTGTACTTTACCTATACCAATGATGTGACCTTGGTTATTGTCTCCAAAAGTCACAGCACCTCCCTTCTTAGCTTCAAGGGTGAAGAATTGATCCTTGTCACCCGTCATGTGTCTTGAGCAGCCACTATCCAAGTACCAACAATTTTTGTCGACCTTGGCTGCAAGACACTCCTACACAAGCAAATCATACAATTTTAGGTACCCAAGTTTTCTTGGGTCCTTCATGGTTAGTAATGTTGGTTCCTTTTGGAACCCAAACCCTTTTAATTTTTCTTTTAGTTTTTCCTTTTCTATAATCGTATACATTTGCTTTTGTGTCCTAATATTCCACAGCAAAAACATGTTATTTTCTTAGTTTGTTTCTCCTGCTTTAACAAAGAAGTTACTAAGGAGTTTTTGCCTATTTTTAGGTTTATACCCTAGACCAGCTCTATTGAATACAGCTCGTTGACTATTAAGTATCATCTCTAATTTTTCTGAGCTATATGTAAATCTTTCTATAAAAGGCTTGTATCTTTCAAGTTCTAGTGTCAATTTTTGTTTTTCTGTTTTTAGATCATTTAGTTCTTTTGTGAGACTCTCATTTAAGATATGTTTATTGTTTTTAAGTTCTAATATTTCTTTGTTCAGCCTTTCATTATCTTTAGTTAAGGTATTATTCTTTTGTATCAAGATTTGGTTGCTTGTTCTAAGTTCTGCATTTTTCTTTAAATAAGAACATCTTTATCCTTAACTAATGTATCATAACTTACGGAGATGAGTTTGGTTAGTTACTTTTAATTCTTTGTTTTTTAAGTTTATTGTCTTGTATTCATCTATTAATTCATTGAAAGCATCATATAATTCATCGAAAGTAAAATCTAAATGTGTTCCGGATATTACCTCATTGTCGTAGCCATAAAACAAATGTTGGCCTTTTCTTCTTGTTCCTCAATCCGCATGATGATGAGGATGTATCGGAGTCCGATAGGGTGGAGACGAGGACTTTCTTTTTCTTGTGCTTGCTCCCCTTCTTCAGCAAAGGACACTCAGCTCTGAAGTGCCCCGGCTTCTTACACTCATAACATCCGATCCCCTCATTTTCCTTTCCTTACCTTTATCCTTGTGATAGGAACTTGAGGGGCCTCTCCTTTGATGTGAGGACTTCTTCGGTTGATGAATCTTCTGAATTTTCTTACAAGAGAGCCTCATCATCATCTCCCTCATTATCTTCTCTTCACTGCTACTGCTGCAAGATAAGTCTTTGTTAGTGAAACAGATTTTAATGCTATTACCTTTTTCTTGTGAGAGGACTCTTCTTCGTGTTGTTTCATTGTGAGCTCGTGCGTCATTAGGGATCCAAGAAGCTCCTCAAGTGGAAGCTTGTTCAAGTCCTTGGCTTCTTGGATTGCCGTCACCTTGGCTTCCCATGACCTTGGTAGACAGCGAAGAATCTTCCTGACAAGCTCACTGTTAGTATAATTTTTGCCAAGGCTTTTTAGGCCATTGACAATGTCAGTAAATCTAGTGAACATGCAAGTGATTGTTTCATTAGAATCCATCTTAAATATTCATACTTATGAACTAATATATTTATTTTGGATTCTTTGACTTGATTCGTGCCCTCATGGGTCACTTCAAGTCTATCCCAAATCTCTTTTGCAGAATTGCAAGTAGAGACTCTATTGAATTCATTTCTATCTAATGCACAGTAAAGCACATTCATTGCTTTGGCATTGAGTTGTGCCTTCCTAAAGTCATTGTCATCCCAATCCTTTTCAAGTTTGGGTACAGTGACACCCTCTACATAGATGGATGGGATGTATGGTCCATTTAGTATAATGGTCCACATCTCATAGTCTTGGGCTTGGATAAATATTCTCATCCTAGCCTTCCAATATGAGTAGTCGGATCCATTAAAGAATGGGGGTCTTTGGGTGGACTGGCCCTCAATGTGGGAAGATCCAAATGGGGTTGTCATTTTGATCTTTTACTCTTTGGGTAAAAGAGTTCAGGCTCTGATACCACTTGTTGCCCAGATAGACAACCCAAGAGGGGGGGTAAATTGGGTTTTAAAAATAATTATTACGATTAAATGGTTTGTGAGATACTAATTTAATCCTTTTTGCAAGTTAATTAATTTAGATGCTATGTGCAGTGAATGAAATGAAAGTAAGAGAGACAAATGCAATCACAAACACAATGATTTTATAGTGCTCGGAGCTAATCCTTGCTCCTACGTCCACTCTCCAAAGCCTCACTTGGGAATTCACTATAAACCCCTCGGATTACAGCCGGTTGTTTTACAAGCTCACAACCAAAACTTGTTGTTTTACGAGGTCCACAACGAACTCGGTCGGGTTTTTCCAGGCTCAACCGACTAGAACCACCCCGATTGTTTTTCCGGGATCACAATTCGAACCCTTACACCGTTGTTTCAACCTAGGCTCACCAACAACCTATATACCTTTGATTCAATCTCCTGATTGAATCAAGTAGAAACCAAAAGGAAAGAACAAAGACAAACAGAAAAATAGAGCTTCTAAAAAGCAGATATACAGCAATATAATAAGAGAAGTTAAGAGCCCTCAAACACGTTTATGATGAGTATAGGAGGGCTTCTTGAACTCTGGGTCTCCTCTTGAATGTCTTGAAGACTTGAAGGCTGAGGAGACTTCTTTAATGCTGGGAAGAGTTGGTTGAATGGAGTTAATGGCCTCTTCCTTCTTTTCGTTGAAATCAGTTTGCAGATGAAGGATTCTTGTTTTCTTTGAGTGGAATGTTACTTCTCTACTTTGCTACAGTCCTCTGTGGCTATTTAAGCCATTCCCCACGGAAACTAGCCGTTAGACCACTTTACTAGCCGTTCTGCACATTCTGCACATCCTGACAATGTGTCCGTTGGGTCGGAGTCGACTCGCGCGATCTGGAGTCGACTCGGCTGTAGCAGGAGTCGACTCATGCTTTTCTGGAGTCGGCTCGGCAACTGTTCCGGATTTGAATTAAAGTGCTTCTCGACTGGGAGTCGACTCGACTTAACCCGGAGTCGACTCGCCAAAACTGGAGCTGACCTGGCATTTTGGAGTCGGCTCATCCCATGGAATCCATAGAGCTATTCTTCAACTTGGCTCACTCGAGTCGACTCGAAATTCTGGGAGTCGACTCGGCGCTCAGAGCCCGAACTCCCGATCTTCTGTCTTTTGGCTCGTGCAGTCTTGGAGTCGACTCGAACTGTTCCGGAGTCGACTCGGCTCTCAGTTCCGAAAACAGCTTCTGTCTTTTTGTGTAGCGCTGCCTTGGGTAGTCGCTGCTTGGAGTCGACTCGACTGTCTTGGAGTCGACTCGCGTCTCAGAGACAACAATCTGTCTTCTGTCTTTTTGGGGTCGCGCTGTCTCGGAGTCGACTCGGGCTTTGCGGGAGTCGACTCGGCTCTCAGTGTCCGAAACTGCTCTCTGACTTTTGCCTTGTATACACTGAGAGTCGACTCTCGCTTTCTTTGGAGTCGACCTGCCAACCATCGGAGTCGACTCGCGTTCCTCAGGAGTCGACTCGGCTCTCAGGGTCGAAAATGCTCTCTGACTTTTTGTCTGTAACTCCCTGGAGTCGACTCATACTACTCGGAGTCGACTCGGCAAATCGGAGTCGACTCGCGCTCTTCAGGAGTCGACTCGCTGACAGGTTTTGAGTTGAGTCTTTCTGTTCTCTGTCTGTTCTCAGTCGGAGTCGACTCGTAATGTTCCGGAGTCGACTCGAGCCTGTGCCAGTGCTTCTGATACGCTTGGAGTCGACTCGTAATATCCCGGAGTCGACTCGAGTCTCAGACTTTGGTTCAATTGACTTCTTAACTTATCCAAAATATCTTGAACCAAATCTAGATGCGCTTAACCATAAATTTATAAGATTTTCACTGAAACACTAGATTGAATTCATTAGTAAGCATAAGGTATACTCAAATGCTTTGAGCTTATCAAAATCAAATAGGGTTATGATCAATCACTCACATCATCCATTAGCTCATTAAAGGCATCATACAATTTTTCAAAAGTAAAATCTAAATGAGTTTCAGATGTTACCTCATTTTCATTGTGCCATAAAGCAAAAATTGGCCTTTTTTCTCTTGTTCCTCATCCGATGATTGATGATGATTGATCGGAGTCTGTCAAAGTGGAGACAAGAGCTTTCTTCTTCTTGTATTTGCTGCCCTTCTTCAGCAAGAGACAGTCGACTCTGAAATGTTCCGGCTTCTTGCATTCATAGCATCCGATTCCCTCACTTTTCTTTTTCTTACCTTTATCCTTGTGTTGTAGGAACTTGAGGAACCTCTCTTTTGATGAAAGGACTTCTTCCGGTTGATGAATCTTCTGAACTTTTGCACGAGAAGAGCCTTATCTTCATCTCCCTCATTGTCTTCTTCTTCGCTACTGCTACTGCAAGATAGATCCTTGTTAGAAGAAGTAGATTTGAGGGCCATTACCTTTTTCTTATGAGAGGATTCTTCTTCGTTGTGTTATTTCATTGTGAGCTCATGCGTCATTAGGATCCAAGAAGCTCCTCGAGTGCAAGCTTGTTCAAGTCTTGCTTCTTGGATTGCCGTGACTTTGGCTTCCCATGACCTTGGTAAAGAGCGAAGAATTTTTCTGCAAGATCATGTTAGTATAATTTTGGGCTTTTTTAGTTCGTTGACAATATCAGTAATCGAGTAAACATGCAGAGTGTTATTAGACTCCTTTTAAATGTTCATATTTATGAACTAGCATGTTTATTTTTTAAATTCTTGACTTGATTTCTGCCCTCGTGGGTCACTTCAAGTCTATCCCATACCTCTTTTGCAGAATTGCAAGTAGAGATTCTATTGAATTCATTAGGATCCAAGGTACAATAAAGTACATTCATTACTTTGGCATTTAGTTGCGCCTTCCTTCTATCGTTATCATCCCAATTTTTTTCTAGTTTGGGTATGGCGATGTTATCTACATAGATAGAAAGAGTATATGGTCCATTAACTATGATGCTCCAAACATCATAGTCTTGGCTTGGATAAATATCCTCATCCTAGCCTTCCAATAGGTGTAGTTAGTTCCATTGAACAATGGAGGCCTATTGGTGGATTGTCCCTCACTAAGGGAAGATCCAAAAGGGGTTGTCATTTTAATCTTTTACTCTTTTAGGGATTGGAACATCAATCGATATAAGATCACCTGCTCTGATACCACTTGTTGCCCAAAGAGACAACCCAAGAGGAGGGTGAATTGGGTTTTAATTAGTTATTGACAAATTAAAAACTTAATAGTAATTAATTAAATCTATTGCAAGCAGGTTAAATAGATTACTAAATGTAGTGAATGGAGAGAGGGAAGAGACAATTAATCAATACAAACTCAAGAGACTTTATAGTGGTTCGGAGCCAACTCTTGTGTTGCCCAGATAAACAACCCAAGAGGGGGGGTGAATTGGGTTTTAAAATAATTATTACAATTATTTGATTTGTGAAATACTAATTAACACATTTTGCAAGTTGATTAATTAGATGCTATGTGCTGTGAATGAAAAAAGTAAGAGAGAGACACAATCAATCGCAAACACAATGATTTTATAGTGGTTCGAGCTAACCCTTGCTCCTACGTCCACTTCCCCAAGCCTCACTCGGAAATTCACTATAACCCCTCGGATTACAGCCGGTTGTTTTACAAGCTCACAACCAAACTTGTTGTTTTACGAGGTCACAACGAACTCGGTCGGTTTTCCCAGGCTCACCGACTAGAACCACCCCGATTGTTTTTCCGGGATCACAATCGAACCCTTACACCGTTGGTTTCAACCTAGGATCACCAACAAACCTTTACACTCTTGATTCAATCCCCTGATTGAATCAAGTAAGAACCAAATGGAAAGAAAGAACAAAGAGAAAAAGTACAGCTTCTATGAAAGCAGATATTCAGCAATATAATCAAAAGAGAAGTTAAGAGCCCTCAAACTATTTTATGACGATGTAGAGGAGGGCTTCTTGAACTCTGGGTCTCCTCCTGAATGTCTTGACGACTTGAAGGCTGAAGGAGACTTCTTTAATGCTGGGAAGAGTTGGTAGAATGGAGTTAATAGCCCTCTTCCTTCTTTTCCGTTGAAATCAGTTTGCAGATGAAGGATTCTTGTTTTCTTTGAGTGGAATGTCACTTCTCTGCTTTGCTACAGTCCTCTGTGGCTATTTAAGCCATTCCCCACGGAAACTAGCCGTTAGACACACTTTTCTAGCCGTTCTGCACATTCTGCACATCCTGACAATGTGTCCGTTGGGGTAGGAGTCGACTCGCGCGATCTGGAGTCGACTCGGCTGTAGCAGGAGTCGACTCATTTTTTTCTGGAGTCGGCTCGGCAACTGTTCCGGATTTGAATTAAAGTGAGCTTCTCGACTAGGAGTCGACTCGACTTAACCCGGAGTCGACTCGCCAAAACCTGGAGCTGACCTGGCATTTTTGGAGTCGGCTCATCCCATGGAATCCATAGAGCTATTCTTCAACTTGGCTCACTCGAGTCGACTCGGAAATTCTGGGAGTCAACTCGGCGCTCAGAGCCCGAACTCCCGATCTTCTGTCTTTTGGCTTGTGCAGTCTTGGAGTCGACTCGAACTGTTCCGGAGTCGACTCGGCTCTCAGTATCCGAAAAACAGTCTTCTGTCTTTTTGGAGTAGCACTGCCTTGGAGTCGACTCGAACTGTCTTGGAGTCGACTCGTGTCTCAGAGACAACAATTCTGTCTTCTGTCTTTTTGGGGTCGCGCTGTCTCGGAGTCGACTCGGGCTTTGCGGGAGTCGACTCGGATCTCAGTGTCCGAAAACTGCTCTCTGACTTTTGCCTTGTATTCCACTGAGAGTCGACTCTTGCTTTCTTTGGAGTCGACCTGCCAACCATCGGAGTCGACTCGCGTTCCTCAGGAGTCGACTCGGCTCTCAGGGTTGAAAATTGCTCTCTGACTTTTTGTCTGTAACTCCCTGGAGTCGACTCATACTTTTCCGGAGTCGACTCGGTAAGCATCGGAGTCGACTCGCGCACTTCAGGAGTCGACTCACTGACAGGTTTTGAATTGAGTCTTTCTGTTCATCTGTCTGTTCTCAGTCGGAGTCGACTCGTAGTGTTCCGGAGTCGACTCGAGCCTGTGCCAATGCTTCTGATACGCTTGGAGTCGATTCGTAATATTCCGGAGTCGACTCGAGTCTCAGACTTTGGTTCAACTTGACTTCTTAACTTATCCAAAATATCTTGAACCAAATCTAGATGCGCTTAACCATAAATTTATAAGATTTTCACTGAAACACTAGATTGAATTCATTAGTAAACATAAGATATACTCAAATGCTTTGAGCTCATCAAAATCAAATAGGGTTATGATCAATCACTCCACAATCTCCCCCTTTTTGATGATGACAAAACATTGAGTATATGTAAAGTGAATTGCACAACAAACAAGGAAATTTATAATAAAATTTTTGAAATGAATTCAAGTGTCTGGTTATTTAATTTATCCAAACTTTAAAGGTGTGAAACAATAAATTTTGGAGTTAAAGCTCCCCTTTCATTTGGAATTATATAAGCCATCATGTCATGCAATCAATTGTTTGGCTTATATGTCTTTAATGATTTTGCTTTCTTAAAAAAAATTCAGATTCTCCCCCTCAACATATGCATTCAACTTTGTTTTGATTCTCTGAATTTTCTTTTAATGGATTGAAGCTTTTGAACTTAAATTTTTGGTTTTTAGAGGGAAAATCTGTCAATTTGTTCTTGAGCAGGATTCAACTAATCTCCGAATATCCCTTGAATAGATTCTGGAGATTACTCCATTAGGAGCCCCAACAGAGAGATAATGAGCCTCGAGGTATTGAATCCACTAAGAACAAATTATTGTGTGTTTTAAAAGTTTTTCTTTTTATTGCTTTTCATTGATTCCTTTTACATATCTATTAAATATATTCTCCCCCTTTTTGTCATCGTATCAAAAAGGAAGTGAGTAGAACACACAAGCAAGTAGAGATCAATTTGCACAATATTGAAGAGAATTGTCTACTCATTGTATTGATGTATATGTAAGTACATTTGTGAATACACTAAGTAAAGCAGTGAATACATGTCAAAGTGAACATAATCAGCTAGGGCTTCCTCGAGGATGTGGCTCCTCCTCTCAGTCTGTTTTGCTCCATGAGGAGACTGACCCCATCCGTGACGTTTTCTAGCTGGGTGATAATGGCCGAGGTGGCCCTACTGTGCGTCGTGGATAGCTCGGTCAGAGTCTGCTGGAGTGTGTCCAGCTTGGCAATCAAAACATTCGCCAAGCGCTCGGCCCCCTGACTAGTAGTGCCCATATCGTGTCGGATGTCATCTCGCATCTTCCGTGTGTTGCTTGTGACATCGCTCATGTTGGAGAACTGGGCTTGTATCAGGCTTCTGACGTTGAAGATCTCCTCTCTCAGATGAGCCGTCATCTCGGTCACGGCTGATAGGGAGGGAACCAACGCAGAAGAGGGGATAGGTGCTGGACCTCTGAGCTCCCTCAGAAGATCGTCCCGAAGATCTCTAACAATCTCCTGCCGCAACTCCCGGAGCTGCTCAGGAGAAATCCGAACCTCCATCGGCTGAGTGGGTGGAGCTGAGGAGGAGGGTCCGGCTGAGGTGGTGGGAGCTAAGGTGGAGGGAAAGGTGGGATAATCTGAATCAGGGTCAGGACTGGGGAATGTCTGGTAGTAGGTGTGGAGGAAGATGGTTTCCTGACCCATGTTCCCTCTACCTTATGAAACCCATCCTGTGTAGGGTTCCCTCACCCATGCGATCTGTCCATCGCAATGCGCGAGAGGGTTCCCCCTCAGAATAGGGATCTCGGACTCCCTAAAGATAAGGGTGTACATCATCCCATAAGGAAGGGTGAGCCTAGGTCTGTCTAGTGGCTCACATAGGTATCTATAGATCATCTTGGGAAAGTTAATAGGGGTGTCCTGGAGAATGTAGTACATGAGGGCTAGGTCCCTCTCAGACACAAAATCAAAATGGCCGGTTTTAGGGAATAGTGTCCTAGAGATAATGCTCAGGAGGAGCCACATCTCAATAGAAAGTGAGCTAGCGGACACCTCATCTAGGGGGACTGGGGTGGACTCCCTAAAATGGCCGTAAGGGCCTCAGTCCTATCCTCGGGGTGTGTAGGAGATACCCCTACTTGGGGAAGATGGAGGATTTGAGCTATGAAATCCTTCGAAATAAATAATGGGACACCGGCTATGGTTCCCTCTATACCCCCATTGCCCCTATGCATAGTTCCATAAAACTCCCTAACTAGACCTGGGTATGTGGGGAGATCTAAGGAACAAAGAACTCTAAACCTTGGGCCCTTAACCTCTCTCCTATAGTGAAGCCTCCCGGGAGAGATAGTAA